>NC_072803.1:6666666-6969696 GCF_028583425.1 Eublepharis macularius
TCCCATGCTGACAAAAACAGCTATCAGCTGAGAGCCAAGCTACAAGTGACTTTTTTCACGTGGAGAACACTTGATTGTTTTCGCAAGTTTTCCTGGGAACTGAAGTCCGAGTGTCCTTCCCAGTTCCTCCAGTCACAAGCCTGCTGGACAAGAGGGCTCTCAATGATCGTTTGGGGGCAGGAAGCTGCTACTTTCTCCCTGGGTGTCCTGCTCCCAGGGAGCTTCACCGACACGGCGGCTTTCTCCAGAGCAGCAGGCTTGTGACTGGAGGAACGATTTGCAAATGCTGCTGCTGCCACCGGCTTTCTCTGGCTCTTCAGGCAGCGATTCTAACAAAGAGGGGAAGGACACTCGGGACTTCAGTTCCCAAGAAAACTTGCGAAAGCAATCAAGTGTTCTCCACATGAAAACAGTCACTTGTAGCTTGATTCTGAGTCCCTGTGGTAAGTTGACGCACTCTTAGCTATGTTGCCCCAAGCAATTTCTTAGGTGGCTTGGCCGCAGAACCAGCCAGACCAGGCCGTTCCTTGAAGTAGACCCACAACTTCAAAAATGGTTCCTCCCCATTTGCCAAGACACAGCATTCCCCTCCCTTTATTGATTCCAGTCAAGCAGATTTAGCAAACCAAAAGCAACGCGCGAGAGAAACAAGAGCCCGGGGGCCTTAACAGCCCAAACATTACAGCGTGAAAAACAACACTTCGTACTTTCAGAACATAACCAAATACACACACAAGGTTTCAGGCGACTTCTTGTCACCGGTTCTGGGACGTTGCTTTCACTGGGTACAAAGTGCCAACATCCTTCTCGGGTTGATGTTCCTTTTCAAACTCCACCCTGAGCTTCTCCTCGCCTTGTTCAACACACCCCAGAGCACAGAGACAAAAGCCGACCGTTTCCTGATCTTATTTCTAATCATTATTGGAAGCAATAATAAAAAAAGGCAGCTGTTCCTCTGGACGGGCTCTGCGCCAATGCCCAGCCCTTCCCACCTGATCCTCAAACACAGATGGGCAAGTCTCCTGCCATGCGGAGATCAAATAACTCATCACTCAAAGGCAAGATATTATCCCTTATTACGATCCAATACTGACTCCAAACAAGCGCTCGGCTTCTCAGATTAAAAGCCAATTAACGAACTTTGTTTTTCAAGGGGAACTGGTGCCAAAGTCCCTCTGCTGCTGCTGGTGTTTTTGGCCAGGGACAGAATTGCCTTAAGTGCTTATTGACAAGCTACTTTAAAAATAAAAAAAAAATCAATCCCATTATTAAAACATTTCAAGCATTCTTTTTATTTTAGGGCTTCCTGCTTGTTCGGGGGGTTGAAATCAACTTGTCAAGGCTCTGTCTCGCTATTTTGTTACAGCGCCCCAACTTAGCCCAGCATGTTTATGCAAGGGGGTGGTTGCCTGCCTGCAGATAACTCACACACGGGGGCAGGGGGGGAATTAAGAAGGAGGATTTGAAAGTTCTGAGCATGCAAAGGGTCAATCCTGTTCCACAGAGGCGGCAGTTCATTTGTGCGGCCTTTGTGTGGAGAAGGAACCACCACACCTTCCAATTTCCCCCATCACAAAGATGACATAACTCATGAAATCAAGGGCCCTTCCATGGGAATGTGTGGCTATGTACATTTCCCACAAGTTCTTCCTCTCTGCCTCTCTCTAAACGGAGGCACAGACAGGAATTTTCAGGAGATCCCAGCTCAAGTGCATGGAGCGATGATGGCTCTCCACTACGTGAGAGGCCCCCAAGGATAATTCCAGGTCATGAAGTCCAGTTCACTGCGACACAGCAAGGAAGAGGCATCCATCTGCCCTGCCCAATTTAGGAAACACAGCCGAGTATCGTAGGACAGAAAAGCACATGGCACAAGGGCAGGGCTTTTTTTCAGCTGGAACGCGGTGGAACGGAGTTCCGGAACCTCTTGAAAATGGTCACATGGCTGGTGGCCCCGCCTCCTGATCGCCAGACAGAGGGGAGTTTGGATTGCCCTCTGCGCTGCTTACTGTAGCATAAGCTTTCGAGAATCACAGTTCTCTTCTTCAGATGCACACATACAAATGGACACAAATCTGACATTAAAAATGGCAACATCCAGAAAGCAGTGGGAGAACACTTCAATCTACCAGGACATTCCATCAAGGGCTTAAAGGTCACCATAGTTCAACAGAAACCTTTCAAAAACAGAATCTAAGGGGAAGCCGCTGAATTGGAATTCATATGCAAATTTGACTCAGTCAGACTTGGACTGAATAGAGACTATGAATGGTTATCTCATTATCAGAAGTAACTGTCCATTTATTCTTTTGTACAGAGGTTGGCTGGTTTGTCCAATGCAAAAGAAGTAACTGATTTCATTATCAGATGCAAACTGATCCCATTATCAAAAGCCACCGATTGCATCTACTCCCCCCTCCTCTCACCACCTATATATATCTGACTAGTTTCTTTATACCTTCCATGCATCTGTCGAAGAGAGCTGTGGTTCTCGAAAGCTTATGCTATAATAAAGTTGGTTAGTCTTAAAGGTGCTACTGGACTCTTGTCTATTTTGCTACTACAGACTAACACGGCTAACTCCTCTGGATTTATGGCTGTGGCAGCCATGCCACCAATCCTCACCTTCAGACATATCCGCATGACAAATGAATGATATGCCTCATGCCAAGGAAAGGGGCAGAAAATGCAATTCTTAAAAGGCATAGCAAGACAACAGCAAACTGGGACACTGACATGAGTAACACCAGCACGCTTTTCCATGCACATTCTCACTATCTGGTGAGAATTTTGGCAATGATAAAAGAAGCGCCAAGAACGTCAGCATTCGTTTTTAGACTAAAGGATTTGCTAGTCCTTATGCTGGAAGGGAAAAGCCTAGAAGAATGTTGGCAGGGACTGCCACAAGTGTGAAATGTGGGATAACAATAACTTTACAACAGATGGTCAGGAATTTGCTTTGGAGCGCGATGCTTTATGGTGAAGAAACAGGGAATGTTCCAAGTGGCACAGGTCACGCCACTGAAAAGAGGGAAAGGCAGCCAATTCTCAATTGTGCAGCAAGCCAAGTAATGGATCGAGGGAGATCTTGCGCTGACAATGGATATTATTCTGTTTTGGTTATTTCCATTTTCACCTATTCCCCGGCTTACATAAAGCCATCACATTCAAGCAGAGAAGGCTCAAGGCAAACATACATTTCCCTCCATTTCTCTCTGGTTTGTTTTCCCGACACTAAGTGAAAAAGAATGGCTTCTTCTTTCTTTTTTCCTTTTTCTTTTTTGCTAGGCTCTGGCAGACTTTGTTACGAGTGCCTTTTGAAAAGAAACAAAATTTCTGGCCTAATCTGGCCTGACAAATGATTCTTTCAATGAAAACAAACAAGGAGAGAAAGGAAAAAACAAAATCTGAACAAAGGGATGCTTTGGAATAGAGAGGGACAACCACAAGGATACGGATTCTCTTGTCTGCACTCAGGGCTGAGAAGTGCAACTTGTCTGGCCCTATGGAAGTGCATCAGGGGGAGGGACAAGTACCAGCACTAAAACTTGGGGGGGGTAGGCCTGCCTCCTCCTCCTGTTTCATTGGCCAAGAGTGAGCCAAGCCCCAGTGGTATGTACCATTATGCCTCCCCAAGCCATTGCTTGGGAAGCCTGGGCAGAGAACCAGCCAGGCTACTGGCAAATACTCAACCCCACTGTCCTTTGGAGCTAACCCCCTGGCAGGGGAAATGACAAAGATACCCAGACTTTACTTCCCCATATAGATTGGAGCCAACATGATACTGACATGAGCTCGCTTGCGGGAAGGGCGAGTTAGAAATGTAATAAATAATAATAATAATACCGGATGAAGTCTTGGCTGCCTTTTCCCCTATATGTGGGAGGGGGGGTCAGCATAAGATGCAATGACAACCTGAAGATTTTAGGGGTATCCCAAAGAGCTCTGAGTTCAAGAGATCCAACAGGGGATAACAGCATACACTGGGCCGTTTCATAATCGGTAGGAAACAGTGCCCGGATGAAATGGGTTCACATTAAAGAGCGGCTGGAGGGTGAGAATTACAAGGAAGGAGGCTTGAGAATGCAAGTCCAGGTCTACTCAAACAAAGGAACTCTTAATGATCTCTAAATGCTTGTGAGACTTCAGAGACACCCAGCCAGCTACTGGTGAGATGACTGAGCCCAGGCATTCAACAGAGAGAGCTCTCCAGGGGCTATCAGAAGGAAGCAAAAGCACAAAGCCACAGGTGAAAGGAAAGGCTACGCAGAGAATGGCAACAGGAGACTGTGTTTAGTCTATTTCATTTCCCCATAAAGATTCCACCTGGGGAAAAACTAGAAATTGCATTTATTTACTTTATTTATACCCCATCTTTCCCCCCCAGTGAGGACCCAAAATGGCTTCCATTCTTTCCCTTTTCACCATCGTATCCCCACAACCACCCTGCAAGGTAGGTTAGGCTGAGAGTGTGTGGCTGGTCTGCAGGTTTCCCTAGCAGACAGCAGAACCTGGGTTTCCCACCTCCTAGACTGATCCTCTAACTACTACATCCCGCCGGCTCTCAGCAATATTCCCGCAAAGGAACTCAAGCTGGCCGGCTGAAAGTATTCCGCGCCTTTGCTCAGCTAACAATTGCCCAGGTTCTTTGATGCAAAGTGAGGGAAGAACCACAATAGAATCTCATTTAAAACTGATGGAAATGTGCGGTTTTATGATCCATCTGCTAACAGCCCCTGGACAAGCAACACACAGAGGAGATCAATACGGCCTTCAGAAATGGAAAACAAGGGCAGAGGAAGCTGTGATCCTCTTGCTGCCTGTGCATGTTTACACAGAAGCAAGCCTCACTGGGCAATGGGATTTACTCCAAAGAAGCATACTCCCAAGGAAGCAAAAAAACCAGACTGGTCCTGTTTCTCTCTGTGCAGTGTTAGAGGGTACAGACGTGTGTGTTTCCTCTCCTCTTGGCTTTATATGTGGCTTTATCTTCCACTGGGCATTATCAAAACTCAAGTTCTTTCCAGTTTTTCATGGCTGTGTCAGAAAGCATGCAGAACAAACTTGTTAGTCTGCCCTAACCAAAAGCTCCGAAGCCAGAAAGCAAAGGGCAGGGAAAGGAAAGAAAGGAAAGCTGTTTGCTTGAATTAAGCCTGAAAGCTTACGGAGTGCAGAAACCTGTCCTTTCGCTTACACGATTCTGCAAAGCAGAGCAGCAAAGAGGCTCAGAGACTGAGCTACAGATCCCTGGATCAAATGTCACTCTTGCCAGGAACTCCCAGGAAAGGCTGTTTTGAACCAGCTGTGTTCTTCCAGCCTCAGCCCACCCAACCCAGGTAGATTGGGCATTAACTTCCTTCCAGGAATGTTGCATTGAGCACCACAAGTCTCTGTGAGTGTGCATGAAATGCTTTCAATATTCTAAAGAACTACAGGAAAAAAAATAATATTAAAGCACCATGTAAAGTGATGGTGATAAAGAAGAAGCTGAGCTTCTGGACTAGAGCTTGCAGGAGTGGTTAAGCGGATGGGTTGCTGATTCGAATCCCACTACTTCCATGAGCTCAGTAGGTGACCTTGGGTAAGCCACTCCTTTCAGTTCCAGCTCCCCAACTGCATTGTGAGGACTGACTTTGATAACTGGTCCAAGTGGGACACTAATCTGTCTAGAAGAGTGGTATATAAGCACAGTTATTATGAAAGCTGTTGTAGCATAGAGGTTAAGTGGTTGGGCTGCGAAACAGCGTTCTGCAGGTTTGACTCCCACGACTGCCATGAGCTCAGCAAGTGGCCTTGGGTCAGCCACTCCTCTCATCTCAGCTCCCCAGCTGTATTGTGAGGATAATAACAACATTGACTTTGATAACTGGTCCAAGTGGGATACTAATCTGTCTAGAGGAGCAGTATGTAAGTGTGAAAATCCAACGGGAAGCTGCTGAATTGGAAATCATATGTAAATTTGACTCTGTCAAGCTGGGACTGAATAGGAACTATGAATGGTTATCTCATTATCACAGGTAACTGGTTTCCTTTACAGAAGCGGGATCAAGGGGAGTCCAGTGGCACCTGGCGTGGGCTTTTGAGGATCACAGTTCTCTTCATCAGAAGCATCTGGCGGGGAGAGCTGTGATTCTCGAAGGCTTGTGCTGCAGTGGAATTAGTTGGTCTTGGAGGTGCTACTGGACTCTTTTTGATTTTGCTACTACAGACTAACACGGCTAACTCCTCTGAACCTTTACAGAAGCAAACTGATCTCCATATCAGAAGGAGCTGTTTGCATCTACTCCGCCCTCCCCTCTCCTCCTCTATATCTGACCAGTTTCTTTCGGCCCTCCATGCATCTGACGAAGAGAACTGTGATTCTCGAAAGCTTATGCTACAGTAAAGTTGGTTAGTCTTAAAGGTGCTACTGGACTCTTTTTGATTTTGCTACTACAGACTAACACGGCTAACTCCTCTGTATGTAAGTGTGGTTGTTGTTGTTAACAACTGCTGCATCCCACAAGGGAATCTGGACCCTCCCAAACTCTCAGGCGCCTTAGGCTGAGCCATTCACGTTGCCCTTCTGGCAGGAAGTGTTGGTTGTGAAGGGGAGTACACAGACTGAAGCAACATGCCCTGGCTTTCCTTCCACCTGGGGCTCAAACTCTAGGGGGTTTGGAGGGAGGGGGCAATTGGCACCCTAGGATGGGAACCCTCTGATTCAAGATCCCCACCCCACTGCATCTTTTAAACTGTGGGAGGGGGGACCGCCGCCGAAGCAAAGGATGCAAGGGGGGCTTCACTGCTCAAGGCCAGGGCTGTGTGGCTCAAGGAAGCAGCAGCAGAAGAGGATCAAAGCATTTTGCCTCCCTACGTTCGCCTTCCCTCCGACTGAGCGCAATTCCCCCTCCATTCCCAGTGGGCTACGGGCTGTGAGCTGCAAGAGGCTCCATATAGCTTAAAGGACCACATGGGAGAAGAACTGCCGTGAACTCTTTCCATCTAATTCCTACCCCTCTCTACATAAGAAAGAAAAGCCCTTTAAGCTGCTGGGGTCTATGCCCCAACTGCAGGTTGAGGAATCCCTGGATATTTGGGGATGGAGCTTGTGGAGGGTAAGGCATAATGTCATAGCGTCCACCCGCCAGAGCACCCATTTCTTCGGTGGGGGGAGGGGGCTGATCTCTGTAATCTGGAGATGAGTTGTAATTCCAGATCTCCAGGCGCAATCTGGAAGTTGGTAACCTTACCCTCGCACATGCAGTTTAATCTACCAACTGGGAAAATTTGCCTACTGGGTGGAGGAACTGCAGTTTATGGGAGTGGGGGTGGGGGAAAGATGTAACATATACAGAGCATGGTTTCCCCCAAGATTGAATTATTGTTGATCTGTGATTTGTTTTTATAGTTCTATGTTTTAAATCTGTATTTATTGTTATTATTGCTATTGTTAGCCACCCTGAGCCCATTTGCGGGAAGGGCGGGATATAAATGGAATAAAATGAACAAACAAATAAATGAATGAATAGAGTCTCTGCTTTGCAACTGAGGTCCTGGAGCCCAGCCTGGGGTGACCCACTGCATCTCCTGTTCCATTTGGGCGCAGGTGACCGGTCTTTGGCAAATTCCAAGGCACTCACCTGTTATGCCCTCCCGCCTGTCAAACACCCCCTTGTAACATGCCAATCAGCATCCAGAAACAGAGGCATGGCACTTAGAAGGATTCGTCAAAACAGACTAGGAAAACGGGAGGGAGAGAGGGGGAAAAAAGAAACCAGGTCACCAATCTCTGGCTAGATGAACAGCTCTCTGGGTTCCCATATGGGCCTCTCGGTGTAGATATAGCTACCGAGTCACAAAGCTTTCACAAAGGAATTCTCTTTTGTCATATTTATACCCTGCCTTTCTTTTCCGAAAGAGGGGTGGGGAGCCAGTGCGGCTCACAACCAGGTCAAGGGAAGGGGCCAGCTGGCTGCAGAATGAGGGGTGGACTCAGGCAGGCAAGTCGGCCAATAGAAAGGGCCCGTTCCCCTGCCTCCGCAGAACGGATGGCGTTTGACAGCCACACTAAGGACAAAGACCCTATCGAGGTCAAACATGAACTGTGCTCGCAGGACTGAGGGGAATGGAACAGGGTCGTTCAACAGAAGAGGGCCCCCAAGAGGGCCCTGGATTTGGTGGAAAACGGATCCTCCGGTACGCTCCTATCAATGGGTCCCCTTATGCAAACAAAGAGCTCTCTTGAGTGTTCCTTTCAAAGGGAGAATCACGGCATGGCTGGGGAGGGGGCAGGCAGAGGCCTTTTCTCACCTTTGACACCTCAACCATCACCACCCGCCCTTGTTCCTTCCTGGAACTAGCCCTGGCTCCTCTCCCCCCACAGCAAGCTAAAGAAAGGGGGGGGAAGAGGGAGACGCCCAAGAAGGTTGGCAAAGGGAAGCGTTCCTCAATGTGCCCCTCCCTGGAACAGCCAAGAAATTCTGTAACTAAACAAGATTGCTCCAGCTGCCCTTAAGTCCTTCATATTGCTAATATTATCTAATAAGTATTAAAATGAAGGCCTCTGCGCAGAGCCGAGAAGGTCTGAAATGGAGGCCGGCCAAACAAACAAATCTGAATATATTAGTTTTGCAACCGGTTCACTAAAGGCAGAGCGGCTCAGCCAATGGCCCAGAGAGTCAGGGCTCATGGATTTTATAACTTGAAATCTGGCTCCCAGGCTCAGCCAAGCTCTTGGGTTCTTCTGGCAAAGGCTCTGCCCTCCCATGAGCTTTCCACTAAGAGGAGACACCGGCATGGCTTACTCCACTGGACTGCAGACTGGACTTCCAAAAACCAGAAGTCGATACACTGCTAATCTCCATTCTCATTTTTCTGGATATGTATTTTAAGAGGCTTTCTTGAATCAGCCCTACGGATCCTGGCTGCATTCACATATTGGGGGATGTTGCACTATTGCTGAGAACCAGCAAGCATTGACAACAGAATTTTCCTGTGTGGACAAGACAATCCAATTTTGAACTTATTACTAGATAGTGCAATACCCAAGAATGCCTGGGTGCCAATTCTGGAACGGATAGACACAATATTTCCGTAGGAATCTGCACATGCCAGTAAGTGACCAACAGTTCCAGTGACCATCATCACATATTCTTGTTTTTCAACGTTCTATTAATTGCTGTTAAATGTTTGCAGGGGGAGGGGAGAGAATTTGCCCAGCCCCCCATTTTTGCTCCAACGTCCAAAAGGGAACAACAAAGTACATTATCCCCACCCACAAATATGCCTTGTTTTTCCTACATACTCATCAGGCATTCCCAGACAAGATCTGTCCAGATATCCTTCACATGTGGGGGGCAGCAGGAGTCGATCCATCAGGCAAGAAAAGTGCTACAAGAACAGCCCCAAACAGCAGATGGTGTGAACAAGAGACACGTATGCCTTGGTGTGATTTTGCTGATTAAGCCAGCGACCAGGCAGCAATGCCAGCTTGACTTTGTGCCACATCCAAGCTGGAAGACCCTCACGTGCCCTGCCCAGATGTTCTACAACGACAGCTACCCTGCCAGTGCCCCTTGTAGCATTCAACCAGCTGGCTGGCCGGCCACGTTCTAGAGGAAGGAGAGAGCCCTAGAAAAGTCACGCCCACGGCATAAAGCATATTAGCAATTCTTGGACAGCTTCTCCTTGGACTCCATCCGGCTTTTGATGAGCCATTATTTATTAGGCATGTCTTTCCATTTCTCCATGCAAAGAGGAGGCTGACTAGCACACACTCTGCCCGAGTTTCCAGCTACCAAGGTCAGCCACTCCCACGGCTCCTTATCAAGACCTGAGTTGAGGGAGGTCAGAGGACTCTGTAGATGGCCCTGGAAAGAGCTAATAGGAGCTGGTGATCTTGACGGCCCTTGGCCAAGGATCAATCCATCATGGCCCAGCCTGCTCCCTGCTCCAACCTCATAATAAGATGCATCCTCCTCTGGTTCTTTCCTCCACCTCTGCCCTGAGACGTAGCAGGCACATCCTTGCAGCCTTCATCAAATCTCCCTCTTGAGCTTCTCTAGGCAAGAAAAGCAATGAACCCAAACTGCAGAAGCTAATAAGCGCTGGTCTCCTCATCAGCTCCCAGACCAAGAAAAATTAAGCAGAGACAGCCACAGAAACCAACTCATTTCCGCATCCTCTGTGCCTCCAGCTGTCACGAGGTGATGCAGCAATCTTTATCTGCCCACCTCAAGTTCCCCAAACCATTAAAAAACAGGCGCGGGCAATCCATAGGGCATGTGCTGGAATAGTTATAGATGTATTAGAAGGGGCCAGATCCTGCAGAGAGGCTCCTGTGGTGAGCAAAGGCACCTTATTTCTGAGCAAAGAGCCGCAATGAGTGAAACAGATCCACTGGATCCCATTGAGCATCTAAAAGCCCAGGCATAACCATCAGGGGTCTACTGGGAACCTGCCAAGGATTCACAGGGGTAAAGCATTCTCACGTGACATCCAAGAAAATCACTTGCTGTTCCCAGCACATGTTGCTACTTGGAGAATCAGAGGTTATTGGTGCTGGATGTTCCAGCCAGGCACGTTGTTGGCCAAGCACTCCACCAGAACAGAAAGGGGAGCTGTAAGGCAGCACCCTCCTACCTAGACAGCCAGGTGGGTGGGAGTCAGCCACAGGGATCCCATTCCCCGGTGGGGGCGGAGGATCCCCTGCTCCCAGCTTCCCCCCCCCGCGCCACCACTTATCTGGGAAGCAGGGGGAAAGGCAGGCAATGGGCCTCCCAGATGTGCTTTTGGGGCCGGCACGATGCCCTCACTGACATCATTGCACTGCTGCAAGAACGTTCCTGCAAGAGCTTAGCTTCTGTGGCACTGCAAGAGCTTAGCTTCTGTGCTTGGCTGTGGGCCGATCTGGGTTCCCAACAGTCCAAATTGGGTCTGTTTCAGGCCCAAATTGGCCCTCAGCAAAGTGTGTGGTCCCCAGCCTTGCATGATGATGTCACTTCCTGGAAGTGACATCATCATACCAGTACAACACCACTCTCCCTACTCCCGTTGCTCCATATTTTGCAAGCCTACATTCCCCCCTTTGCTCTCCCTAGCCCTCCCTTGCTGATTATTCCAGAGGCCCTGGAACAAAATTCTCATCAAGAGGAGAAGGGCGATCCCATCTCTGGAGCTAGCAATGCACAAGTTCAAGAAAAGGAAGGAGTGAGTAAGAATTTTAAGTTGAAATGAGAGTAGGTAAAGAAATTGGCAATATACGTTTGTAATGTATGTTCAACAAAACCATTACTGGGCATGAAGATAAGATGGTAAAGATACAATAGAAATATTGAAGTAAATTGAAAAATCAGAAATATATAAGGCAAGTCTATACAGATATGTGAACTATATGATTTGAATGATGTCAGTTTATGTATGTTTATGTCTAGTTTATGTTTTATGTAGATAAATGTAGAAGTAGATGATAGTATATGTACAATTTAGTGACTATATGATTATATTTTTGAGCTTATAAACTGAAATGAAGTGGGAAAAGCAAACAAACAAATGGGGCCAGGGTGGTAATTCGACCCTTTTTCATGCTATAACTTTATACTGCTTTCACCCGAAGAACCCTCCGAAATGTTGGTTCCTCATCCCCCACAGACAGACCCCAAAAGGAAGATTAAGCCCCTTTGTCCCCCTTTGGGTTCTTTAAGATCAAAGCAGTGGCATTGGTGGGGGGTTTCCAGGGAAGCAAAAGGCCAGCTGTCACTCAACCGGTCTTCTTATGTCTCTCTACTCCCACCCCATTTCTTAACAGAGAGCTGTGGGCCATATCAGAGCCACCTAGCTTCTCTGCACGGCATCATCACCAGGAACCAGGGCTGCCCTGATCCTGGAAGCCATGGAGCCCTTTGGGCAGCAGCAAGTGACTATCTTTGGGTACACCCAGGGAAGGTAAAAGGTAAAGGTAGTCCCTTGTGCAAGCACCGAGTCATTACTGACCCATGGCAGGGAGGACGTCACATCGCGACGTTTTCTTGGCAGGCTTTTTGTTACGGGGTGATTTGCCATTGCCTTCCCCAGTCATCTACAGTTTATCCCCTGGAAACTGGGTACTCATTTGACCGACCTCGGAAGGATGGAAGGCGGAGTCAACCTTGAGCCAGCTACCTGAACCCGGCTTCTGCCAGGATCCAACTCAGGTTGTGAGCAGAGCTTGGGCTGCAGCACTGCGGCTTACCACTCTGCGCCATGGGGCTATACACTCAGGGAAATCCACCCCAAATATTTTCACTTTGGCCTACCAAGCGCGCCACCCCCTCCACTCTTCGAGATGCCTTTTTTCCTCTTCTTTCCTGTGCCCTCTCTGGTTCTCTACCCAGATCAAAGCTGCCTGCCTCTCTCTCCCTTCTGCAGACATCAGAAAAGCTCTGGTAAGTCTTCATTAACAACCGGAAGGCCAAAATAACAAAGAGCACGGGCAGCTCGTCAGGACATGGGTGGGGCGAAAACACCATACAAAGGCTCTCTATACGAGACACTACATACAAACAAATATTGCAAAACTCCTGGGAGATCAAGTACATTATTATTGTGTATTAGACAACCTTGATTTTGACACAATGCTGTTTGAATGTTCTAAGTCATCTTTACCATCTTCTGGACATGGAGCAGGGGTCACCATGTGTGTGCGCGCACAGGGGAAGATAGTTGTGAATTCCCTGCCTTGTGCAGGGGGTTGGACTAGATGACCCTGGAGGTCCCTTCCAACTCTATGATTCTATGATTCTAAGTCTGGTTTTCATAAGGATGGAACAGCCAGTTCAAAAAGGATGGGGGCAGAAACCTTTCCAAGACTTCCTAGAGAAAATAGTACAGTATAATGGTTAGAGTACAAGACCAGGATGCAGGCTTGGATCTCCACTCTACCATGAAGCTTGTTGGGTCAGTCACTCACTTTCTCTCAACTAGAGATGGGCACAAACCAGAAAAAAACCAAACCATACGGTTTGTGGTTCGTCAAATTTCACGAACCACGAATCACGAACTTTCACAAACCTGCCCCTGGTTCATGAACCGTTTTGTTTGGCTCGTGAAAACGGCACATCTGGGTCAGGAAACTGTCACTTCCAGGTCAGGAGAAGGTCACTTCCGGGCCAGCAGGGCCAGCAGAAGGTCTGCAGGAAGTCCATCCCCTGTTGCCTAGGAAACTGATTGACTGGCACCAGGCTGTCTGCAGTCACAAGCCAAAAAACAAACCAAATGAACCAGCCTAAAGTTCGTAGCAGTTCGTCAGAAATGAGATCTGACGAACCGCGGTTCACAAACCACGAACCACCTGGTTCGTGCTCAATTTTGGTTTGTATTTCGGTTCATGCCCATTTCTACTCTCAACCTGACCTACCTCACAGGGTTGTTGTAAGGACAAAATGAAGATGGGATAACCACATACTCTGCCTTCTGCTCTGAGGAATGACCACGGGATTGGCTCTTCAGGGTCACCTGACTGCCAGGAGCCAGAGGCAGTGGGGAGGGACCAAGAAACACAAGTAGACCGTATGCTTTACACACAGAATCTCCCTAAGTGTATCTCAGCATCTCAGGTTAGCAAGTATTGGGAAACACATGATAAAATGAGGAAATGAGAATGAAATACGCCCCTCTCTGCTCCTTGGATTAAAAAATATACTAGACAGATGCTGAGGATTATATGGAAAAAAGTTCCTTGAATTAAGGTATTTCAGGAGCACAGGAAGTTGCAGAAAACAGTCTGTCCACATAAGAGAAACTTGGAAAGGTGAGCAGAGGGACTTTCTCTCTCCCATCCATAACAGCAAAGCAATTTCAAGGCAGAGAGAGATAAAGAGAGACTCAGCGAACTGCATAACTGTCTTAACGTAAATCTACAGCACTTCAGTCATGCAAAGGGCTCTGAAAACTCCACCAGAGTTGTGCCCACAACCACCCGGTGTGGAAGATTATTCTCATGCTATAAAAAGGATCACACTGACAGGATGTAGCCTGACCAAGAACAAGTTATCATCCCAACCAAGGATTTGACCTTCTGCCCTCTTGCCCCTAGAAGAGCCCATTTCGACCCAAACGAGATGCAAACCAAGAGCGCACCATTCCCTTAAGGGCAGAAATAATGCACTCCGAGTCCCCTTCCGGCCCCAGGAGTGTCGCATTAGCGGCTCTCCCCATACAAAATGGGATCGATGAAGCTGTCAAGCTGCAGCCACGTGACCTCGGCTAATTGGAACAGTTTGGAGCAGACCGCGGCCCCACGCCGAGTCTCTGGCTCACATCGCAGGATCACAGATCTCATCATGGAGTGCTCCACTTCTGGAAACCCTGCCTTCCATATGCGGACAGCTTTTAAGATTGGGAGCCTGGGCTGTCCAAGAAAGTTGACTTGGCAGAGCAGAGCTCAGACTAGGAGACCAGCATTTAGATCCCTGCAGCTTTGGATCAGAGCTGCCAGGCGGAGGAGTTTAGAATGTGAACATAGGAGCACAGAATGCGAATGTAGGAAGTTGTCTTGAAAATATCAACACCTGAAGCTGCCTTACACTGAATCAAACCATTGGTCCGTTCAAGGTCTACTCAGATTGGCAGAGGATCTCTAGTATCTCAGGCAGAGGTTTTTCACAGTGCCTACTACTTGATATTTTTATCTGGAGATGCCAGGAACTGAACCTGGGACTTTGTGAATGCCAAGCAGAGTCTTTACCACTGAGCCACAGCTCCTCTTCTAGCTTTATGCCGTCTACTCACTCGGCAGGTGGTAGTAGATTGAGAATGCTCTTCCTGGCAACAAACTCCTTGCAAATAGAAAACCAGCAATGCAGGGGGGGGAAGCATAAAGATTTCATACAAAACCCCTCCAATGGGGTTAAAAACCTCCAAAGAAGGAGAGCCCACCACCACCCGAGGAAGCCCGTTCCACTCAGCAGCGGTGCCAGGGTTTTCGGCGCCTGCAGCTGCCTGGCGAACTGGGTGCCCGTGTGCGCACACACACCGGCCTGCATGATGACGTCACGTGTGACGTCATCACGGGCGCGCATGCGCCGCCGGCCCAATCGCTGCAGCGGGTGGCTGGGACGGCGGGTGGGTGGCCTCCGAGCCACCGCCTACCTGACCTCAATGGGCACGCCGGCCCTGGTTCCACTGAGGGACCGCTCTGCCAGGAAGTTCAGACTAACGTTTAGCCAAAAACTCTTCTGATTTCACTGCAACCCGTTAGTCCTGGTCCGACCTTCTGAGGCAACAGAAACAATTCCACACCATCCTCTATAGACAATGTCGGGGAAGGTCTGAAAAGCTGCACACTCGATTCCTACGAACGCCACACCTTGCTGCTGGCAGCCTGGTACAAACAAGAAGTAACAAGTAACTAGTTCCCCTGACTCACAGAGCCCACGATGAGAGAAGCCATCTTGCCTCACCAACGCTTTAACTGTCCTCTGCATGCAGCTTGGCTGTTTCAGCCAAGCATTTCACGGAAGGCCAGAAATCCAGGCTTCTGCCCGTGATTTGTTGGCCATTATCCGGCAGCACAGGGGGCTGAATTACTGAGCTGGGCAAGGGAGCTGCATCCCAGGTCTGCTGGCCTGCCTCCTTGGAGATTGCCCGTAAAGGGGGGGGGGACCCTTTAAATAATTAGTGTGTCTGGTCGGAGATGCTGCCTCTAATTATTCTTAGGTCCCTGCAAATAAAAGGAATAAATTCTTGAAAGGTGCCAAGCTGGAGGGGCTGCAGGAAGGTTCATTTTCCACATCACTTGAAAGCAGCAATTATAAATCTCGCTGAAAGATGCACCTCCTCGAGCTAGCAATATTTTTTAAACTGCAGGAACGACGCAAGATTGGGGAGAGAGGAATCATAAGCACATTTTTAAAGTATTTATACATGCCCTTAAAATTTTATTTAAAAACACAGATAAAAACGTAGACGTAGATTATGGCCTGTTGTGCTTAGATTAAAGAATGAGAATAGTAGAAAGGATCTCGGGGGCGGGGGGGGTCGCCTATCTCAGCAGCTGCAGCCCCCAAGGTCAGCCCAGCACCCCTATGGCTCCCTCCCTACAATACTTCTCAACCAGACTAGAAATTACAGACCACAAACTGGC
The DNA here is from genome assembly GCF_028583425.1 of Eublepharis macularius. NCBI lineage: Eukaryota > Metazoa > Chordata > Lepidosauria > Squamata > Eublepharidae > Eublepharis > Eublepharis macularius. The sequence goes on from NC_072803.1 coordinate 6,682,769, forward strand.
CAAAACCAGATACCCACATCAGTTCATGAGAACTGAAAAACAGACTGTAAAAATACCTCTTCTGTTGGGATCAACGAAGCAAGGTTTGCGAGCTGTGCAGAGCTCTTCCTCTTAGCAAGATGCAACCTTTTGCGTTGCACATAGCTCAGTGCAGTTCCATCCATTGTTTCTTGGCTTGGAAGCGCAGGTTGGTCCCACTGCAGATATGAATGTACTGATCTGGTAACTAACCACTCTGTTGACTGGATCAGGCCACTACTTTTCCTCCCTAAGGGTTTGTGCTCTTGGTACAGAAAATGGCAGGCTTCAAATCAGGCTGCCAACTTCCAGCTGGGACCCGGCGTTCTCCTAGAATTGCAACTGATCTCCAGGCTACAGAGATCAGTTCCACGTGGGGGAATGGCAGGTTTGGAGGGTGGAGTCTATGGCATCAATAACATGGGGACCCTAACCTCCTAGCTATCTTCTGTTGGTCAATGTGGGACTAGGGAGAAACATGTGGGAAACAGGAAGTGGGGCTAGACAGACTTTTGATCTTATCCAGCAGGGATTCTCTGATGTGATTACATTTTTACGATTCCCCCCCTTTCTCCCAAGGAGCTCGGGGCAGCTCATAGGGTTCTCTGCTGTCCATGTTACCCTCACAACAGCCCTGCCAGGTAGGGCAGGATGAGAGAGAGAGAGAGACCTGGAAAAGTAGAGCAGATATTTGAACCTGGGTCCTAGACAGACGCTCTATCCGCTACGCCACACAGGCCCACTGAACTGTCTGCCCAAACGCACAGACTGCTAGTGGTCCCGGGCCCCACGGAGTCTTGACTGGCCTCGACCAAAGCCAGGGCCCTTTCAGTCCTTGCCCCAACCTGGTGGAACTCTCTGTTAGTGGATACGCAGGCCCGTCAGGATCTTCTATCGTTTCAGTGGGCTTACAAGACTGAGATGTTCCGTCAGGCATATGGTTGAGACCGGTCCAGCAGTCATCCGGAGACCCTCCCAGCTGGCCTCTTGCTGGGGGTGGGGATTAGACCATCCCCCCCAAAATATGAGTTACAACTTAAACTGAACAGCCTGTTCCTCTCCTTCCCCCACCCCTTTGTGTGTTACTGGGGGGTAACACACGCTGTCTGGGGGTGTGGTGTTTTATGGAAATTCTGTGTTTTTATTATGATTTTAATGTAAATGTTATGTTTTACTGTTGTAACCCGCCCTGAGGCTGCTCACAGGGAGGGCAGGATAGAAGCCCAATAAATAAATAAATAAACAGCCAAGGGCCGTGCCTGCAGACGCTCTCAGACTGCCTAGCCGAGGCCAGCACTCTGCGTGTGAACTGCTTGCACGACAAGCGTGTGGAAGGGCCGCTGAATCAATGAACAAGGGGGGGTGTTGCAAACTCTGCATGTCACAACCGAGTAAATTCATGACTGCGCAAATTCTCTGTGACCTCGCCACTGGAGCCCACGTAATTCCCCATTTCCATACTGAAGCAACAGTTATGCCAGGCGCAGAATGCAGAGGTTATCAACGGCTGGAATAATCAATTGTGAATTGCGTGGCTTCGGATTAACCAGCGATTAATTGCAAGAGATGGATTTCACAACCGTTCTGAAATCAATCCAGGTTTGGCCGACTCCTTGGGAGTCTGACAGGGCCGGTTAAAGGAAATGAATAATACAATAGGCACAATTCAGAATGCCAAGAAATCTCAGCTTTCATGAAGTGCATATATGCATGCTTCTAGGCCTTAAGGTTTCCTTCATGGAAAGCCCTGTGTGCCTGCTTAACTTCGGCCTCATTCTTCTCCCCCCTCGGCTAGAAGAGCACAATGTTCTGACTATGCTCAGCATGGGAAGTGGCGGTCAAGTTGCTCTGAATGAAGTATTATTTTAAATCGTCTTATAAGCCACTACAGAAGCCAGGCAGTGGGCACAGTTGAAAGTGTACATGGAATACAGCAGCTGGCTGGTCCCATTTTAACAATAACATTCAGTTTATATACCCCCCTTCAAACTAACTTAATCACACACTCAGAGCATTGTTATTGCAGAGTTTATTATTATTATTCTCACAACAATCACTCTGTGAGGTGGGTGGGGCTGAGAGAGCTCTGAGAGAGCTGTGACTGACCCAAGGTCACCCTGCTGGTTTCAAGCGGAGGAGTGGGAAATTGAACCCGATTCTCCAGATCAGAGTTCTGCTGCTTTTAACCACTATACCAAACTGGCTGCTGATTATTGTTTTATGTTGTTTTTGATGCCTCTGGCTTGTTCCAGTATCAAGAATTATGATGTTATTGCTGTTTATTATTATACTGTACTGTTTTTACTCTGTGATCCATCTTGAGAAAGTCTCTGGAGAGGCAGTATATACATTTTCTCAATAAATAGTAAAAAAAAAAATTAAACGACAAAACATAGAAGGCTCTATCCCTGATGTATGTCAGTTTCCTTCTCTGCGGCTCCTGAACTTTCACAAGGCCTGTGCGTTTTGAAGCCAACCTTTGGACACAATCTTGAGGACTAGAAGTGGGTGTTTTAAAAAGAAAATGAAAACAGAGCTTCTTAGAATGATCCAGAGGAGTTAGCCATGTTAGTCTGTAGTAGCAAAATAGAAAAGAGTCCAGTAGCACCTTTGAGACTAACCAACTTTACTGTAGCATAAGCTTTTGAGAAACACAGTTCTCTTCTTCAGATGCAAGACTAACCAACTTTACTGTAGCATAAGCTTTTGAGAGAATCACAGGTCTCTTCTTCAGATGCAAGACTAACCACCTTTACTGTAGCATAAGCTTTTGAGAATCACAATTCTCTTCTTCAGATGCAAGACTAACCACCTTTACTGTAGCATGAGCTTTCGAGAATCACAGTTCTCTTCTTCAGATGCAAGACTAACCACCTTTACTGTAGCATAAGCTTTCGAGAATCACAGTTCTCTTCTTCAGATGCAAGACTAACCACCTTTACTGTAGCATAAGCTTTCGAGAATCACAGTTCTCTTCTTCAGATGCAAGACTAACCACCTTTACTGTAGCATAAGCTTTCGAGAATCACAGTTCTCTTCTTCAGATGCAAGACTAACCACCTTTACTGTAGCATAAGCTTTCGAGAATCACAATTCTCTTCTTCAGATGCAAGCATCTGAAGAAGAGAACTATGATTCTCAAAAGCTTATGTTACAGTAAAGTTGGTTAGTCTTAATGGTGCTACTGGACTCTTTTCTATTTTTCTTAGAATGATGGGATTCCAAGCTTAACAGAAATTCATCTGTTTAGCAATGCAGCGACAAAATGCCTCTCTTTAAAGAAAATAAATCCAAAACCTTTCAAGACAGCAGATTCTGCTTTGGCTGGGGAAGTTTCTCCTAATGCTTACCAACACACAATCTCTAAAACTAACTGAAATCCCCGTCCCCTCTGGGCTCTTCGAGAGAGAGGCAGCTAGCAGGTGTTTCCCCCCATCCTTCTTATCCTCTCTTAAATGCCTGGATATCCTCTTGGAGAGCCAATGAAGCACCCTGAGACCAAGCGGTAAGCCAAGAAATCCAGAGCTCAGATTTCACCCTGGCCAGGAGCACAGCAGGTGACCTTCAGCAAGCAACTCGGTTTCATGCCTGCAGCTGCAGCACAAGACTGATAGCGAAACAGACCTACTTTGCAAAACGGAGGTAAGGAGACGCTCTTTGAGCACTTGAGAACAGTGACATAGAAAGACCAAGAATTAAGATGCAGCAAGGCAGGGCCACGATTCAGACCCGGAGCACCTGTTTTACAGAAGGGGCTGGATTCCCTCCCCAATATCTCCAAGACTTCAGGTAGCAGATGCTGGGAAACATTCTTCCCCTGCTTGAAAGCTGCTGCTACTCAGAGTCTCTCTACATGAGACATCTGACATGTGAAGAAGATTTGTCCGGAGATGCAATGTTAGCCGGGAAGGGTAGTTTAAAAAGATAGAGCCGGCAGCAGGGCAAAGGCTTTGCTATACGCTGGAGCTGTGTGAAGGGGCTGTGAAATGCCAGAAGGGAAACGTCAGCCCATGATAACCTCTCCTGGTCTAAGCCCAGCTTTGGAAGGCAGCTCCAGACCATTTCCATTCCTTGCTGTCCTCTGGTTGTGATCCCACACAGTTTTAGACTGGAGAGGTGAAATTGACAGATCCTTTGGGGAGGAGAAGATGAAATTAACAAACCCTCTGAGGAGTGATCACCACCAGCTCTGCTTTTTTAAAACTACGCTTCCTGGCTAACATTGTGTCTCCCAACACTTGACGAACATGCGCCAAGGAGTCTGGTGTAGAGAGACTCTCAGAGTAGAACCACACTGAGCTGCACGGCTCAAGGGCCCTACTCTGCAGAAGGCAGAGGGGTGGCACCAGGAGAGGGAAAACTTACACGAGGAAAGAACATGTGGGATTCCCTCTGCACAGAGATGTCTGCACTGCCACAGGAACCCCAGTATCAGAGAAGGAGGCCTTACTCACAGAGTGGCAAGTACTCATTTAAACAGGAGAAAATCAAAAAGTGCATTCAGGCACTAACGGGAAAAGGAGTCTACATATCCTCCTGGAGACCTCAACTATTAAGCCTGGATCCTGTCTCGATCATGCTAGAGTGTGACGGGATGCTGGAAATGTCACAAACTGGCTTTTACAGAGACCCTGTAGTTTTATGCCTCTCCTCTCAGCTTCTCTTTCTCTCATCGTGCACAGCATCCCAAGTCTTGGCTAAACCAACACTTTTTTTTTCCTTTTTAAACTAATACAAACACAGCCCTGAGTGCCAGAAAATAAATCCCACATGATCCCTCGATGGCATGATCACCTCTTCCGAAAAGAGGCCAAGCTAAGTGCTCTCTCCTGCTTGGATCCGACAATGAAGCTAAGCATCACAAATTTCATTTTACTTCATTTATACCCACCGGAATGAGGACCCCAAATGGATTACGTAGTTCTCTTCCCCTCCACTTTATCCTCACAACAAGCATGTAAGGTAGGTTAGGAGGGGAAGGAGTGGCTGGCCCCAGGTCAGCAAGCTTCCATGGCAGAGTAGAGATTCGAACCTGGGTCCTCCTAGATCCTAGTCTGACACTCTAACCACTACACAACACTGGCTCTCACATGAACAGCTAACAGGGAGTAAAAACATCACTATGTCATTCACAGCATCCACTTGCCACTTGCCACCTTTCCGGGCCACGATCTATCAGCAGGACAAATCCTGCACTTTGTGAGAAGTACGGCCAGTGCAGCCAGGGACCACAAGTCCTGTCACATCCCTGTCTAAAGCTAACGTTCAGCACCTGGTGCAAAGGAGGAAGGAGCCACCCAGATGTCAAAAATGACTGCATTTCAGCTTTGGCTATAAATAACACCCAGCAGGGCAGCCACAAATCCAGCACAGAGCAAAGAGAACTGCAGGCTTCGGAAGGCCACAGCCAACATCTGCAGGCTACAAGAGAGGAAAGACCATGCATGAAAAGTAAGCAAGAAGGTTAACAGGTCACGGAAGAGGGGACATAACAGGCGCAGGCAAGAGAAAGGTGGAGAAGCAAGCCGGATGTGGACAGATTCAGAACCCAGCTCAACTGTAGCTTGCCAGATCATAAATATCCATTAGATCCCAGAATGCAGCTGGCCAAGAGGCTAAACCCAAAAGCTGGCAAAATACGCCAGGTAAGTTTTAACCTAATACCTTACTAGTGGCTTACTGAAATCAGGAAGGATTTGTTTTTTCCCATTGTATTTCCTTAGCAATATTTTTTTAAAAAACACACACACATCTTGAGATGTGGCAGAACCACCAGGGAAAGAGCCCAGGACACAGCTGGTATCTGTGTGTATGCGCGCGCATGTGCATGTGCGTGTGCATGCATGCGTGCAGAAACTGAAGGCCCAACAGTTAGTAAAGGACACGGCTCATATGCAAAAAGGATTCAACGCCTGTTCAAAGATCTCAGAAAGCAATGCTGCGAAGGACTTTTTCTCTTTCTGAGACTCTAGGGAGCTTGTGCCAGGCGGAAGCGACAATACAGTCAGACGGACCATTGAAAGGGGGCTGTTCCTTATGAAGAAGGTCTTGGGTTCACTCCTTGGCATCTCCAAGGCAGGTAACGGGCAACGGGTCAAGAACCTGGCAAGGCACTGCCAGTCCAAGTCAACAGCCCCAGGAGAGACGGGGTGATCTATTTCCATGACTTTGCATGCCACCTCTCCACAGATCTAATCAAGGCAACTTCGTATGCCTCCGTGTCTCCAGTTCAAAATTAATTGGTCCCACGTATTCTACACCAGTTCTGAATTGGACTGCAGCCCTACCTGTCCCCTCCTTCCTCCAATCGTCAGCCCCAACTCCTTTCCATTCTTTTATTCGGAGAGACCCTAAAACCGTCCCTCCCATCCGAGCATCCTTCTCCACCCGCAAATCACAGATTCCACATTTGCCATGCTCCTTCACACCTGTCGCTGTGATTTAAAGTCAGAGATGGACCCCACAGCACAAGTGCCGATTCACCGAAAATATTCAAGCTAAAAAACGGCTGGAGGAGACTGTCTAGCTCCTTGTTTTTCTAGCAACTGCTCCAAAGCTGCAGGGGGGAAATGTGCAGCCTTTTTCTTTTCCTTCCAACCTTGCCCTCCCAGTGTTAGGAGCTTTCTGTCTCCCTGGCACTTTGCCCCGGTCATCAGTGCCCGGCAAGATACATAATCTCAGCATGGAATGACAACAAGCTCCTGGAGAGCCTGGCAGAGTCCTTGAACAACACAAAACCCAACACCCCACTGTTTTCAAAACCTCAGGAGAAAGGCTGGTGCACAGGCAGGCTAGCAAAACCTCACACAAAAGTTGCTGTGCTTTCCTCAGAGGGCCTTCCTCCGCCAGCTCCGGGCTCCGCTATAGCACAGCGGTCAGCCCAGGGGGACTGAATGAGTATCCTCTTCCAGAACTAAAGTTTCTAGGGGAAGTCACCAAGAGAATCACAGAGGGAAAGGAGGTCACGTTTGAGTCTCTGTTCACTTTTCAGGGCTCAGACTCGGATACCAGCTCTTCCTGTTTCCAGCATTCATCTCAGCGGCCTCAAAACTAGACAGATGCCACTTTGGGGCTGAAGAATTGGTCTGCCCTGATCTGGATTGTTGTGTAGATGGAAAAGATTAAATGCTACCAAAAGATGGACGGCGGGCAATCAGTCAGGGCATAATAAGGAGTAATTGCCAAGCGCCCATGTCCTCCTGCCCTCTGCATATTTTAAAAACGGAGGCTGCGTTGAGGAAAAATAGGATCAAGAATCAACATTTTAACCTGTCCATCTTGCACAGTGCATGAAACCTTAGGGTTTAGTTTCTTTTAGAAACAGGAAAAGAGAGACCAATGGACGCTATAACCAGAGACCCGCCCCCCTCAAATCCCCTGCATTCTCACATCTGGCCAGATGTCTGCACTGACTCCTTGTCTGGGAAACAAAGCGATTTGTGGCACTGCATGGCCATTAAGCACTCTACTCCAGCCTCTGGATTTCACACTGCAAACAGACTTCCCATTGTATCGCAGGCTTCTGCTGCCCATTTCTGGGAAGGAGAGCTCGCCCATAGCCGGCAGCTGGGACATCCAGGGCTTGCTTCTCAATCCTTGTCATTCTACCCCCAAAGACTTCCAGCTGGTATCACAACCCAGGAAGAAACAGGAGACGGGAGGCACCTGGGCCACGGCCTCCCACGGCAGAGGAGTTGAAAGGGCCATTGCACACACCCTGGAGCAATAAATCGAGATCAGCCCCCAGATGCGTGTTCAGTTAAGGTTGTCAGCCTCCAGGTAGGACCTGGAGATCTCCCGAAATCACGACTGATCTCCAGCCAACAAAGATCCTCTGGAGAAAATGGCGGCTTTGGAGGGTGGACTCTATGGCATTATACCCCGCTGAGGTCCCCAAACCCTGCCTTCTCCAGGTTCCACCCCCCAAATCTCCAGGTATTTCCTGACCTGGAGCTGGCAAGCCTATGTTCAGTATATGAAGTTGATCTGTACTGAGCCGGATCCATCTAGTTGAGGAACATCTGCAGTGACTTCCAGCCGCTCTCCAGGGATTCGGAGGAGATCCTTGTAACCAGGGCTTTTGGGGGGGGGGAATAGGTGACAGAACTCAGTGGGTTGGCCTCGGAGAAAATGGTCACATGGCCGGTGGCCCCGCCCCCTGATCTCCAGACAGAGGGGAGTTGAGATTGCCCTCCGCTCCGCTCAGCGGAGCGGAGGGCAATCTCAACTCCCCTCTGTCTGGAGATCAGGGGGCGGGGCCACCAGCCATGTGACCATTTTCAAGCGGTTCCGGAACTCCGTTCCACCGCGTTCCTGCTGAAAAAAAGCCCTGCTTGTAACAGGAGATGCCAACGACTGAACCTGGGACCTTCTGCAAGACACACACTCTACCACTCAGCTATGACTGCAGGCCTAGAAAACAAAGCTGTCTAATGATGATCTCCAAAATCACAAACTATAATGTTCCTCAATGCCCCAAAACTGTCCTCCTCAACTTACGGGAAGATCCCAGGATCCCAAAGATTCGTAAAGAACTTGTCACAGTCACGCTTGTTGCAGCTAAAGCCATCCTTTTGAAAGCTTGGAAGTCAAAAACCTTACCATCTTTCCAATCCTAGTTTAATAAACTATGGGACTATCTAACTACGGATAAGATATCAGAACACATTTTTCTGACAGAAAATCCTGATTTCAGTTCAGTTTTTTTTCAAAAATGGCAACCCTTCTTAGAATTTATGCAACAAAATGATAAAATACTGCAGTCGCTGCCTGATAACCTTAAAGTCATTGCAATTTATTAATAACCCTTTATTACAGTACAATTGTGGTAGAGATTGTTTTAGCTTTTGCACAATTCACACAGTAAATGTCTCAAACTCTAGGTTTTCACTTAAACTTCCTGCAATCATTATAGTCATCGTGTTATATTTGTGATGTTCGTTAACTGTTTAAAAAGCTCAAAATTAAAAAAAAAATTAAAAAATTAAAAAAGAAAACAAAGCGGTCTTGCCCCCAGTTGGGCCGCTGGTCCATCAAGCTCACAAGATTGTCTACTCTTACAGGCAGCGTGGGTCAAGGGAAGAACTTTCTCATCACCAGCTACTTGAGATGCGTTGACTGGAGATGTCAGCAATGGAACCCGAGGCCCTTGTTGCAAGCAAAAAAAGTGTTCTGTGGGCCCCTACCCACACTCACAGTCAATACCAGTGGAGTGACAAGCACAGGTTCTCCAACACCCATTTTTAAGAGATTTACACTTCACGTTCTTTAGAGGAGCAGTCCTAAAACAAATGTTCGGGATACACCTAGGAAGATACAATGTGACAACTAGGTGCGTTCCTGCAGTTGATCCAAAGAAGGGACTCGGGGGCCTCATCACTGCGCCCTGCGACACAAATCCCACATTGCCGCTGCCATCTGCGTGGCTACGTTGCACAGCACAGATGAATTCCAAGTGCTGCAAATTTCAGCTAATGTGGTTGACTAAGTGAACAGTTCTCACTCCCCTATTATTTAATTAGAAAGTAGCATGTCTCTTGCTGCGTTTCCACCATTCCCCTCGCTCTAATGGATCTTATTTTGCCTTGCACAGAATGGCAAACAGATGTAAGAGTACACACACAGCCCAATAAACAAGCATAGCTGCAAGCAGAGATACCAGGTGTTGGGTGCCTACCGAACACGAAACGGGGTCCTTTGGATTGGGACAGAGTTGCCTCTGCCTGAGAAATCCGGAATACTGCCTGCCGAGGCACGCTCACAAGTAAGTAGAATGCCAATCCACACGAGCAACTCTCTGGGGACACTCGAGTGTTCGTTCCCAACCAAAACGAACACCCAGAACGCTCATTGCAGCCATATTGTGCCTGATGCTCCCTTTCCTCTGAAATCTAGATTGTAAGTGCCTCGGGGCAGAGACCGGTCTTTCCCAGGTTTCCTTATAATGCTGTGCTGAGTGACAGGTTGACAACCTAAATTATTAAAAATGCTATAGGGGAAAAAAAGACAAAACGTGAATGAAGAATTCCTCTTCCGATGGGAAAAATTGCCCCAGACTAAGTCACCAGATGGGATGAGGCTACCACATTCCTGGTGGATAGCCATGTTGGTCTGTAGCAGAAGAGCAAGATTCCAGTCCAGGAGCACCTTAAAGACCAACTAGATTTCCAGGATTTGGGCTTTCCAGGGTCAAGGCTCCGTTCATCTGTTTACTGCTGTCGGTTTTAACATTACTTTGGATGGCGTTCTATTATATTTGATGATTTTTTTAATGATGCTATTTTCTCTTCTCGATGATGAAAGGATGACATGCAGGCGCACTCATTTAAATATAAATTAACCAAATAAAATGGCCATCGGGGGGGAGCCCAGCACACACCCACAATTTCAGCACCACCGTTTTATGAATCTGGGGTCTTCCGGCCCTCCTCAAAGGCTCCTCCACTGGGTCGGGTGTATGGCACAAACATCCCCAGCCGTTGCTTGGAAGGAAAACAGTGACGGGCACCAATAAAGGAAGCAAGGAAGATATCCAACCGCCCTTCTCAGCACTGCAGTAGTTCTCCGGGTACCGCTCTCAAACCACGCTGTGCAGCTTTCCTTGGGAAGCAACATGCTCTGGGACACCTCTGGAACCAGAGCAGCACAAGGGTCAGGATACTGGGTGCTGGGTTCAAATCCCACCTCTCCGTTGGGGGATTTTAAATTGCAGAGTTTAATATTAGTGGAAATAAATAGACAGACTTCTGTGGATTTAGCTTTAGAAAAATATCAGGGAAAAGGGTCCATTGGTGAGCAAGTAAAGAATAACTAACTAACCACATTTTGATGATCAGACTAGAAGATTGGATAGACTAGAACTGAAGACTAAACTGCAGACTGAAATACGACTGAGAGAGACTAGTATGTGTGTGCTATGTGCCGTCAAGCTGCCTCCGACCTATGGTGACCCTATGAATGAAAGACCTCCAAAACGTCCTATCCTAGACTTGCTCAGATCCTGCAAACTGGAGGACGTGGCTTCTTTTCTTGACGCAAGCCATCTCGTTTTAGGTCTTCCTCTTTTCCTGCTGCCTTCTACTTTTCCTAGCATTATTGACTTTTCCAGAGAATCTTCTCATGATGTGACCGAAGTACGATAGCCTCAGTCAGTTTTGTCATTTTAGCTTCTCAGGAGGATTCAGGCTTGATTTGATCTAGTACCCACTTATTTGTCTTTTTGGCTAGAGCAATAAAACTTTAGTGTATGTTGCTAGTTAATTGCTCCCAATAAACTGGTTTATCCAATAGACAATCCTAGATTCCTTCATTAAGACTAAAGATTCCCCTTTCTATAGTGGGAACTTTTATCCAAGGCCTAAGTGGTTCTATGCTAACTAGTTATCTGACTAAACAAACAAAACAACAATTTAACTCTTTCATGAATGAATATAGGCAGCAGCGGTGCCAGGGTTTTCGGCGGCTGCAGCCGGCCAGCCAGCCGGGCACGCATGTGCGCACGTACCAGCCTGCATGATGACGTCTCATGCGATGTCATCACGGGTGTGCACATGCACACCGCCAGCCCAATTGCTGCAGCGGGCAGTTGGGATGGCGCACAGGTGGCCTCCCATCTCTCCCACTCAGTTGCCCTGCACCGCCGCAGATGCCTGCCCGCGGCTGCTGCGCCCAGCCAGGGGCGTGTGCTGGCGGCAGCAGTGGCACAGGGTGGGAGGGCTAGGAGGCTGCAGCTCCGTGGCGTGCACTCCCGCCCCCTGAACCTCCTCCAGCGCCCCCTCCGGCACCCCACGCCCTGAGGCCACCGCCTACCTGGCCTCAATGGGCGTGCCGGCCCTGAATATAGGACACTTGCTAAAATCTCAACACTCTGCCCCATACCTCCTGGGGTGAACTTGGACCAATTGCCCTCTCTTAGCTTCATTCTACCTCGCAGAGTTGTTGTGAAGATAGAGAACCACATACACAAGTCTGTGCTCCTTGGGGAAAAGGCCATATTTTCAACCTTCTACGGCCCATCTCACCCAAGATAGCACTAAAGTCTTGATGACACAGCGCAGTGGAGGTTTAACCTCTTCCCCCCAGGCTACAGCTGTTTCACTGAAGCACAGCCATGGTCTTGTTCCCTGCCGGCCTCCTCCACCGCCTCTGCCTCCTTATCTTCTCTCTCTATCAAGGCTTTTCCGCCACACCCCACAGGGTGCTCTGGGAGTTATTACACAGCCCCTGTTAATCATGGCAAGAGAGCGAGGCAGGCAGACAGAGGGAGAGACGAGGTGCCATCGGCTAAACCAGGCCTGGGAAAGCGGGTCACTTTCCGAGCTGGCTCTTCTGGTTTCCCTTCTGACTCAGCTCGGGTGCGAGAAACTGCCTGCAGGAGCCTTCAGAACTGCTTAATGGAAGCAGAAGAAAAAAGGAACAAAGACAGAAATGGGAACAAAGACCCGGACTCACAATGAAAACAAAACCGAGGACGGTGTTTCCTGGTTCTGCCAAAGTGACTGGGAAGTTTTGGTGACTGGTTTCTCCACACCACAGAAAGAGGTCCATCAGCCTCTTTCCCTTTCCCGGCATGCTTTGAGCACCACCGCGTCCCTCTTTGCCTTGGGCAGAGGCCTCACACAAAACTCTCATGTGGAGATTATAAATTTTCTGGATTATTTTCTGGATTTTCTGGAGTATCAATTTTCTGTCAGGAGTCTCTGGGAATGGTTTTTGCTCGGGATCTGAGGAGCATGTTGAGGGCATGGAGAAACTCCACCACCTCCTTCTCCCCCACCCATATAGGGGGAATAGGGGCAGAGATACTTGCTTCCGCTTGAGCTGCAGTGTGGTGTAGTGGTTAGAGTGTCAGGCTAAGGATATGGGCGATGCAGGTTCAAATCCCCCCAACTCTTTCACGGAAGCTTGCTGGGCAACCTTGGACGAGTCGCATACGCTCAGCTTAACCTACCTCACAGGGTCGGTTTGAGGATACAATGGAAGAAAGCAGAAAGAGGAACGCCACTTTGGGTCCTCCGTGGGAGAAAAGCAGGGCATAACTGAGACAAGCAAATAGGCTAGGCTGATTTTCTCTGGGCCCTTCCACACATCGCAAAAGGCAGCAAACGCAGGTTTGGCATTGACAGTACGTGGGGCAGGGAAGTGCAGCCAATCTCCGAAGCATGCATGCACAATGCAAGCATTTCCAAATGCAACAGTCTAATGCAATATATGCCCATTGGTGTATGCTTACAATAGGCTTTGCACAGCAAGCTCCTCCAGTCGTGACTGGAAACAACTCACACACACAACTTAATCTCTTCTTGTCCGGGCTCCTTCATCACTAGCTAGAGGAGAGTGCCAGCTGTCTGAAGAGAGGAGAGGCATGCAGGGGTGGCTTCTGTTCCCATGGGCACCCAACCCTTGCTGACACATGCTCCCACACAGGTCTAGCGGCTTGGCTAAGAGAACCGGGTAGATGGGTCCCGGCACAGCAAGCACATTCAAGGAGAAACAAAACACACAATAGAGAATATGACTTGACTGGGGTGGGAGTGGGAAGTTCACATACCAAAATCTGTGTCAAGCTCCTTCCTGGACCAACGGATCTACTCAAAGCCCCTGCGCATATCTGTCTCCAAACCTATCAATATTATCACTTTTTAATTATTATTATTAATTTGTTTATTTGATTTGATTTATACCCCACCCTCCCCACAGATGGGCTCAGGGCAGTTAACAATACTTAAAAATACATTAAAATCACAAAACATAAAATCAATAATATTTTTTAAAAATCATTAAAATAGTCCAGGAGCAGGCTATTTAAACAAATATTGGGAGTCCGTATGCGGGCACAGCAGATGGCCGAGGGCAGCCGCAGAAGAAGTGGTGGTCTTAGATGGAAGGAGGAGGACACCCGCTGGCACTCAGCCAAAGGGCCGGCGGAACATCTCCATTTTGAGGGCCTTGCGAAACTGTAACAGGTCCCGCAGGGCCCGGATCTCCAGCGGGAGAGCGTTCCACCAGGCCGGGGCCAGGGCAGAAAAAGCCCCGGCCCTGGTTGAGGCCAGATGGATATCCCTCGGGCCGAGGACCATCAGGAGTTGCTTGTCTGCAGAGTGCAAAACCCTGCAGGGGACATAATGGAAGAGGCAGTCCCGCAGGTACGCGGGTCCCAGTCCATGCCCTTCTGCCCTTCCCTTCCACCAAGGAGTGCAGCAATCATAGCTTCTCTCCGCATCCCCGCTCCATTTTATTCTCACAACCCTGCGAGGTAGGTTAGACTAAAAGCGAGTGTCTGGCCCGTGAGCCGGCATGGCTGTACAAGGTTCTAAATGCAGATCTCCCAGCCCCATTCTAACCACTCACACGAGATCAATGCAGAAGGTTTCAGGAAAGGTTCCAGTGTGCACGCTCCGTTCATGTGGGGTGCCTGGTCTGGCCTGTGCAACCTCAGTGTAGCCTTACAGGAATGGAGAAAACACCCCAAACTCTCTAGCAGCTGCACACAAAATACTGGCAGGAACAGACAAATTGTCTATTGAATAGACAGCCTGCCAGTAAGGGTTTTCTCACTGAAGAACTGCAGGGTTTGTCCAACTTCGATACAAAATGGCTGAACGTGCCCACTGAAGAACTAGATCACTGGGCCATCTTTTTTTTAACCTGCAGAAGACAGGAGACAGAAGCCGGAACCTTTGGGACACAACGTGTGCGCTCTACCACTGACCAGCGGCTGCTCCCCCAGATTCACAGCTTTTTGGCCACCCTTTGAGTTAGTCCCCACTTAAGCTGATAATTTTCAGGGCAGGAAAGGTGGCAAGTCTGGCTGCTGAACAGCACCAAGGACAACTCTCACGGGAGACACCAATGTAATACTTTACAATATGGGAACAGCTTCTCAGGGTCTTTTGATAGCGCAAGATCCCTACCGATGAGCAAAGATCTCCAGTCCTACGTAGCACATAGAAGCACGTATTTAAAGCAACAGATAGTATGTAAGGCAACGTAGTGGTGAAGTCTATGGGTGAAGCCTATGGTCCCTAACTCTTCGGAGAGCATCTGAGACCCCTCCCTACAACGCAAAACCCTTTTTGAATAATTCAGTTCTGCATCGTTGGTAGAAAACCAGGGCAGTGGGGGCTCTCCTGATCTCCTCCGGCAGGCTGTTCCATAGGGGAGGGGCCACCACAGAGAAAGGGCTGCTGTACGGGCTGCTCTTGATTTTGCCCATGTGCAGGGTGGCACCTACAGGAGACCCTATTTGGAAGAGTGAATCTGCCACAGAGGGACATGTGACTCTTTTGGCCCTGCAGAAGCATACCTGCCGGGCATGCAGGTGCCAAGTTCACCTCCTGGCATCTCCTAAGAAAGGCTCTCTGGTGCCACAAAAGGCCTTTCTCTGTGTGGAGCTGCTGCCAATCAACAGAGACAATACTAAGCTAGAAGAACCAATGGGCTGAGAGCTGCAGCTTCGCCAGCGTGTGGAAGCATGTGCACACAGACACACATCTTTCCTCTGCCTGGGCTCTGCCTGCTCTGCCTCCCCGCTTCTGTCAATTGCTTGATGAAAAGAGCCTTGGAACAGAGGTCCACCTTTCGCTTACAAGATTCTGGAAAGGGTCCCATAGTAGTGGCACTCACATCGGTGGAACTGACTTGTTACTGAGCCACTGCAAGACAGGGAAGCAAATTCTAGGCTTCCAATAATACAGCAAGCCTGACATGGAAATTGGCAATAAAAGTCACAATGTAAAACAAACAAGCCAGTGATAAAATCGCCAGGAGACAGGCTGACCTCTACCATGAGATAAGAGAGTTCTCCCAATACTCTCAACACATTTGTGCAGCAAATTTCCAATTGTGCACACTGCTGATGCCGAACAAGCCAGCTTATGAGTCACAGATTCGCTTCTATTAGCAAAAACACAACATTTGTTCACAGCCTCCCCTGTGTCAAAGAACCTCAACAGCAGTGCACAAATGAGAATCTTCCTTCGTGTCTCAGCAATGGAAGGTCCTCGGAGCTCCCTGAAATGGAGCATGCCTCTTTATTGGCAATGACACATTTCCACTTCTCGATTATCAACCACCAGGGCTTAATCTGTGCTTCAGCGCAGAACCCTGAACTCATTTTCAGATGGGTATACCTCTGAGCATCTGCAGAGTGCCTCCCCTGCCTCCAACGCATAAGCGAAGCCAATCTCAGCACTGGAAATATGGGACCCTTACTTTCAGGCAGGGCTGAGCTTCGGGATTTCTCAGGGCCAAGCTACACATGACGAATGACACTTGAACGGCAAGTGGATTGAGTGGAGGGCAAGTGAACAGGGAGAAATACACTTGCTGTTCAAGTGTCATTCGTCATGTGTAGCTTGGCCCTCAGTCTCTCTGATTTCCCAAGAAGTTAACCACCAATTATAGTTCTTTGTGGCTTGTCCAGGGACCGGTTACGCCAATTTCGATTTTCAACTCAGCCCATTCCACAGGCTCAAGCTAGGCTACATTCTTCCTCTCTGCCATTCACAACAAGAGTCTTTAACTGTCCTTAGGGTGGCCAACTGGGAAACTGAGGCTGAGATCATCCCAAGGATGCTCTACAAATTCTTGGAGAGGCTAGAAGGCTTTGAGGGCCGAGGCTGTTTCACTGGACCAGTTGGGTAGCCCCACCCTGACAACAACACAGCCAGCTCTCCTGACTCGGCAAATCACAGGCTCAGGTATAACCCAGTGGCAAAGCAGCTGGGCATGTCATCACAGGAGCGGGGAATCAGTTCCAGAGATGGCACCAAAAGGGTAATGGCAGAGGGCAAATGGTACCGCAGAGGGCTCCCTTGGCTCAAAATGGGACCTTGAGAGAGGCGATGCTTGCATGGCTGGCCTAGCATCTCTGCACAAAAGCAGGACCGAGACAGGGCTGCCTATATGTCATTTTCTTTCTCCGTGGGCACATATTTATATGAGCACGTGTGTATTGATGTGCGGGGCTCTCTGTTGAATAATCAGATCTTGATTTGTTGCTCATTTCGGGTCTGATGTGTTGTGCTATTTACTATCTATTGTTCTGTTGTTTGGTTTCATTCTCTGCGGCTCAATTATTTCATTTTTGTGCCTTTCTTTTAATTATTCACCCTTGCCCTGCTGTTTAAAGTTATTTGATCTCGCATTGCTCGGCTGCTTTCATATGCTCGATTGATCTGTTTTCGTGTTTGGCTCCAAGGCTTTTTTTTTTTCTCTTTAAGAAAAACATTTTGGTTGCATTTGTTGGTGATATTATGGGTATATTATGATTACTGTTATTTTTGTGCCTTGGGGTGAGTTTCAATTGTTATATTGCTGCATTTTTATATTGATTTCTGTTATGAGATACCTTTGGGCTAAACAGTGGAAGAGAACTTTTCCAAACAAACAAGGAAGCATGCTACTCAGGTTTAGCAAAAGACATCACAAATGGCGGACACGTTCCCCGTTGTTTCTTGTTCACCTCTGTAGGCCTGCTTCCATTCTATTCCCTTTGCTTCCAAGCCAAAAAGCATACCCCAGCGGTCTTCCATCCTTGAGTTGGGGGCTCTTGGGAAACCCACTAGTTGGGTTGAGAACTTCTAACAAGGCACTGTATGTTTTTGATACTTTTTTGGAAGGACACACTGCTATTGGGCCTTGTAAAGAGCCAAGATCTGAGAGCAAAGCAAGATGACTCAAGGGCAGAGAAGGTTCCTCCCTGGGTCTAACCCTTGGCTTATCCCCCATTACAGTTACATCTTCTAATGCTCAGCCTGTGTCCCCTGTGCCCTGTTCTCTTGGTCTGGCTCACGGCGCTAGCTTGAACGAAGGAGAAGTTCTCCTTCCTGTCACATGATCATGACATCTCACACGTGCAACCTTGGGGGCCTCTTGCTGCCCCCCAAGGGTTGGAGGTGAATCCCATTCTAAAAAGGGTGAAGACCACCGGCAGCTCCATCGATGGCTAGACGTGCAAACAGGCCTTAGATGAAGGCAGCGATTGGCATATGGCATGATGTCACAAAAGCACCAATGGCTCCTTGAAGCAAGGAAAGCAGTAATAGTCCTCCCTGCAGGTTGACACATATGGAGAGCAATACATCCAGGAGTCATGCATGCACTCTGGGACCAGGGAGCAATTTCCCCCCAGGCCAGTTTGGCTAGGGATCCTGAAGGTGTTTTAGCATCTTGTGGGCATGGAGCAGGGGTCACTGGGGGTGTGAGGGGGTGTAGTTGTGAATTCCCTGCATTGTGCAGGAGGTTGGACTAGATGACCCTGGAGGACCCTTCCAACTCTAGGATTCTATAATTCTGTGAGTTTCCACCATATGTACACATAACAGGAAAACATCGTTCGCCTTTTTTTTTGCAGATTCATCTATCTTGACTTTTTACACCGCCCTACGAGTTCATAAGTGGTTTGCATGGTATGTTGATTCTCCATCCCTCCCCCTTCCCACAAGAATTCTGTGTAGTCCACTTAGCTTACAAAAAGTGACCAAAGCCACACGATGAGCTTCATAGCTGAATGGGAATTTGAACACAGATCTCCTACTATTAAAACTACTACTCCATGAAGATTTACGTCTCGGTCCTTCCTGGCATGCCACCTCTAATGGTGCAGGCAGGTGAGAACACATGGGGGGAGGTTAGCTGTGCCAGGAGTTGCATATCTATGCCCCTTCAAAAACCACTGCACCTCTATAAAATTCCCCTTGGTCTGCTGTAAAGGACGTATGATGTGCTTCAATCAGCACCAGGGCTTTTTCTCAGCTGGAACACGGTGGAACGGAGTTCTGGCACCTCTTGAAAATGGTCACATGGCCGGTGGCCCCGCCCCCTGATCTCCAGACAGAGGGGAGTTTAGATCGCCCTCCGCGCCAAGCGGCGCGGAGGGCGATCTAAACTCCCCTCTGTCTGGAGATCAGGGGGCGGGGCCACCGACCATGTGACTATTTCCGCCGAGGGCGATTGAAACTTTAAAAAACTCCCCCCTCGTTCCAGCTGACCCAAAGTGACATCATTGTGCAGTCCTGGGAGTGCGCGTGCACTTTGCACGCGTGCATGTGGTACCAGGGGCACCACCTCTCGCCAGGAGTTGCCCCCTGTGCTGCCAACCCACTGAGTTCCACCACCTCTTTTCCCAGGAAAAAAGCCCTGATCAGCACCCACTGCCATGACAGGTTATATAAGAGAAGGGCAGTTGTATTTCACCCAGATCTTCTGTCTTTCCCCCTCCAGGAGCTTCACGCCATTATCATTTGGATCCATCCAAGCCACAGCCAGCTACTGACTTCACCAGGGAAAGCACACAGATTGCGTCATGGATTGCAGGAAGCATATCCGCTATGGGTTGCTGAGCCGATTGTACTGAAGATAAATTTGTGGAACAGGTTTCTTTTCTTTTTAAAGGAACCTTTTATTGCTTTTTATGGCACAAAAAAAATTATCTCTTTTATTTGCATATAAGTGAAAGCAAACATTGTAATAAGGAGAGGCAGACAAACCAGGGAATCAGACAGCCTAATAAAAAAATATATATCCGCATTGAAGCGATGTACATTAAAGGCATTACTGGGATTGCAGAGGAGAAGCTGCAAAACAGCCTGTTGATTCCGTCACAACCAGACTTTCAATTTTCCATTTTCTCCAGAAAAGCCGCAGCGGGGGAGAAGAATATTCTCTGACATGGGGAGAGGAGACAAAAGAATCTCATTTGCTCCCAATTCTTCCTCCCCAATACACACACACAACCTTCCCTCCTCATTCAGGAAGGATATATCAGCATAGACATCTCTGCTTTGTTGTTAACTTATGGAATTCACTGCTGCAGGATGATGCAGATCTCTCTTGCAGGACAAAAGAGTGCCTTTCTGGCTACAAGAAGGGGTTGGGGAGTGATGATAATGTGCTATAAAACAAAACAAGTCTGAATTTGAAATCAGGCCCTGAAAGGGGGGGCATTAATTTGAATGAATCCACATTCTAGTTCTCTGGTCAGATGCAAACTACCAAAGCAAGTTGTCCTTCCAAAGGCCTTTTCCTATTATAAGAAAAAGTGGCATCTGTGGCATTCTGAAAGACAGAACAGAACGTGGATACTGCAGATGGGTACAATGGCATGGCACGGCCACAGGACTGGTTTATCCCCTCAGTCCTCAGGCGAAGCCCAAGAATGCACAACCACACCTCGCTTCCAGCCATCCCATCCAGTTTTGCCAGCTGCCCCCTCCCTTCTCTTGTCTCTCCCCTCCTGTCAACATCAGATTGTAAGCTCCTCCAGGCAGGGACTTGCCCTTTCCTTTACGTAATCCTCTAAAGCGTCATGGGCCTGGATGGTGCACTGAACACAACACACAACAGGAAACCGACAAGCATCACATTTGGGTGAGATATGGGTGGATATTCTTTACTGCTGTGATCCAACCAAATTATTACAACACGAGTCTGCATGTGGCGCACTCCCAGGTTCTCACATTTCCAAATGTTGCATACTGGCCCCTGAAAATCTCAAAAGACTTCATTCAGAACTGATACGCAGGGTTTGAATGCTGAGTGCCTTCCGGAATCTGGGGCATCTGTTGGAGCTTTTGACAATCTGCTGCAAGTCACTGTGTATCTTTTTCTGACAAACCACGAACCTCAGAAGCAAAACCTAAAATATCATACTTTTCTGCTCAAAGCACGCATTATTCCCAGAAAGCATGCTTGCCTAATATTGATTTTTCTCTCTGGCAAGGACCCGAAGACACACTCTCAGTGGCTGGCAAGAACGTGTTTGCAAAACATTTTCATCCTCTACTAAGTAAAGAAATGCTTTGAGAGGAAAATTCTCTCCGATTATCATGTTACACAAAATAGATGTTGTTTATTCGTGCACGAAGAAGGAATCTGCTGACTTTCTGGAAGCGCAAAGCCCCGAATTCGGTCCTCGGAGCTCCTACTCTCACACAAAGTAGCCTTCGGAGTCCAACAGAACCTCAGCGGCGAGCAACACTACCCCAATAAACATCTTCAGCAGAAGGGGCTCCCAGGCCAGTTTTCTCTCGGTCACTAAACCATTCCATTTCCAGACCCCCTGATGGTTAAAGCTCTTGTGAACTGGTGCCAGGTAAGGAAATCTTGCTTCTTCTCTCACCTCCCACCCACCTACTCCTCTCATCTCCCTCTGGATACTCTGGTGCCTCCTCCTGGCGCCAAATCTTCCACCCCTCCCTCCCCTCTGCCAAGTGCTCTCCCTTCCCTGTGCAAGCCTCCAACTAAACCTTCAGGCCTCAGGTTCCGTTCGCCCCCTGCCGTATCAGCAGCAACAGCGCTAGGGCCAGCCAAGCTTGGGCTGCCAGCTGCCACTCCAGCGGGCATCAGCCAGCTGCGGCCATGTCCAGGGGTCCCCGGTGAGCCCTCTCCATGCTGACCCAGCCCCTCCAAAAAAGGGGGCTCCCCCCTTCAGGCACTGCAGCGGCACAGGGGCTCAGCAAACTCGGTTCTCTGCCGCCACCGGGACCGCAAGCTGCCCGGAGGCAGCCACATCCTCCCAAAGCAGCCCCCTCTTTGCCCGCTGCAGAGTTCCCTCTCCGAAAGCCAACCCCTCCCACTGCAGCACACACAACACCTTTCTTACCCGGGCAAGAAAAGCTGGCACAGCACCGCAGGGGCGACACCACATACACGCCCAGAGATGCGCACAGACACGACCTGCACCCGTCCCGGGGAGCCCAACATTCGCAGGGCAAGGAGTTGAGCCAGCAAAAGCCCCAACAGGCACTCTGCATTTGCTCCCCAAACACATTTCCCAGGACTGTCTCCAAGATTCAAACGCCTGGGCACCTTAGAAGCCCCCTCTCTCTGCCCCCATCACCCTGCCCCCTGCCAGCTCCCACCGAGGACCGGCCACCTTCTGCTTCCGTGCCAGCCCCCCTCGGAACGAGCCCCCCAAAGGCAGCCACGCAAACGCCCTGGGAACTGCACGGGCGTTTGGCGAAGCCGCCCGGGGGCAATTTGGGCAGAGGGGCGCCAAAGCCCACGGCTGGACAAGATCCGGATCGGGCAGCAACGGGATTGGCAAGGAATGGTTTCGCCTCCCTCTCCAAAGCAGAAGCGCGCAAAGGGGAGCCGCTCCCCGGGGAGAGTCGCTGCGACTGGACGGAGCTCCGTCCCCGGGAGCCTTCCGCAGCCGGGAGGCGCTCGGCCGAGGGGGGCAGAGGCGTCCGGGCCAGGCGAGGGCCACTCTCCCCGTCCGTCCGTCCCCCCATCCCCGCTGCCCCCTCCCCGGCAGCCAGAGCGCAGCCCGGACTCGACGGCTGCGCGCCCCGCCCGGCCGCCCCCTCCGCGCCGGCCCCCCATTCCCCCGGCGTGGCCCCGAGGCGGCCAGTCCCTCGGCGCGGGCGCGGGGCTCACCTGGGCAGGAGGCGAGCGCCGCCAAGCCGAGCGCCACGGTCCACCAGCCCCCGAGCCAGCCCTGCTGCTGCGCCCGCCGCGCCATCGGAGAGGCTCCCTGGACGGGCGCCGCGGCGGGTCGGGGGGACGCGAGGGGCGGCGGGCGGAGGCGAGGCGAGGCGCGGCTTCAGCGGCTTCAGCGGCCAAGGGGGGGCCCCATCCAGCAGCGAGCGGGAGGCGGCGGAGCTGCGAAGGGCGGCGCGGCGGGAGCCAAGAGCCGGGCAAGTCGGCGCTCCTCCGCGGCGATCAGCGCGGCATCTCCGGACGAGGCGAGTCGGGGCGGGGCGAGGCGCTCCAGCCGGCGGCTCCTTCTTCAGCGGGCCCCGGCCGGGCGCAAAGTGGCGCCGAGGTCCATGCCGGGCGGGCGGCTGCGGCCGAGCCCTGCGGGGGCGGCGAGGGGCTCTCCGGGGGCGGCGGGGCGCTGCAGCATCCGATCCGCGGCGGGCCGAGGGCGCCTCCCTGCTCGCGTCTCCCGCTGCCGCCCGGCCGAGCGCTGCGCTCCCAACAGCCGAGCCAGAGGCGGGCGAGGCGGCCACGGCGCGCCCCCGCTGCCCGCGCCCCCCTCCCCGCCCCGCGCGCGCGCCCGCGGCCGGCAGCGGACCGCCCCCGCCCCGCCCCCCCGTGAGGTCACTGCATGCAAAGCAGGGGGCGGAGATGCGCGGGGACGCGCCCCCCGGGGGGACGGAGCGCGCGCGCGCGGGCTCGCCGGACTCCCTCCGACGTTGGTGGCGCTTTCGGCGCCGGTGTCCTGCCCGGTTCGGTGAGGTTCGAGGCTGCGCCTCCGGAGCCCCTTTGCTTCGGCCGGTGGAGCTCAGGGCGCTCAGCCCGGGCCGGATCCGTCTTGACGCGCGAAGCTGCCCTAGTCTGAGTTTGGGGTGGGGAGCCGTGCTGGGTTGCAGTCGAAGAGCGAGAGCCCCTTAGAGACCAACCAGCTTTCCAGAGCATGAGCCTTGCAGAGTCGAGCTCCCTTCTTCAGCCGTGTACTGGGTAAGGGTGAATTCCTAAACAGAATAGCAAAGAGTCCAGTAGCACCTTTAAGACTAACCAACTTTATCATAGCATAAGCTTTCGAGAACCACAGCTTTCTTCATCAGATGCCTCTGTGGTTCTCGAAAGCTTATGCTACCATAAAGTTGTCTTAAAGGTGCTACTGGACTCTTTACAATTTTGCAGCTACAGACTAACATGAATCCTCTGAATCCTAAAAAGTTATTCCAGTTCAAGCCCATTGAAATCAATGGGCTTAGACTGAAGTAACTGCTTAGGGCTGCACTAATCACCCTTTCGAAACACAGATAGAGCAGAAGAGCAAGATCTGGGTCCAGCAGTACATTACAGACCAACTAGATTTCCAGCGTATGAGCTTTGCAGAGTCCAGTTTCATTCTTCAGATACATAACGAGTAAATTATAAAGCCACCTTTTTACAAGCACAGATATAGCAGATGAGCAAGATCCAAGTCCAGTGGTACATTAAAGACCAACTAGATTTCCAGGGTATGCTTTTGAGAGTCAGAGTTCCTTTCAACAGATGCAACAGAGTGGCCCATGAGACCATTTTAAAAAAACAGTACATTTCTAGTTGTAAAAGCTACTGAATCTTGTTATTCTTAACTTTTATTACACCACTACGTATCTGGAAAAGGGAGCTTTGACTCTCGGAAGCTCATGCCCTGGAAGTACAGTTGCTCGGTCTTACTCAGGGCTTTTTTTCTGGGAAAAGAGGTGGTGGAACTCAGTGGGTTGCCCTCAGAGAAAATGGTCACATGGGCTGGTGGCCCCGCCCCCTGATCTCCAGACAGAGGGGAGTTGAGATTGCCCTCCGAGCCACATGGCGTGGAGGGCAATCTCAACTTCCCTCTGTCTGGAGATCAGGGGGCGGGGCCACCAGCCCATGTGACCATTTTCAAGAGGTTCCGGAACTCCGTTCCACCGCCTTCCAGCTGAAAAAAAGCCCTTGTCTTACTGGACCCAAATCTTGCTCTTATCCCGAGTTGGGGCCTTTGATCAATCAAGGTGGCAAAGGCTCTCTGCCCCCTCTGATAAACGCCTTTCACATCACCTCCTGACTGCTTCAGTTCATCCGTTCTAATCCTGCCGTATTGTTTCCTTTATCAGAAATCTTTGCCAGTTGGTTGAATCTTTTTTTAAATTGTATTTTACGACCCGTCTGCTGCTCGATTGTTTTTATCGTATGTTGTAATCCCATCTTGAATAGTCTTGGTGACAAAAGCAGGCTCTAATAAACAACTAAATTTTAACTGCAGCTGCTGAGGATCGAACCTGCAACCTCCAGCTTCCTACTGAGCCATGAGTGGCTCCCATTTGGAGAGCTGCAGAGGGCCTGTCTGGGAACTGATCCAGAACTCTCAACGGAACCGTTCTCGAGGCTGCTGAGACTCAGGTGTGAAGTTGGTGTGTTCCAAAGGGCAGGGAGGGACTACGTTAGAGACTCAAGAGTTCAGCCCTGTGCATGCCAAAGTGTTTTCAGTGGCCATTGTGTGTACAGATGAACGTCCAGTGCAAGCTCTCAGATGAATAATATTCAAATAATGAAGAGGGATCGTGCTTAAATTCTGGCTGGAAGCCACTCAAAATGTGAATATAAGAAGTATGACAATTTAATGAGAGAAATAAATCAATTGTTTAGGGCAGGAACTATTAACACAAGATTATTGGAATTCCCCCCTTTTCCTACTTTTTTTTTTTTGTCTGTGTGGGGATGCTATGTATACACAGAAAGTTAAACACACAGCAGGCCACACCAGATGCAAAGCTTGGAAATGAACACACCCAGGTTTTTTTTTCCTGGTTATCTGAGAGTAAATCATTTACTTCTAAGTAAATGTCGGTAAGAGTAGGGTTGCAAGAGAGTTCTTCTCTCTTGCCCCAGCTGCTATTGCTGGCTTCTAAATATCAGTTATTGGGGAAGGTAAAGGAAAAGGGAAGGCCACCATGCCCTACTTGTGAACTTCCGGGGGCTGCACCCCCCCCTAGTCCAAAGTGAATCCCTGAAATACTTTTTTTTTAAAAAGAATTTTTTATTGGATGGGTTTACAAACATACATATAAAAATCATTATCATTATTCACCCCATTGCATTTTCCCCATCCTTCCCCCCACCCCACTTTTCTGGTGACTCCCAGCAGTTTTCCATACCCAACTTAATCTAAAAAGTATATCATATAAATTCTTAAGGTCTATAATAATAATGTAATAATGTAATATATATCTATATTATACCTATAGGTGAATTCCTGAAATACCATCAGTGCTTCTATGGGTTGGCTTGTGCCAAGCATATTTGGCCAAACACACCTCTCGTCTATGCAACCACCCTCCAAGTAGCCTTCCTCTTGCCTACATAGCATTGAACTGAAGTGGCGCTTCTTTCAGTGGAAAAATCCACATAATTGGGAGGAAGTCTTCGAACGTGAGCTGGAAGGAAAAGTGGGGTATACAATTTAAAGGAAACTTTACTCAGTGGAGCAGTAGCACATAGGATCCACCCCAAAGTTTGCCAGCACACCAACTCCTTTGCAGGTAGATGGTTGCATTTTGTTCTGCGCTTGAGCCAAAACAATTCCCTATTTCTGTACCAGACCATAACATTAATAATAACCTTGTGCTTATATACCGCTCTTGTAGACTAATCAGTGCCCTATTCAGAGTGTTAAATAAAGTCAGTGTTATTATTATCCCCACAATACAGCCGGGGAGCTGGGCTGAGAGGAGCGGCTTCCCCAAGGGCACCTGCAGAGCTTGTGGCAGTAGTGGGATTCGAACCAGCAGAGTGCTGATTCTCAACCCAACCACTATGGCTGGGAGAGGCTATGGCTCAGTGGGAACGCCTCTGTTTAGCATGCAGAAGGTCCCAGGTTCGAGCATCGGCATCTCCAGTTAAAAGGACCAGGCAGCAGGTGATGTGAAAGGCCTCCACCTGAGACCCTGGAGAGCTGCTGCCAGTCTGGGAATACAATACTGACTTGAGACAGCTTCTTTTGGATATGCGTTCCGCCCTGGATTGGTCTCATGGTATCGCCTGACATCCCAGTCCAAGAGGGCTGTGGGTGAGCATTGCATTTCCCTCTCTGACCGGCAGTGCTGGTGACTCAAGAACATTGGTTTAGATCTGCAGGGTTCAAGGCCCGCCTCCCCCCACCCAGCATCTAGGGTTACCAGCCTCCAGGCAGTGGCTGGAGATCTCCTGGAATCACAGCTAATCTACAGCCAACAGACATCAGTTCCCCTGGAGAAAATGGCTACTTTGGAGGGTGGACCCTATGGCATTATATCGTACTGATGCCCCTCCCTTCCCCAAACCCCACCCTCTCTAGGCTCCGCTCCCAAAATCTCCAGGAATTTCCCAACCCAGAGCTGGCACAATCTGACAAAGATCCACTGATTTGCCATCATAGTTCCCAGAGGAATACACCACCGGTGGCTTCTGTTTTCCACACATGCGGTCTTAGGATGTGCATTTTTGTTCTTCCCCAACACGGCCTCCATCTCTGATTTGTACTGATTCCGGCGACGGCAGAAAGGTAAAGAACAACCGCCGCTGCCAGCCCAGCGCCAAAGCAATGTTGATTTCAAGCACCATTAGAAACAGCCCAGGAAGAAATCAATGGCTGGCAAACAAGAACGGAGAGAATCGGGGAAAGATGTTGTACTCAATGGGAAATTGAAGAAGAAGGGAACTATTAAAAGAGGCCTCCCGGAGTGCCTTGCACGTCTTCTGGCGGTCCTTCGTTTCCACACAAGCACAGGAAGCTTTCCATTGGGACGACAGCAAATTAGCCCCGTGCAAGGATTGTTTGAACGCAAGAGTGGGCGGAAGGGCCCTGCGGTAGATTTGGAAGGTGTGCGGTGCAGCAGTCCCGCTGACGTTAAGCAGATGTGTCTGGTCTGTGCCTGGACGGAAGACCTCCTGGGAATCCTTTGTACATGGCCTTGAGTTCCCCCGTGGAAGGAAGCCAAGATATAAACGCAACCAATGAACAAACAAGGCAGGCTGCAGACCTGCTGGTAGCTGGACTCTAGCAAAAAAGGCTGACCTAGAAAGGCTGTGGCCTCCGCCAGCAAGGCCCTTCCAACCATCTTAAGCAAGCGACGGGTAAGCTGAGCGATGCTTTAATGGCGAAGAAATGCTGTGCGTGCACTGTTGATTTCTACGTTGAACATTCATTGGTGCACCACGGCAAATGTTAGGGAACAACAATGGAAAGTTCCTGCGGTACTAAAGGTGAGTTAGGCAGCTGAAGACCCTGTTGCCAAATCTAACCAGGCATATGTTCCGCCAGGCATATGGTGGAGGCTAATCTTAGCCCATCATTGCCGAGCCTTCCACCGGTCTCCCTCTACAAGGGGTATGGAGAGTCCACACCCGCTGGTTGCCCCAAAAGGGGCCCAGTATTTTATCTGGTTTTACCTGTATTTTATCTGTTTTTAGAATTGATTTTAAGCTGTATTTTAATCAATGTTGTGCCTCGCCCTGAGCCCGCTTGTGGGGAGGGCAGGTTAAAATAAATAAATAAATAAATAAATAACCCCCTCCCCGTGTTTTTCAGCTGCACCCCCCATCCTAGCCTCGGATCCCACACAGGCCTCCCTCTCTCACACCCACACTCAGCATTTCGGCTGCTTACTCCAAAGTAGAGGCAAAAGGCCCTAGAGGCAAAGAGCTCTTGGGGCTGCTTCTCTGCAGTATGGACAGCAGAGCCTGCCTCTAACCGTGCACTGGAGTCCATCGCTCCCAGGCAGAAGTTAAGCCACAGGGAAGTAGGAGCAGGCGGCCAAAGTGCTTAAAGCTGGGGTTCTTTCCAAGGCCCTGTGGTTATTCAAGAGGGAGGGAGGGAGGGTTCCCCCCCCCCCGCCCCCGCCCCCCCCCCCGGTCTCTCTGCTTGCACAGGAGCTTGTCAGTGGACTCCTTCCCCGGGATTTTAAAGCTTTGCTCTGGTGATAGCTTTGCTGAAGAGGCATGTTAAAAAGGGAATGGGGAGTTGCCGGCCAGCATGCTCACCTTGTACGAGTTCTGGAGCAGTTGCTGGGAAGGTGGATTTGACCGAAAGGCTACCAGTGGCTGATCATGGTTGTAAATCCTAAGGACGTCGGCAGAGCCGTGCCAAATCAGAGCTATTTCCCAACACTCTTTCATAACAGTGGCCAGCAAGATGTCTCTGGGAAGGCCGTAAGCAATGCCTGAAGGCAACACTCTACTGTTTCTCGCCAGCATTCTGTACTCACAGGTAGACTGCCTCTGGATAAGGAGGTTTCGTTTTACTATCAAGTCTAATAGTTGCTGACACCTCTTTTCGCTGAGGTCGTTCTAGTTGAGGTTGGGTCACCCCTGCAGCCACTTAAAAGGGGGGATCAAGCTTCTAGTATTCAGGAGAGTTTAGGCAATTGACCCTTGACACACAATATTTTGCATCTCGGTCAGGGCTTTTTTTCTGGCAAAAGAGGTGGTGGAACTCATGGGGTTGCCAACACAGGGGGCAACTCTTGGCGGGAGGTAGTGCCCCTGATACCACATGCACATGCGCAAAGTGCGTGCATGCTCCCAGGACCGCACAATGATGCCACTTTGGGTCAGCTGGAACAAGGGGGGAGTTTTTTAAAGTTGGAATCACCCTCGGTGAAAATGGTCACATGGCTGGTGGCCCCGCCCCCTGATCTCCGGACAGAGGGGAGTTTAGATTGCCGGAGCGGCGTGGAGGGCAATCTAAACTCCCCTCTGTCCGGAGATCAGGGGGCGGGGCCACCAGCCATGTGACCATTTTCAAGAGATTCCAGAACACCATTCCACCACGTTCCAGCTGAAAAAAAGCCCTGATCTCATTTATTTTGACCTATTATCAGACACTAGATGCACTTTCAAAAGCAGGGTTAATGAGGTTAGGAATACTTTATTTGGGTGGACCTGTTCAAGAAGAGCAATTTGCACATAGTCTTTACTAGCTGGTATCAGCAATTCCAGCATCCAGCAAACGCGTGTTCCATAAGTTTGGCTTCTCTTCTATCCTTCCTTCTACTTATCAATTGGGTATAATTTCCTGTGGGAGTTAGGAATTGCGTAGGTAGGAGTTTTTTAAAAGTTCTTTGAAAGCACAGATTTAATCTCTAATGAGTTTAATTATATAATATTTATGATTCTGACACGGTTGGGGTAATGGTGGCTTGTTCCAGAGGGTAGGGGGTAGATCAAGGAGTTTTCTATGCCATTTATAATTATACCTCTATTTTATTTTATTGACTATCTGGCAGTTACCATTTGGGAGTCTAATTAATTGCCAGTTTTCTTCCTTCCTTCCTTCTTTCTTTCTCCACCCCTCCCCAATAAATGCATCATAAGCCTTGGTCCTCTATAACACACACAATGCTAGCCTGATTGTCACACTGTGTCAAGTGTCTGTGGCCACAACCACAATCGACAGCAGAGGCAGGCTGAAGGAATTCAAGTCTCTACCCAAGCATTTCTAAAGTCCCTCTGACATGTCGTCATATTGTGGGGAAAGAAGCTTAATGGAATCATCTCTGTTGGCTGCCAGGTTGGTTGCCCTGGTATGCCATAAAAACTCTGGCAACATGAGATAGGAAATGAATGAATGAAGGGTTCTTGGG
Source organism: Eublepharis macularius (assembly GCF_028583425.1). Lineage (NCBI taxonomy): Eukaryota > Metazoa > Chordata > Lepidosauria > Squamata > Eublepharidae > Eublepharis > Eublepharis macularius. The sequence continues at coordinate 6,712,828 of NC_072803.1, forward strand.
AGCCTAAAGATCCCATTTCCTACATCTCTGCCTGAGTCACCACTTTGGCATTGCCTCTTTCCTATCAGCCTCTTCTGGGGCAGACATTCGAGCCTGTCTCGGTAGAAGGTGGAATCGGATCATTCCCAATACAGAGCTGCAACAGAGCCTGCCTTCAGAAGGCAGGCTCTGAGAGCCACCAAACTGAGAGCCAGATTGGTGTAGTGGTTAAGAGCGTGGGACTCTAATCTGGAGAGGCGGGTTCGATTCCCCACTTCTCCACTTGAAGCCAGCTGGGTGACCTTGGTCTAGTCACAGCTCTCTGGAGCTCTCTCAGTCCCACCCACCTCACAGGGTGTTTTGTTGTGGGGATAATAGTGACATACTTTGTAAACCACTCTGAGTGGGCATCAAGTTGTCCTGAAGGGCGGTATATAAATCGAATGTTGTTGTTGTTGTTATTATTATTATTATTATTATTAGGATGATCATCATATCTCTGCATGTATCACTGCTCTAGACATGCCTCCTTCTTACCAGTCTATGTTTTATATTCTCATAACATAAAATTGATATGTGTTTATGAGCAACACGTACCATGAATGCAAAACAGTTTTTTTTTAAGCATTTAATTTTGCTGCCGAATGTGTGGACGCTGAGACGTGGTAGAGTGGTTAGAGAGTCAGCTCAGGAGATCCGAGTTCAGATGTCTACAGTGAAAATAACGCTTCTTGGACAACCTTGATCCAGTCGTCTCATCTTCCCCATCGCACAGCGTGGTTGTGAAGATGAAAGGAGGGAAGGAAGGATCAGATAGATTGCCCCTGAACTCCTTGAAGAAACGGCAGGATGAAAATGTGACCGGGAGATAGACAAGCCATTTAAGAAGGCTTCAAGCGTTGGCCATCAAGCGCCTCAAGTTACGTGGCATCCAGCCAGAGAATCAGAAATGGCCTCTGTGGGGTGCGAAACCGTAACTCCACTGTAAAATCCATCTTAGGCTTGGATACAAGCCACATTGTAGTAGGATACTGGCTGGCCTGTGCAGGCACTGTCATGCTGCTGGCATTCCTGAAATTGCAATTAAAGCGTGAAACAACATTGGGTCTGAGAGGGGAGAAGCGTGCAGACGCTTGCAGAGGGAAGCTGCTCCTTCTAGCTTTCAATGCAGAGGGAATAGAAGAGGGCCCAGGACACTGCCAGTGGCGGTGGCACCTAAGGTTGCCAACCTGCAGGAGGAGCCTGCAGGGAATCATAACTGATTGCCAGGCTATAGAGATCAGTTCCCCTGAAGGAAATGGAGGCTTCGCAGAGCAGATTCCGTGGCATGCCATAGATTCAAAGTAAAAATGGATTTCCCGGATTTCCCCCTCCACAGACCCTGCTCCCAAATCTCCAGGAATTTCCTAACACGTATAATGCTTTGCTTCCCTACTGTTTCTGGTCTCTGCTTGGATCCAGATTTATTTATTTATTTATATCATTTATAGTCCACCTTTCTCACTGAGATGGATTACATAGTGTGAGATTAGTACAATCAGTGGCAAGGACAAGGGCAGGCATTTCCATACAGTGTCAAGAACATTTCCATAAACAATGTCATGGGGTAAATGAATATAAGTTTACAAAAACATAGTATTAGCAAGGATCCAGTATGAGGTTGAGGAATTGCTGAAACAGAACATAATCAATTCTAGGACTGACATTGAACAACATAAAGCACAGGTAGGATATAGGAGTACATATTTAAAGCAACAGATAATATGTAAGGCAACATAATGGTGAAATCTATGGTTTCTAACTCATTAGCGAAACATCTGGGACCCCTTTTCCTACAATACCATCCTTTTAGCTGAGAAAAAGTCCTTTTTGAATAATTCGGTTTTGCATCGTTTGTGGAAAGCCAGGAGGGGGGGGGGGGCTCTCCTGACCTCCTCAGGCAGGCTGTTCCACAGGGTAGGGGCCTGCTGTTGATCTTGCCCATGTACAGGCTGGCACCTGCAAGAGACCCTGTTCAGATGAGCGAATACAAATTGAATCCTATTGCTCCTATTGCATTGGCTTCTCCCCTCATGTTGGTTGTGTTGACTTCTTCTTTGTGACCCACCTTGGTTCCCAGCGAGAAAGGCAGACTATAATAAATAACGTAAATAAACCAACATGAAGTTGGACACTCTACTGGCACCCAAAGTAGAAATGCTTTGCATAGGACTCTCAGAGCTGGATACTGAGTGAAAGTGACTTGCATTTATATACAACACTGAAAGCCATTCTCATAGCTTGGAATCTGCTTTGAAGGTCTGGGGGCTTTCCTGACCTGTTGTGGATCTTTGTTATAAGGGAGCATTCAAAGCTGATAAAGTTGCAGTTCTCTCTTTTAGCCTGAACTGGTTTGTGATGCCGAAGTGGTAGTCGCCAACTGGAGACCCAGTATAAGCCAGGAAAATGTTGACTTGACCAGAAGGGACTGTTTCAAGAACTCAACCAATCATGGACAAATGTCTTTTAGGGGGGGAATCTGTTACACCTGCCTCATCATCTCGTTTTCTGCTTCACCAAGAATTTATCTCAAACCCCTTCCTTCTTTTGTAGACTGGAAGCATTTCTGATTTAGGAAACAGCTTGTATTTTTAACAGTGCCTCCCATTAAAATCAACATCAACAACACTGCCAACAAAGTAGCAGAAAGCGGCCAAAACCCAATGCAGATATCAATTAAAAGATAATAAAATTGATGTTCAGGGAGGAGAGGGGTCTTTTAGCGAGGTCTGGCGGGTTGGAGGGGATTTTGGTGGCCTTCTGTTTCTCTGATGGCCATTGACAGGAGGGAAACTTTTAATGTCTGGCCTCCAGACATGACGGAGGGACGCCCGGCTGCTGCATACCGTCCTCCTAATAGCTTGCTTTATACAGTTTTTTTTTAATGCGATGGAAGTTTGTTCCTTTCCCAGGGATTAGTCAGATGCTCTTCACTCCAGCAAAAGTAAAGGAGGGATCAAATAAGGTTGGGGCTGCATTGCTGCAGATCAGCAATTGCCCAGTTTGGTAGGTTGGAACCCATCATGAAAAAGCTATTCTGGGGTGAGAATGCTTGCCCTGGGATAATTACAAGTTCCTTGCTGAATGAGCCGAAGACAGTTGGGTCTCAACCATTTCTGCAGGAAATAGAGTTGTTGCCCAGCCAGGATCCCTGTAGCCAATTGTCAGGATCCAGAGGAAATGATCTTGGCAAAAATCATTTTTTTGCTGTCACACTTGTGCATTAAGGTCTGCAACAGAATGAGTTGGTCACTGGCCTAGTATCGTGAGAGTGCTTGCTCTAGGAGGCCTGAGTCCATATCCCTACATAGCCACGAAGCAACCTGGGGGGCCACAAGCCTCCCACCCCCCTCTCTCTCCACCTTGGCCCTCATCTCACTGGTGAGGCCAGGACTGGTCCTGCGACGTACGCACCATGAACCCGCCTACTAAGCCTCGGCCTCTCCAGTTTGCAAACACCACGAGTTGCTGTGAGACCTTTCTCGCACTTTCCTCGCTGGTGAAAAGAGCCACCTTTTTTGCATGGTGAAAGAGAGGTGGTGCCTCCATCTAGTCCAACAAACCAGCTGGATTTATGGCATAGATTCTGTGTCCCCCGTTTCTTCAGCCATTGCATTCACCGATCGCTATGGAGAGAAAAGCAATGTGAAAGTGGATGACAATGTTGTTATTTTTAACGTTCGGCTGAAGGGGGAAGAAATTACTCTTCAAAGCCTTCCGCTTCCCTGGGTATTGGCAGCCACTTTTGTTCTCAGGCAGCCCCGGCACTCTGAAGGGCGTGGGGGGGGGGGGGGAGTTAAGACTTTTGTCACTGTAGAGAACCTGGTGGGTACTTCCCGTCGCACAGTTTGGTGTGTTTATCAACATTCCAGATCTGCACAGTGTCAAAGAACATCCGATGCCAGCATTAGACGTGACAGGCTGAGTGGTGAATGACCCAAGAGAGCATCCTTATCAGAACGGAGGAGAGGAGAACCGGTGTAAGACCCTGGGACCCCACTGGGGAGCAAGATAACCAAAAAAAAAAATCCCAGAGCCAATCCCAAGTCTCGCTGAAGTTAGCATTGCCAACTCCAGATTGGGGAATTCCTGGAGATTTGGAGGGTGGAGCCTGGAGAGGGCAGGCTTTGGCATGGGGAGGGACCTCAGTGGGGTATAATGCTATAGAGTCCACCCTCTAAAGCAGCCATTTTCTCCAGAGAATACACCAGTGCAAAGAATGCAATAATTTTGTATGGAGATGCTCTTTGAATGTGGCTTATGAAGAAGCATTGCGAAACCGGTTGTATTAGTTGCTAGCGCCCCCGTTGCCAACCTTTGCTCCCCATCGGATGCAGCCTTTGTTCTCCACCGACGGCCGTCTGCCTACACAAGAAAATAAGACCAAGAATCACACAATAAAGGACCCTCTTGGATATGAACTGTATTACTTACCTGGATTCAGAAGCACTGCTTGAATGAAAGTGTGTTATTTATTGCATGATTATAAAGAGTTGATAGATAAGATTGCACTTTTTGCATCTTGCACTAGAGTTGAAAATCCTAAAAAATATAATAAGATTATAAATCAAAAATTGTGTTGGCATTAGTTTGATTCTGACAAACAAGGACTCAGGAAGAAACTTACCAATGCTGTTTGGAGAAGATGACGCAATAGAGGGATGGCTTGACAAAACAATACACCGCGAAACGGGCTGTCTAAATTGCTAGCGCACCCGTTGCCAACAGCCCGGGAGCTTCCTTATCGACCTTCTGGCTCCCGTCGGACCCTCTTCGCCCTTCATTGGCAGGTTTGCCTGCAAGAAAGAAGAAACAACCCGTTGGAACTGTACATTTTGAAAGATGAACTGTATATTTATATGCATGTTACTATACATGTGTTGTATGGACTGTACTCCATGCATTGGGGCCACATGCGTGCAGATGGATAGTCCCTAGTATTTTTGGAGTATATACATTGGAATACTTACCTTGCACTTTTTGCGCTCGTTGTATTGGCACTTTCATTAAAATTGCATTATTGATATTATCTATCAGATTTCTGTAGACGGTTTGGTCCTTGTTTGGCAATATTTTGTTTGAATCCTGTCCCTACTTGTTTGTGATTAGATTGATTCTGTCAGGTCTCTTAAGGCTGTGGTCCCTGCTTGTATTTTGATTTTCTCCGGGAGAACTGGTCTCTGTGGCCTGGAGATCAGCTGTAATCCAGGAAGATCTCCAGCCACCACTTGGAAGTTCACAAACAAGGCAACTACTGTAATAAATTTACATTGTTACAAATTCATTATATATATATTTTAAGCTATTTCCAAAGAGCTCAGTGCAAATAATATAATGGAAACAATCAATCAATAAATGTCCAATGTTTACATTCACAAGGAGAAAACCAACGAAGAAACGCTAAAAAGCCTGGAGTTTCACTGCGGGACTCTCTTAAAGAGATACGGTTGTTCAATTTTCTCCTTGTGAATGTAAACATTGGACATTTATTTATTGATTGTTTGTTAACAATGTTCTTGTAAATGTACTGCCTTGTTTGTGGGTTTCTGTTTGCACTTCGGTTTGCCTCTAATGGTGTTACACCACTTGGAAGTTGGCAAACCTACCTGTAGTTCGTTCGTTCATTCGTTCATTTGTTCGTTTATTCGTTTGTTTGTTCATTCGTTTCCAATGTTTCTCCCTGCAATTAAAAGTAAAGTACAATAATACAAAAACAAAACAACCAAGTACAAAAAGGGAGGGGGGGCTTCTAAACACAGGCCAGACCTTCCTGTAAGGCCCTTCGGTAAAGAGCTCAAGGCCAAGAGCCCTTCCATTCACACCCCTGTGCACGCCTCGGCCTTAAGGAGAGAGACAGCACTCCGCCTGAATTTTTCAAGCCGGCAGCCATCTTCCCACGATTTCTCCTCCTCCCATATTTATGTTCGTGGTGCAAATAACCAAGACTGATTCCAGACACAAGGTTTCTGCTACTACAGTTTCTCCCTCAGACTAACTGGCCTTGCAGGATTGTTGTGAAAATAACATGGAACGAATAAGACACTCCCTAACCACTAGACAACATTGTCCAGTTGGGTAATTATTGATTCTATGACTGATGGCAGCAGTTGTGCCCTTGTCCCAGAAGCCTTTGGTGTGGGGTTGGCAACGTCCAGATGGGGCCTGGAGATCTCCCAGAATTATAACTGAACTCCAGACTTCAGAGATCAGTCCCCCTGGAAAAAATGGCTGCTTTGGAGGATGGACTCTATGGCATTACACCCTGTTCAGGTCCCTCCCTTCTCAAACCCAACCCTCTCCAAGGTCAACCTCCAAATCACCAGGAATTTCCCTACCCAGAATGAGCAACCCTATTTTGGCGCTGTCTGAGGTATTTTTTTACACCCAGAAAAGGCCTTTCTAATCTGCCCCATAGCGCCCCGACTTGCTTCATTTTACACTTCCTGTCATGTTGAACAGCATCTTTTCTCTCCCCCTCCCCTTTCTTTTTGCGTAACATTCACCCCGCAGGAAAATTCTTATGAACTAGAAAGTTCACTCATTACTGTATGATCCTGTTGGTTAGTCTTAAAGCTGGTTAGGTGCTACTGGACTTTTTGCTATTTAACCTACCCTACAGGATCCTTATTAGAACCACTAGAATGACTGTGGGATGCACCTTGAACCCTCTATAGAGCTACAGAATTTGCAGGGAGCTATGCTGGACCTGGCTAGCCCAAGTGAACCTGATCTCGTCAGATCTCAGAAGCTAAGCAGGGTCTGCCTTCATTAGTAATTGGATGGGGGACCTCCAACAAAGACCAGGGTTGCAGAGGCAGGCAATGGCAAACCACCTCTGTTAGTCTCTTGCCATGAAAACTCCACCAGGGGTCGCCATAAGTCAGCTATGACTTGAGGGCACTCTCTACCGCCATGCTAGATCTCAAGAATGGACCAGGAAGTGAAAATTACCCTGGAGCCTCCCTCTGCAGAACCTCAGTTGGCTGTTCTTGAGGGTCCACCCTCTCTTTTTCTGGTGGGCAGAATGGCATACAAGGAGAGCCCCCCCTCCCCAAAGATGCCATTACTCAGTCCAGTAGCACCTTTGAGACTAACCAACTTTACTGTAGCATAAGCTTTCGAGAACCACAGGTCTCTTCGTCAGATGCATCTGCGGTTCTCAAAAGCTAATGCTGCAGTAAAGTTGGTTAGTCTTAAAGGTGCTACTGGACTCTTTTCTATTTTGCTACTGCAGACTAACACTGCTAACTCCTCTGGATCTAGTGCTCAGTACCAGTGAGTACTGTCATACGTACCCACTCAAAGCCCTGCCAATGAAAAACTGTATGATTCCAACAGTGCTTTCAATCTTACAAAGGAAGCTTATGGGTTTATCCTCACAATAATCTTGCAAGGCAGACCATGACGATTTCCATTTCATACACCGGGAGCTGAGGCAGTAGGATGGTGATGACATAAGACCCACGATGAGTCGAGTGGCGGCACTCGAACCCAGATCTCCCAGAGTGAAGAAAATTCATTGGAGCATTCAAAAGCATATGGTGCTTTTTAGGGAGGCATGAATATCAATGTCTGCATTCGTTTTTGTTTAAAGTCATCTGTCGCTGAGTCTTTCACTGTTTTTATTTTTGCCTTGAAACAGCTGCAGGAGATGTCAGTATTTCCCCCCTCTGGGGCTAACAACAGCTCCATGTGGTCAGTTCTATAACCAGACGTTCCTTCTGACTGGGATATAAAGGCTCAGAGATCTCCATTCCTACTTGTATCTGAAGAAGGGAGCTTTGACTCTTGAATATCCTGAAAATCTTTTTGGTCTTTTAAGGTGTTATTGGATTGAGATCTTGCTGTTGTATTGCTACCTGCCTGAAACAAATGTTGGGCCCTAACTCTGAAAATGGATTATGGGGTTTGAGCACCAGTAGGCTCAGAATAAGGTCTGTTGTTTTGGAGTGGAGAGTGCCCTCAAGTCATAGCTGACTTACGGCAACCCCTTATGGGGTTTTCATGGCAAGAGACTAACAGCAGTGGTTTGCCATTGCCTGCCTCTGCAACCTTGCTCTTCGTTGGAGGTCTCCCGTCCAATTACTAACCAAGGTCGACCCTGCTAAGCTCCTGAGATCTTAATCTGTTGAAGACGGAAGTTCAACACATTGGAAGTATGTGCCTTTGGTGATTTTCCCACTTTCTGGGAATTCACTGCTTCTGGAGAAATCATGGCCTTTTCTGTTGCCTGCATCTTCTAGAAGCACATGCTTCGAATATGTGCATGCATCAAAAGGCAGACTGGCATGTTCAATGTTCGTGGGACTCTCTTCTGAACCAACCAAGGCTGGGCTGCGTGAAGCTTTCGTATTTCCCTATGGTAGGATGGAAAGAAGTCACAACTTTCTAGCGCCATCTAGTGTCTGAAAGACCACTTGTAAATTGCTGGTTTCATCCCAACTGTCCAGTGTGCCCGGTCAGTAGAGGAATTGCCTATCTTGTCCAGTTCGGATAAATTGTCTAGGGGTCTATAAAGCCCTGCATTTGTGGTTAGGGAGTGTTTTCCTGACCAAATGGTCTGGAAACGTTTTTTATTCCCTGCCCTTGAATCTCTACAATTCTTGCAACTTGAGCCATAATAAAAATACAGCCAAGAAAACCAGAGATGAATATTTTACATTCCGGCAGATAATATTCTGAAATGCATGGTAAGAAAACACTCAAAGGCCTTGTGGAAACATATTTCAGCGTCAAGAGTGGCTGAAGAGTAGATTTTACATCATCTGTTTGCAAATTCTAGCTTAAATGCATTCTGTTTTGCTTGCTGATAAAGGAGCGATGTTCTTGCAAATCCGACCTCATCGCCAGAGCTGAGGCCTTGCAAAGATGTCTGTTTTGAAAAATCTGACTTTAAGGTTCCAGAACTGGGATCTTCTAGCAAGGGGAAGACATGGGAGGCAAACTTTTGAAGGATGTCAGGATACAAACATGATCATCAATTGAATTCTAAAATCTTCAAACTGAGGGCCAAGCTACACATGACGAAAGACACTTGCCTGGCAAGTGGATTGAGTGGAGGGCAAGAGAACAGGGAGAAATACACTTGCCGTTCAAGTGTCATTTGTCACTTGTAGCTTGGCCCTGAGGCATAAGAGGACAGTGTCAGAACCATGGCAGGATCGAGCCAGTGTTTCCTAGTGCAGTCTCTCAAAACAATTAGACCTGCAGGTGATCAGGCAAGATCTAGTGGGCCTCTATATTAAAAAGGTTAGGGGTTCATTATCTGCCAGGACTATGAAATTTTTTTGTGTGCACTCACCCCCCCCCCTCCCCACCAGTCACAAAGATTTTCACCTTTTTAAAATGATGTTTAAACACAGGCTTTAGATCCCAAGAAAAATCATCGCATGACAAGCCAGGCACAGCCGTCCAGGTACAAGAAGTGCCTAGAAATGTACAAGCATACGTAACACAGGGCCTGCTGCAGGCAGAGAGCTCCAAACATCCTCTCTGAAGGCTCAGGGGACAGCCATAAAAAAACCCGCTCAAAGGAGCACATGAAAGACGGATTCTCTCGTCCCATTTCAAAGGGCATCGGAAGGAACTTGAGGCAGCTAACAAGGTGCTGGGAAACTGGATGTCCCCTCCCCCTTTAGCTGCAGCTTGAAATAAATTTCACCTTTTCTCCTTTGCACACTTTGATATAGAATATTCTCCAGGTATTCTCAAATATTTTCTGATCATTTGACATCTGCATTTGACACGGGAATGATATCGGATCTCCATCTCTGGTGTCTGGCTTTGATATTTGATTTCGGAGTGATATTGTTGCCCTGCAACAATAGGATTGGACAGTTTTTGACTGCTGCCATGTTGTAAGGGTCAGCATTGTCAGCAGGGGTTTTTTTCTGGGAAAAGAGGTGGCGGAACTCTCAAGAGGGAAATGAGGAAGAAACACACGGGTTTCTTTGAAATAATATTATTTTCAAGCACTATTGTCGAGTATTTTCAAGAGGTGCCGGAACTCCATTCCACCATGTGAAAAGAAGCCCTGATTGTCAGAATGGGCCACCAATAACAAGGCCAGGTCCACTGCTGATCTCAAACCCTCAGCCCCCTGGACAGTAGCTATTCTGTTCTGGCAGGCAATTTCCACTTCTCCTCTGTGTTCTCTGGCAGAGGGCCACAGAAAAGAAGAGGAGGGGACATGCATGGCCACCAGCAGTGCATACTTGCATGCATGCCAAGGCAGGGTGAAGGGACCGATTCAATCACTGCTGTAACCTGGGCCACTTGAATAGATTCTCCTCTTTCCTTTGGCTTGCATTGGGTGTGCCCATATGGGCTGTCGTTTCCTCCTTAGGCTCTGGTGTCAGAGAACAGAGGAAAGAAACCTAAGTGGCTTGGATGGGCCTGGAGCAGCTGTGGCTGGTAGAAACCACTGCTGCTGCCTTTGTCCTGAGGAAGATGAACGGGTAGATGATAGGGTTGCTAACCTGCAGGTGGGGGCCTGGTGATCTCCCAGGATAACAGCTGATCTTCAGACTACAGAGATGAAATCGCCTGAAGAAAATGGCAGCTTCCGAGGGCGGACTGTACGGCATTATATGCTGCTGAAGGAGGTGTTCAGACAGACCTTTTTGTCGCTTTAGACCCTGGTGAGCAGGGCTCATTTTGAGGGGGAATGCACACGAATGCAGTTCTGGCAGTTCCCCAAAGAGGTCACATGTCAGGTGGCCCCACCCACCTGACTCTCGGCCATTTGGGGCCCATTTCGGCCTGGATTGGGGCCGAAATGGCCCGGATCGGGCCTCTGATGGGTGGTGGATCACTCTCCCACTCAGCAGCAGCCCAATCCTGACCATTTTGGGCCCCTTTTCGGCCATTTTCAGCCCCTTTTTGCCATTTTGGGCCCAACTTCAGCCCTGAATGGCCAGGATCGGGTCCAAAACAGCCGGGATAGGTGATGTCAGGGGGTGTGGCATATGCGAATCAGTTATACTAATGACACATTTCCAGTGATGTCAAGAGGCGTGGCATATGCTAATGAGTTATGCTGATGAGTTCCTCCAGCTTTTTTTCTACGGAATGACCCCTGCTGGCGAGCCATTGCCAATCAGAGTGGACAATCCTGCAAGGTGGGCCAACGGGCTACATCTCAATAAGGTATTTTCATCATCTGCTCATTAAATCCCTGGCACCTCCAGTTGAAGGAACTCACGTAGCTGAATGCTGGGAAAGATCTTCCTCCGCCTTGGACAGCCAAGACAGGTCTGGATGGATTGAGAGGCAGTTCCATCCATTCATTCCGGGGAGCTCAGCTTGTAGCTGCTGCCTGCTCTCACGTCACGATCAGTCTTGCTTGGTTTTGCTGAGCCCCACCCTCCTTTCTGGACCCGGGCAGCGGGATAAGGTCATACGTGGTTCTTGCCCTTGGTAGCCCTGAATGCAAAGCTCTAGGACAGAAACAGCCAATGAAGAACAAGGGTGGGGGCCGTCATACTCCTTTGCATACTTTCTTCTTTTTTTATAATATTTGTTTTTATTGGATGGGTCAATATATTGTCAAATTAAGATACAAATACAATCCATTTCAATTCCCATGAATATATTCCCCCACCCCCTCCCTTCCCCCCCTTTTCGATGTTGACTTCCAACAGCACTCCAACCCCCCGTTATTAGTAACACCATTTCTATACTAAAATTGTCCTTATCTTGTTATTAGTAAAGATCTTAACTATATCTTATCTTACTTAGTATCATTAAAACCCCTCAAAAGACCATAATTGTCCCTTAACATCCCATTTCTTTTCCATATGTTTTTTCAACTTTTTCCAATCTTCCAAAAATGCTTTTGGATCCTGATCCTTCAAGTTTCTTGTTAGTTGGTCCATTTCAGCCATGTACAACAATTTCCTTGTCCGTTCTTCAATTTCAGGTATCTCTTCTCTCTTCCAGTACCGTGCATATATTATTCTAGCTGCTGTTATCATGTAATATAACAATATCTTATCATTTCTGTTAACATCTTCCAAATGCAAAGATAGTAACAACATTTCTGGATTTCTAGCAAGATTATAGCGAAGTATCAAAGACATCTCAGCACATATTTTGGTCCAAAAGTCTCTAGCCTTATGACAAGTCCACCCCTTATGAAATAGAGAAACTTCATGCTCCTTACATTTCCAACACTTATTAGATAGCTGTTTATTGGCTATGGCTAATTTTTTCGGTGTTAAATACCATCTATATAACATTTTATAGCCATTCTCTCTAATACTGGTACATGTTCACATACTTTCTTCTTCTGATTTGCCAGAGAGCATGCTGAATGAGATGTGCCCTTGCGGTGGCTGAGCCCAGGAAACTTTGCAATTCTTTTTTTTCTTAAGCAGTAAAATAATGTGAATGAAAAAGAAGCCTGGCCTTTTTTCCATCTTCGTGCCAACATCTTCTCCGAACGGCTCTGCCCTTTTGGCCAGCTCCGCTCTCTCTGTCCGCCGGGGCAGATTCCGCACAATTGTGGGTTGATGATGCGAAAAACGAAATGTCTCAAATCCCCAGCCCTTCAGCTATAAAACATATTCTTTCCAGCTCAGCGCAAGATGTACCAGGTGGGCTGAACATGGATGCTGAGACTGCCAAGAAAGCACGGATCCATCTTTGGAAGGCAAATTAGAGTCAAGCTGTCATCTCGATTCTACTGGTGTCACTCCCCTACACACATACACACACACAATTGCAGTCCTGCAGACTTGTGCCTCTTTGTAGTAACTTTGCCAACTGACCAGGAAAATAAACTCCAGCCCAGTCCACTCTTCTGTCTTTAAACAGCAGCTATTTTGCTGTGCCAAAAACAAACCAACACAAAAACAGGTGAAGTTTTCTGTAGCAGAGAAATAAATCTTATCTGCATATCAACCAGTTGTTAAAAGCATAGTTGCAGTGGCTGTTTAGAAAGTTGGCAACCCTTCTTTGCAGGATAAGACCCTTTTCCGAAGGGTGGGGAGAATATGATTGGGAAAGGATTTGGACCTTTGCAGAGTCAGGCTTTTTGAGCAAGGCAGTTGGATTAAAATTTAAAAACCTGATTGTAGGGCAACTGAAACCATACATCAGAGAAGCCGGTTGAGTTCAGTTTGAGAATGATAACCCAGTCATTCAGTCAAGCCAAGTGATGCGGGGGTAAGTCAGTCTCAGAATGAGGGGAAGCATCCTGCGGTGGGCAGCGAAGCAGGAATAGCATGGAGAGTACGGCTGCATTACCTCCATTGCATGAACAAAGCCTGCTAAGTGGAAATGTGTAGAGGGACAAGGGAGGCACAGTGGGAAGCACCGAAGGGAGTCAAAGAGACCACAAATCTCCCCCAGCGGCCTGTGGTTTCCAGCAGAGCGAGTGCAGCTCCTGGCAGGAATTAGCAGCTGGGAGGTCTGTGGTCTGAACCTGCCCGAGACTCGAGGGCCTCTGGGCACACATAAACTAGAAACTCCTTCCCTAGAAGAGGAACTTGGATATCAAAAGCTACTTACCTACTGAGAAGTGATATGAAACAATCTTCAAGTATTTGAAGGGCTGTCATATAGAGGATAGTGTGGAGTTGTTTTCTGCTGCCCCAGAAAGTGGGACCAGAACCAATGGGTTGAAATTAAATCAAAACATGTTTTGGCTAAACATTAGGAAGAGCTTCCTGGCAGTTAGGACGGTCCCTTGGTGGAACAGGCTTCCTCGGGAGGTGGTGGGCTCTCCTTCTTTGGAGGTTTTTAAGCAGAGGCTAGATGGCCATCTGACAGCAATGCTGATTCTGTGAACCTGGGCAGATCATGAGAGGGAGGGCAAGAAGGGTTACATCAGTGCTTAGTCCTTGTAGCCCCTTCTTACGTGCCCAGGGTAATGCTGATCGCCACTTTGGGGTCGGGAAGCAATTTTCCCCAGGCCAATTTGGCTAGGGATCCTGGGGGTGTTTTACCATCTTCTGGACATGGGGCAGGGGTCGTTGGGGTGTATGGGGGGGTAGTTGTGAATTTCTGGCATTGTGCAGGGGGTTGGACTAGATGACCCTGGAGGTCCCTTCCAACCCTATGATTCTATGATCTGGGAAGTAGGGTTGCCAGCCTCTAGGTGGCACCTGGAGATCTCCTGGAATTATAGCTGATCTCCTGATGACAGGGGTCAGCTCCCCTGGAGAAAATGGCTGCTGGGGAGGGAGGTGTCTATGGCGTTATATCCTGCTATTGTCCTTTCCCAAACCCCACCCTCCCCAGGGTCTACCCCTAAATCTCCAAGAATTTCCCAACCCAGAGTGGACAACCTTATTGAGAAGAGACCCCAGTACACTTGAAGGCATCAAGGACTGGCTGCCCAAAGAAAAGGAGAACTGCAGTGTAGCCTCGCCGAACATGTTGCATATTCTGTGTACAGGGTTATTCAATGGCCATGAAACAGAGAATCCAGCAAGGTATAATGTCAGAGAGGAGATGACCTCTGTCTGGAGATCAGTTGTGATTTTGGGGAGATCTCCAGGGCCCACTTGGAAGCTGTTGCAAGTCCCTTGCTGCTGTTTGCTGAGACTCCAGTGGTAGTGTGAAGTTCTTTTGACAGCATAAATCCTGTGCTCAACCCATTGACTGCAAGATCAATGTCTGTCTGTCTGTCTGTCTGTCTGTCTGTCTGTCTGTCTGTCTGTCTGTCTGTCTGTCTGTCTCTCTCTCTCTCTTTTGCAGGGCTGCCCCCCACCATGCTAGATTCAATGGTCTTCTTGCATTTAGTCTGGCTGCCAGGAAACAAGGGGTTCCTTCTGCCCCAGCCAGTCTAGGTTTAGTAGTACACCATGGCTTTCCAGTTGATCTCTAGCCTCAGATGCACCAGACGCCGGTTGGCAGCAGGCACCCTGACCTGTCAGCACTTCAATTCACCACCAATTGCTGCGCCCAGCCCAAGGACTACCAGAAACTGCTGTTCTCAGCTCCCGGGTCCCACCCAAGTCTTTTGATCTCAAGAGTTAGTAATCCAACCTGGAATTACACCAGAGGAACTTCAGGGCTGTACTCCTGTTGACTTTTTAAAGCTCCTTACATTATACGTCTCTTTTAAAAAAAGATAGTATGGAATGGGCTTCCATTAAATCTCTTGGAAGAAAAATTGGCGCTGGAAAGGCACAGATGGCATGCATGCACTTGAAACAAGGAAATCTTAAACTGATCCCGCACACGTTGGATAATGCACTTTCAATGCACTTTATCAATCGTTTGAGGTGGATTTTTTGTTCCACACACAAAAAAATCCCTTCCAAATGATCTATAAAGAGGATTGGAAGTGCATTATCCAACGTGTGTGGAATCACTCTTAGAACCACAACAGTGATGAGGGAAACCTATGGGAACTCTGCACACATTCAGATGTACTCTCTTTTGCAGCCCAGCTGCATAGAAAATGGGTTGCCAACTGAGTTTTTTTTGGAGTGGGGTCATTTAGCATCAGCCCCAAATACAGAAATTTAGCTGCTGATCATTTTTTTCTGGTTTGACAGTGAGTGTTGGGTAAAGCTTAATTTCTATGTGTTGGACTGCAAGTTCAGGGCAGAGCAAAAAGCACAAAAACATCACAAAGGAAGGGCATGAAACCCCTTTCTGGGGAAAGTTGAAAACTAATTAAAATGACTGAATTGCACTCCAAAAGCAGCCGCAACAGCCCATATGCCAGAAGCCCCTTGCTCTCTGTGGGGAGCAGCAGATAAAATTCATCACTGCACTTAACAGTAGCATAAAATGAGGAACGGGAAGCAAAGAATGAATTGAGAAGCATCAACAGAGGACGAGTCAAAGGTACTGTTCACCGGAGGGGCTGCAGCATTCTGTGACCTTCGTGGAAGGACAGGGTGCAAAAGAACCAAAAGGAAGGACCCTGGAGGGCACGTAAGCCCCACAAACCACCCAGAATCCACTCTTCTGCACCTTTTCCACCACATCTGAGCCTTTGCACATTTTCTTAACATGCATCATCAACTGGCAGAGAGCTGCTGTAGCACAGTGGGTAAGTGGTTCGGCTGCGAATCGGCACTCTGCTGGTTCAAATCCCACTACTGCCATGAGCTCAGTAGGTGGCCTTGGGTCAGCCACTCCTCTCAGCCCCAGCTCCCCAGCTGCGTTGTGGGGATAATAACAACACTAACTTGTTCACCTCTCTGGGTGAGACACTAATCTGTCTAGAAGAGCAGTATATAAGCGCAGTTGCTGTTGTTGTTATATTATTATTATTAATTTGAGTTCAATTTAAGACTGGGATGGTGGAACCCACCAAAGAAACCACCAAAGAGTCATTCTTTTGGAATTCCTCCTGTTGAAGCGAGACCTCTGAATTCCAATCTTGCTTCAGGCAAAATCTACCCGCAGTGTTCACTTGCTCCTTTTTAACACCGAGGGGAAACAAAATAAAAACTTGACCACTGATGATATTACTCAAGATGAGAATGCTGACATGTTGTGCATGACAGACACTGGGAGGTCTTTGGACCTAGCCAGGTACTGTGTTTATGGGCAGCAGTGGGTCAGCGGAGAAACTGGAATGCATCAGAACAGTATCTGTCTCAGGCAGATTTTGGAGTGTGAGAGTAAATAAATGTCACTGTTTTTATAAAAACGAGTCAAGGTTGCCATTAACCAGAGCAGCTATGGCTTCCTTATAATTTCTACAGAACCTTCACTGAAAGAGGAACCGTCACATTTGGTTACAATTGTGTGTTTTCCCAAAATGTAAGCCTATTCCTTGGCTCAATCATCAACCAACAGGGAGACTGCAGTGAAGAAATCAGAAGAAGATTGAGACTTGGAAGAGCAGCTGTGAGGGAACCAGAAAAGATCCTTAAAGATAAAGATGTCTCTCTGGGAACAAAGATCAAAGCAATCCAAACTATGGTACTCCCCATTGCTATGTATGGATGTGAAAGTTGGACAGTGAAGAAAGCTGACAGGAAAAAAATTGATTCATTTGAAATGTGGTGCTGGAGGAGAGTTTTGCAGATACCATGGACAGCCAAAAAGACAAATAAGTGGGTACTAGATCAAATCAAGCTGGAATTCTCCCTAGAAGCTCAAATGACAAGACTAAAGCTATCATACTTTGGTCACATCATGAGAAGACAAGATTCTCTGGAAAAGTCAATAACGCTAGGAAAAGTGGAAGGCAGTAGGAAAAGGGGAAAACCTAAAACGAGACAGCTTGACTCAATAAAGGAAGCCACGTCCTCCAGTTTGCAGGATCTGAGCAAGTCTGTGAAGGAAAGGATGTTTTGGAGGTCTTTCATTCATACTGTCGCCATAGGTCAGAGACGACTTGACGGCACATAACACACACACACACAAGCCTTTACATGTATCTTGACTGAAAGAAAGTCTGAATTAGGAGAAGAAATTTCAAGGGAACCTCAAATGGTTCTAATAAGGCCAAAGATGTTTCTCAGATGGCTTCCACACATTCTCTGGACCCAGGCGAGATGGAAGTGATGCTGGTTGGGAAGGTTGGGAGATCTTGACAGACATTGTGCTTCCCACTTTCAATGGGGTTCATTTGACCCATGCTAAATCAGGTAACAGTCAAGGGCTTATATTGGTTCCAGTAGAGAAGCAAGTCAATGCAGCTGCAAAAAAGGCCTTCTCCCAACTAGAGATGGGCACGAACCGAAATACAATCCAAAATTAAGCACGAACCAGCCCAGTTCATGGTTCGCAAACCATGGTTCATCAGATCCCATTTCTGACGAACTGCCACTAACTTTTAGGCAGCCTGGTGCCAATCAGTTTCCTAGGCAACAGGGGATGGACTTCCTGCAGACATTCTGCTGACCCGGAAGTGAACTTCTGCTGGCCTGGAAGTGACAATTTTCTGACCTGGATGTGACATTTTCATGAACCAAATGAACCAGTTCGCAAACCAGAGGCAGGTTTGTGAACGTTCATGGTTCATGGTTTGTGAAATATGACGAACCATGAACCACGTGGTTTGGGTTTTTTCCCAGTTTGTGCCCATCTCTACTCCCAACTCTGACTGGCCTGGATGATGGCCCTCTACCATGGCTGATCCGCCTGGATCCATGCCATGGTAATATCAAGACTAGACCGTTGTGATGCACTCTATATAGGTCTCCCCTCAAAGTCAACTCAAACACTCCAGATGGTGCAGAATGCCTCAACTCGATTGTTATACTGTAGCATAGTGGTTAAATGGTTGGGTTGTGAATCGCCACTCTGCTAGTTCAACTTCCACTCCTGCCATGAGCTCAGCAGGTGGTCTTGGGTCAGCCAGTCAGCCCAGCTCCCCAGCTGTATTGTGGGAATAATAATGACACAGACTTTGATCACCATTCTGAGTGTGGGATTAATCTGTCCAGAAGGGCAGTATATAAACACACACTGTTGTTGTTGTTGTGAGAAAGGCAAGCTATAAATTACATAAATAAATAATTGTCAGGAGCTAGCCTAAGCATGCATATTACTCCTATTCTGCAGTCACTCCATTGGCTACTCATTAGTTACCAGGATCAATTCAAAGTTTTAACTATTAATTACAAAACCCTTTACAGCCCGGGCCCTTCATAGCTGGAGGACCACCTCTCTCCCTATGCTCTGCCATGGCAGATTCACTCATCTTCTGTGTGTGTTTGTGATGTTCCATCAAGTTGATTCCAACTTACGGCAACCCATAAACAAAAGACCTCCAAAACATCCTATCATTAACAGCCTTGCTCAGATCTTGCAAACTGAAGCACGTGGCTTCCTTTCACAGATACTACCCGGCAAATGGGCAAAAGTGGCAGTTGCCCTTACATGTGCATTCTCTGTGGAATAGCCTGCCTGAAGAGGTCAAGAGAACTCCCATTCACTTAGCTTTCTGCAAACTATGCTAAACTGCAGCATTCAAGAGGGCATTTTCACTCAGGTAATAGGATCCTGCAGGAACAAATGGCTCAGAGAGAAGCTTTTGTACAGGGACAGGGACGGTAGACTATACTCTGGATATTTTATTTATTTATTTATTCATTTCATTTATAGTCTACCTTTCTCACTGAGACTCAAGGCGGATTACACAGTATGAGATCAGTACAATCAGTATCAAGTACATTTCAATACAGTATCAAGGACATTTTCATAAACAATGCCATAGGGTAAATAGACACAAGTTTAAAAGACATAGCATTAGCAAGAATCCAATACAGAGTAGAAAAAATACTGAAACAACATAATCAGTTCTAGGACTGACATTAGACAACATGGAGCACAAGTGGTACACAGGAGTACATATTTAAAGCAACAGATAATATGTAAGGCAATATAGTGGTGAAGTCTACAGTCCCTAACTCATTAGCGAAGCATCTGAGACCCCCTCCCTACAATACCGCCCACCCATTTGAGTAAAAAGCCTTTCTGAATAGTTCAGTTTTGCATTGTTTATGGAAAGCCAGGAGAGTGGGGGCTCTTCTGACTTCCTCAGGCAGGTCATTCCACAAGATAGGGGCCACTACAGAGAAAGCCCTTGTACAGGCTGCTGTTGACTTCACCTGTGTGCAGCCTGGCATCTGCAGGAGACCCTGTTCAGATGAGCAAAGCTGCCGTGGAGGAACATAAAGAGGGAGGCAGTCCAATAGGTATGCCAGACCAAAGCTGTAAAGAGCTTTGTATGTACTGTCTGTTGATACTGTCTGTCGATGTAGATACGCTCCTCCTAGGTACTTAATATATCAAGTAAAGTTGCTTATGTTTTCTTTCAGCCTTGTTTCATCTCTGTATTTGGAATTATGCTTGCTTTCCCATTTCTGCAATTCCTACCCTATTGTATTGTTTATTGACTATCCCAGCCGTTGATCACATTGACTTACACTGTGTCATCCACTTTGTGTCTAAGCAAGAAAGGCAGACGATAATTAATATACAAATAAATCCTCTGCTTTAAACAAGATCTTTCATGTGTGAAAATGCCCCAAAGTGATGGCAAAGAGGTAATAAACGCATGAGAAGAAAAGGGCAGGCCAAGATCTGTTCTGTGTCCGGGCTCCAAATGAGTTTCTGGCTTTTTCTTGATCAGAAAGACGGTTCCATCTGCTTGTCATCAAACAAAATAAAATGTATTAAGATGGGCTTTCCTGTGTCTGTTAATAAAGCTTCCCATGACCCCTTTGGTTCCTGCAAAAATCCATCTGCAGCCAAGCGATGGAAAATGAACTCATTAATGGCCAGGGCCTTTTTAGTCAATATAGAAAATCGATTCTGAGTGATGCAGAGACTTGTGGGGAGGGAAACTAGCTGGAAAACCCGTGTCATGCGTGCCCAGGAGAAATTAATAGCATGCTGGCAAAGCTTGCTTAGGAATTCCAAGATACCTTCTACCATGAGAGTTTAATTCCAAGTCCGGAAGAAAACAAGGTCCGTTGTCCAAAATATGGAGGGGGGCGCATGACGGTGGGCGCCTCCTTTTCTATTTCTGGTTATTTGAAACAATTGCATGTTGTACGAGGGCTCATCTTTTCTTAGAACAAGCCTCAGATTAAAACAATTAGAGATGCCGAAGCTTTCTTACCTCAATTTATTTAGATTTGTTAAAATATGTATATATATATGTATAATGCAGACATTTATAGAACACATCATAAAGGAAGATTAATAAAAACGTATTATTGCTTCCCCTGCGTGCACACATTAAGTTGCAAAGAAAAATCTACATAATGCAAAAGAGTAAGGAAGAATGGAATGAGAAACGGGGGCTGGTATTCTTTGCAAAAAGTGTGCAGCTACTGTAACCAACCACCTCCCAAGACAGGCTTGTTCTGCTGTTGAAGACTTTACCACGAGGAAGTTTTTTCTATTATTTAGCCAAAAAATCTACTTCCTTGTAATTTCCATCTGTTAGCTCCAGTCATGCCCTTTGGAGCAGCAGAGGACAAGTCTGCTCCATCTTCCACATGACAGCACTTAAGATATTTAAAGACAGCAACCATGTCTCTCTGCAGTCCTTTCTTCTGCAGGCTAAACATGTCGGGCTCTTTCCATCTTTCCTCATAGGGTTTGGCTTCCAGTTCCGTCACACTCCTGGTTGCCTGCCTCCTGATGCTATCGAGCTTGTCGATATCCTCCTTGGAAGGCCAGATGAGGCTTGACCAGCACAGAACAGTGGAATTATTGATTCCCGGGACTGGGTCATGCATCTTTTGTTAACGCGGACCAAGATTGTGTTTGCCTTTCTAACAGCTGCATCACCCTGCTGGTTTGTGTTCGGCTTGTGATCAGCAAATGCAACTAGATCCTTTTCTGCTGCTAAGCCAGGTCTCCCCCATCTTATATTTATTCCTTGGAGGGGAGGGTGTAGCTAAATGTAGGACTTTGCATTTATCCCTGTTGGAATTAATTGTTGTGAATAACTAACTGCCCCGTGAAATGGGCTATGCTGAGAGTGCACGTCTGGCCCAAGGCCACTCAGCGATCTTCCATGGCAGATTTGAGATTTGAACTAGAGATGGGCCCAAACCTAAATACGACCCAAAAAAACCCACGGACCAGGTTGGTTCAGGCTTTGCGAACCAGGGTTCATGGAAGCTTCTTTCCATGCTGGTTCATTGGGTCCTATTTACAGGGACAGTTTAAATGGCCATTTCCCCAGGGAAATGGCCATTTAAACTGCCCCTTTAAGGGCCCTGTAGCAGGTCCCTTTAAACTATCAGCTGGCAGGTGGCAGGGGGGATCCCCCCCTGCCGCTTGCCAGCTGATAGTTTAAAGGAACCTGCCACTTGGAAGGCAGGAAAGGGCCCTTTAAACTGTTAAATGCCCCTTCCCCTGCCTCTGTTAAGGCCAGAAAGGGGCATTTAAACCCCACGAACCACAAACCTGTGGTTCGTAACTGGTCCAGTTCCATGGTTTGTGGTTCAGGGTTTTTTTTTGTTCCGTGCCCATGTCTAATTAGAATTTGACCCTCCCAAATGGCTCTGGCTCTATTTGTCCTTAGTCAGATGCCCCTCTTCCCTCTCCTGCCTGTTTCCCTTTTAAGTCTCAGCTCGCCTGGGAGTTTCTTCTTCAGCCCCCAGGCTTCTTCAGTTGACTTCCTTTTCTCTTCCCATAGGAATAATGTGCAATTCTGCCTTCTCTTCTCAGAACCTCCCATTCGGCTCCTTTTTTCTTTTAGGAGTGTAATCCATGGGGGCCCGCCCAGTTTTTCTCCAAGCTCTTTGACTTTCCTAAAGTCCAAGTTATGCATCTCACGACACTCCGTTTTCACAGCCTTTACTTTCGCAGATTCCAAGCTGACACAGTCACTTCCCTCCAAGCCTCCTGCCACTTTTAATTTATCCATCAGACCTCCCATTCTGGTCAGAACTAACTGCAAGACTGCAGAGCCCCTTGTTCCTCTCTCCATCTTCTGGGAGATGAAGCTGTCCACAAGGCAAGGCAAGAATTTACTGGACACCCAAGCTTAGCTCCCAGCGGATCATTGAAATCTCGGCTTACCACTATGTCTTACATGTATGAGAGTTTTGTAATTTGATGTAGGAAATCATTGCCCACATCTTGTGTTTGGTCCGGAGATCTTTAGTGTAGCACCACGATAACATCGCTTCTGCTTCTCCTTCCTTGAATGCTTACCCAGATGCTTTCAGCTGGTCTTCCATAGATTTCTGTGCAGGTGTACGCATTCTTTAGATACGATGCAATTTCCCCTCCCTTTACATTGGGTTGATTTCTTTGGAAGGTATATTCTTCAGCTTCTGTAGTCATGAGTCTAATCCCCCCTTACAACAGGAAGGGGGGACCTGGCACTCACCTTTTTGATGCCATCCTGGGATGGCTGCAATGACATCACTTCCAGGAAGTGACATCATCATGCTGGGACCCATTTGGGAGTGTTCCCAGGGTGGCACAATAATGTCGCTCCCAAGAACGACGTTGTCAGGCCGTGCTGGGAGCATGTCCAGGAGGCCTGTACCCCCCCAGAGGCCAGGTAAGTGGTGGCAGGGAGTGGAGGGTGGGAGCAGGGGATCCCGCACCCCCACTGGGGGACCTGGAATCCCTACTCATCCCGTTTCAATTATACCAATCACATCATCAGAACCTTCCAGTATTTTTTTTTTGCAGTTCATCCTGTTAGGTATCATAAAATTGATGTTGTCATTATATATCCTTGATCTCATCCTGCACTCTGTATAGTATAGTCCTTGATTGAATGGAATCACATCACACGAGTGACCAAAAAGTAGGAGCAGAAGCAGTGTGAGTGTGTGTGTTTGGGGTGTGGTTGTCCAGCGCCACCAGTTGCTGCACCACCCATCTCACCTTTGCAGCAGCAGCAGGCAGCCTTGCCAGGCCCTGGCCCTGTGGCACTCACCCTGCCACCTAACAGCTGCCCCAAGGCCTGGAGAAAGCAGGACCTACCCACCTGCAGCCCTACCTCCTCCCAAGGAAGGCAGAAGACACATCCCAGGAACAGCTTGGCCAGCAAGAAGTCTCCATCCGCTTGAGCCTGCAGGGAGCAAGTCCCAAGATGGCAGGCAAACCAGAGGCGGGACTTGGGCAGCCCGACCAGGGAGTGGGTGGGCAAACCAGCCAGAAGGGGAGGAGCCAGGAGGGATAGAAGCCTGACACAGCCCTTCCATCTGATAGGCTGGGGAAAGGGCCAGTCAGGAAGGCTGGGGCAGGATTGGAAGGAGGTCAGGGTGGGGGGAGACAAGGAAACCCCAATATAAGTGAGTTCCCGTTGAGAGCTGATGGTGGTGGTTGTAAAACAGTGTGGAGAGGAAGGGGAGAGGCGGAGGTTCCCATGAGCTGACTGTTTTCCCTCAGTGCTCTGGGACCATGTTCCATATATACAATGGAAATCAGGGCAGTTATGTTTTCCAGCGGAAGAATGCCAGACTCATGTATGGAATACTCTTTGGGGTTCTACCCCACCGGCCGTGCCGGAGACGGTGTGCCAAACCAAGGAGGAGCTTGCAGAAATCCCAGGTGCGTACCATGATTTAAGCCAAATCTTTGAAGAGAAGGAGGCTAATGAGCTTCTTCCTCTTCTAGACAAACTTTAAGGATCATGCCAAGGCTCCTTTCCACAAGTCTTCACAGAATTTGCAAAGCTTTATTAAATGAGTCTAGGGCTTTTTTTTCTGGGAAAAGAGGTGGTGGAACTCAGTGGGTTGCCAGCACAGGAGGCAACTCCTGGTGGGAGGTGATGCCTCTGGTACCACATGCGTGTGCGCAAAGTGCGCACATACTCCCAGGACCGCACAATGACGTTACTTTGGGTCAGCTGAAACAAGGGTGGAGTTTATAAAAGTTTAAATTGCCCTTGGCGAAAATGGTCACGTGGCCGGTGGCCGCGCCCCCTGATCTCCAGACAGAGGGGAGTTTAGATTGCCCTCCATGGTCACATGGCTGGTGGCCCCGCCCCCTGATCTCCAGACAGAGGGGAGTTTAGATTGCCCTCCATGCCACTCCAGCGGCACAGAGGGCACTCTAAACTCCCCTCTGTCTGGAGATCAGGGGGCGGGGCCACCAGCCGTGTGACTATTTTCAAGAGTTGCCAGAACGCCGTTCCACTGCGCTCCAGCTGAAAAAAAGCCCTGATTTAGAATCATAATCTTACAATGGACATCCTGCCACGGTCTTTGTCCAGAATAAATCACTACAACAGCATAGATACATTAGTCCCTCCCAGGCTAGCATCCCTCCTACCCTTTACTGCTGGGAACTATGTGTACAGGGCCTTGCAGCCTCCAAGGCCACCAAGACTTTCCCCCCCAGTGCTAGGAGCAGGTTAGTGGAAACAGTCAGCTCATGGGAACCTCCGCCTCCCTCCTTCCAGCATAGCAATGGCAGATGCCAGCCTCTGACAGAAGGAGCCTGCAGTGGAGCTGCAGCATCCCAAGGGTATATAGTTGCACAATACATCACCCCCCGCCCCCATCTCTGGAATAAAACTTATATCTTGCTGAAACAGCCAGCTCAGGTTAAAAAAACCCTTCCACCAGTATCATGTGCGTCATGTTGTTGTTGTTGTTCAGCCTCTTTCTCACGTCTGGCTGACTTCTGTTTTCTCTTCTGCGTTTATAATTTTCATGCTTGCTCACCACTAGTACAAGACAGCCTGAAAAGCATTTTTAGCATGTGCTTGTAAAAATATAGTTAAGCCCTATCCAGTGACAATCTGGCTGGTCAAAGTCCTATACAGGGCTCATTTCGAGGGGGAATGCGCTGGAACACAGTTCCGGCAGTTCCCCAAAGAGATCACATGTCAGATGGCCCCGCCCACCTGACTCTCGACCATTTTGGACCCGTTTCGGCCTGTATTGGGGCTGAAATGGTCCGGAGAGGGCCTCTGACAGGTGCTGGATCACTCTCCCTCTCAGCAGCGGCAGGATCCTGACCATTTTGGGCCCCTTTTGGGCCATTTTCAGACCCATTTTTGCCATTTTGGGCCCAATTTTGGCCCTAAATGGCCAGGATTGGGTCCAAAACAGCCAGGATAGGTGATGTCAGGGGGTTTGGCATATGCAAATCAGTTATGCTAATGACACACTTCTGGTGATGTCAAGGGGCATGGCATATGCTAAGGAGTTATGCTAATGAGTTATGCTAAAGTTCCTCCAGCTCTTTTTCTACGAAATGACCCTTGGTCTTATAGGGCCAAGCTACAAGTGACGAATGACACTTGAACAGCAAGTGGATTGAGTGGAGGGCAAGTGAACAGGGAGAAATACACTTGCTGTTCAAGTGTCATTCGTCACTTGTAGCTTGGCCCATAGATGCAGGGTTAAAAATGCTCAATGCGTTCCCCTCCATTCCCCACGAGTATACTCTCCATCTGCTCTCTGGTCACCCACTCTATTTCATTAACACAGCACTTTTCAAAGGGCTTTCTCCAATCCATGGAACATCTCACCCCCTGAGATGCCATGCAGAGCTTCTTCCAGCAGGTTTTTCTCAGGGAAGGCAGCAAGTTTTGTTAGAGATGGCAGAGTCCTTGTACAACATTACCAATGTTGTAAGAAGGGGACAGAGCAGGAGGCTTGCTTTCACGATCTGAGGTTAGCATTTGGGGTTGAGATGCTTTTTTCTCTTTGCACAGCAGTCCAAATGACACCGGGGTAAGGTCAGGATAAAGGTTGAAAGCCAGGTAAATTTCTACATCTTGGGGGAAAAACTTCCAACCTTTTGCCTCTTATTCAGGCCAGAGTCTAAACACTGATATTGATATTGATTGACTGATGGATCAACTGACTACTCCTGCTCTGCTTTTTTGGTACCTTTTAAAATATTTATATTGCGCTGTTTTATATGGTTTTTTTAAAATTGTAAAATGTACATTTTGGGTGTGTTGTTTTGCAGAGCGTAATCCGCCCTGAGCCTGCTAGTTGGGGAGGGCGGAATAGAAATCGAAAGTAAATAAAATAAGTACTTTGTCTCGTGTTAAAGCTCTGATGGGTTATTAGTACGTGCCAGTTGTTAGTGAAGGAATTCGCATGTGTGAGCAGGCCCTTCATGAATCCATCCTTCTAATGCACAGATATACGTATCTAGGGGCCAAGCTAGAAGTGACGAATTACACAGACTCACATGTATTCCTCCCTGTTCACTTGCCCTCCACTTGCCCTCCACTTGCACATAGTGATCGAGTGGAGTGCAAGTGGAGGGCAAGTGAACAGGGAGGAATACATGTGAGGGCCAAGCTACACATGACGAATGACACTTGAACGGCAAGTGGATTGAGTGGAGGGCAAGTGAACAGGGAGAAATACACTTGCCATTCAAGTGTCATTCGTCATGTGTAGCTTGGCCCAGAGTCTGTTCACTTGCCATTCAAGTGTAATTAGTCACTTCTAGCTTGGCCCTAGAACACACTGAAGCTACAAAAACCTGGACTCAAGTTTCTAGGGGTGACATTTGGCTCTTTGGAAGCCATCTTCACTTTCACTCATAGAAAAGCCTTTGCACGTACTGGACTTTCCATCTTCATTGATCCACAACACATGTGAGCAAAAAGGTGTCCGGTGAGTGCAGGTGCGATAATTAAAGCAGAACTTTAAAGCACTTGAGAGGAAGCCATCCAAATGGCACATGGAGGGGGAGGGGGGCAGGGAGCAGGAGGTCAGAGATGGGACAAGCCAGGGAGGGTTGAGAACTGCGTATCATTGAAGAGGTGGGGGAAAGAGTAAAGTGAGAATGGAAAGACAGGTAATAAGGGGGGGGGAGGATTGGAATACAGCCAGGGAGATGGAGAAAGAAAGAAGCTGCTATAGCATTTGACAGCAGGAAATCACAGGCAGTGAGATTCTCTGTTGTTAATTATCATTGTGCTGGAGGCAGGCAACGAGCTGGGACACAACGTGCCGCTGTGAGAGGCTGCGGAGAGAAATGTTCATGACAGCAAGGTGCCAGTTTGCTGCAGCCAATCTGCTCTGCAAATCAGGGTATCCCAGAAATACTGCAACCCAAATTCCCAGCCCTTTGCGAAGAAGCCGAGAACCTCAGGGAACAGGGCTGCTGAGAGCCACTACAGCCCCCAAGAAACAGTTTCCCTTCGGGGACCCATTATGCTACCTAGACCCAACCCAAACATCATATGAAAGCAATCTAGGTAACTTCTTCCCAGGCCCCCGGAAATTTGTCCCCCTCGTTTCCCCCTCTAAGCAGCCCTGGCAGGGAAATAAGATTACTAAGGGAGATCATCTTCTCTTAGGGCAAAGGGTGGGAAGCCTCCAGGACATGGTTGTTCTACCTCCTAAAAACCTGGTGCTTGCACCTACCGATGTTTAGAATAATGCAGATAACCGGGGAAGTCTCGTGATTCCGCACATGTTGGATAATGCACTTCCAATCCTCGTTATAGATCATTTGGAATGGAATTTTTCGTGTGCGGAACAAAAAATCCACCTCAAAAGATTGATAAAGTGCATTGAAAGTGCATTATCCAACATGTGCGGAATCACAATTGTTTTGGAATATTTCCTGGATGGTACATGTGTTTCTGGTATCAGAGCAGCTTCTGTCTTAGGGATACCATCTAGAAATAAAACTGCAGCATATTAGCAACATGTCCAGTGAATAGTGAGACTGTATAAGGGACAGCTCTGCATTTCACCTACGTCTTGACCCCCTTTCTTTAGTGCAAGGTGTATTGGTTTCTGGGCATGCAAATAAGTCTGAGCTGACTGGTGCATTGTCTGCTAAGGTCACCAAAGCACAAATGGCTCCCAAATGCAGGGGAAGGGAACAAAATTCTCCTTTAAAGTTGTTGGAAAGACAGAGGGAGGGAGGGGTACTGCGGTGAGATCCTCTGCTAAGCGAAAGCTGCCACTTCTCTCTCCTTCTCAGAGCCAAGCTACAAGTGACGCCTTACACAGGTTGGACACTTGTCAGCTTCCCTCAAGTTTTGATGGGAAATGTAGGCGTCCTGGTTTTACAGCTTGGCTCTCCATTACAGCTGCAAGACCAGGATGCCTACATTTCCCATCAAAACTTGAGGGAAGCTGACAAGTGTCCAACCTGTGTCAGGCGTCACTTGTAGCTTGGCTCTCAGCTTTCCAAGTAAACCACTCCTGCTGCTACCAGCAACCCGACAACTCTGGCTGGATTTGAACATTCAAGTTTCTTTTACGGTTTCTGCACAATCAAAATA
The DNA here is from genome assembly GCF_028583425.1 of Eublepharis macularius. NCBI lineage: Eukaryota > Metazoa > Chordata > Lepidosauria > Squamata > Eublepharidae > Eublepharis > Eublepharis macularius. Next base: position 6,741,470 of record NC_072803.1, read on the forward strand.
AAACTATGACTGCACCCAAATTCAATCAAGAGATTGCTATTCAAAACCATGTCGATTTTTGCTTCAGTTGGGTCGAAAGGTTGTATGAACGGCATTTCATCACGTTTATTTATTTAAATATTTTTACCCCACTTTTCCTCATGGTTCAAGGTGGCTTAGAATGCCACAAAAGAAACAAACAACAAAGGGGGAGGGGATTTGTCAAGGAAAATATGTGGGACAAAAAACGGTCTTCCTGACAGGGCACAAAGGTTACAAGAAAGAGGGGGGAAAGACGTATCTGTTCATCCACAGTCAAAGACGATGTCCATGGTGGGCTAGCCATTAAGCTTACAGGAAATGTTCTCCGAGAGCATCCACTAACTCCCTGAGGCAAGTCAGGCCAAGCCTGAGTAACCCTGTTGAAGCTTCAGGGGCCACTCGGGTTCACCCATGGCTTCTTCCTGCACTATTATTGGTTAGTGGTGATTCAGAAGAAGGGAGTGAACCGACACCCATAGATGGCACCACTGGTGAGGTCTGAAGTGAGTGGCCCTTATAGCACTGGGCGGTAGTGTCACAGCCCGGCTTGCTTCTGTTTACCATTTTGACTTGCCACCCTGTTCCTGGTCATTTCGGCTAAACATTAGGAAGAACTTCCTGACAGTTAGAGCAGTCCCTCAGTGGAACAGGCTTCCTCGGGAGGTGGTGGGCTCTCCTTCTTTGGAGGTTTTTAAGCAGAGGCTAGATGGCCTTCTGACAGCAATGCTGTTTCTGTGAACCCAGGCAGATCATGAGAGGGAGGGCAGGAAGGGTTACAGCAGCGTGCTCAGTTCTTGTGGCCCCTTCTTACGTGCCCAAGGTAATGCCGATCACCACTTTGGGGTCAGGAAGCAATTTTCCCCAGGCCAGTTTGGCTAGGGGTCCTGATGGTGTTTTGCCATCTTCTGGGCATGGAGTGGGGTCACTGGAAGTGTGTGTGGGGGGGTGGGGGTGGGAAATACACTTCCTGGATTGTGCAGGGGGTTAGACTAGATGATCCTGGAGGTCCCGTCCGACTCTATGATTCTACGGTAAGCATTGCAAGCCGGATACAAACTGGTGTGTGGGGGGGGGGGGCGGGGGGGGGAGAATTATTTTTATCTCTCCTGTCTTCATTTCTGTGATCAAAACTCTCTCCCTGACAGCTTTTTGGCCTTAGGAGGAGACGGGGGGGAGACATCCATCCATATTGTGCCTGCCTTTCTTCCTAATAGATATAAAAACTGTGGAGGGAGGATTTTGATTATACTTCCCAGCACCATGCCCTGATCCATATCTCCCTTTCTGAGGTTAAATTACAGGTTGTAATATCTGATGATGAATCCCCAAGTGACATGGAGATAGGCCCTTGGGGTCAGGTAGCAATTTCCCCCAGGCCAGTTTGGCTAGGGATCCTGATGGAGTTTTGCCATCTTCTGGGCATGGAGTAAGCGTCACTGTGTGTGGGGGGGGGGAGGGGAGGTATTTAGGAATTTCCTGCATTTTGCAGGAGTTGGACTAGATGACCCTAGAGGTCCCTTCCAATCCTGTGGTTCTATGAGTCTATGATTTCTCTTCATTTATTTCCATCCTTCTTTTCGCCCATCGTAGAACCCAAGATCGCACACCTGGGAGGGCAGCCCCCTTCCAGCCCCCTTCCAGCCCCCTTCCAGCCCCCTTCCAAGAACTGGACAGCCCAGTTAACATCAGCAAAGGTTGTTGGGTCAAATATCTTCCAGCCATACCCCAGAATTAAAGCTCTCTCCTTCCGAATTTTGTTTGCCACGTGCCCTCCTAATAATAATCTCGATCACAAGCCCTGATGCCAGCGTCTTAGTAGGGCTCTTGAATGCCGTCACAAAAGATTCAGCTGAAAGCCAAGCAGATGAAGGGTTTGTCGTCTGTGAACAAGTGTTCCAATTGAATTAGGCAGCATTAAACATTTTCAGATAATTAGGAACAGACGCCCGTTAAAAAAGAGAAATGGGGGCGAGCCGGGGAAGAGGAGGCTTTTGAAAAGGGATTCAAGTGCCTCGACGCACCAGCCAGGGAACAGTTTTCAAAAGGTGACTTCTGAGCCCTTCGGAGTGCTTGACATCCTGGGCTCCCATCACCAAAGACCCGCGTGAGCTTCGATCCTCTTTTCCTTCCCCTCTTTGTCGCTGTCACAGAGCTTGTTGCTTGTTTTTAAGTCTTCCTCACAAAAGGCTCAACCCACAGAGCCTCTCCTTGATGGCACTGACTTTGTTTTCCATCCAGGTGTCAGTCCACAGCATGGAAGAAGCGACTGATCTCCTCGACAGCCTCCTTTGCGCCAATCCGGCATGTTTGCCGATAGCGGTGCTCCGGCTGCCTGCTGCTTGAAAAGGATGCTGTGCTTGTGTGATGGACTTGGACTCAATTCTGAGGCTAATTGAAGTCTGTTGGCTTGTGCTTCCCGGTGTCAGATGCACCTTGCCACCGCTGTCTGGGTCACCGGAGAGCAAGACAATATCCTCAGAGCTTTGGGGCATTGGGGAGATTTTTCTTTGTGAGCCTTGATCTTAACATGCCGTGGGGAAAGGATGGGTTGTGAATGCTTAATGTGGGCCCCGATGCTTCTCCAAAGAGCATGAACATGAAAAGCCCAGCTAAATTATTTAATGTGGTCCGTTCATTGGTCTCCCAATCAGGTGGAGACCATCAAAAGTTGAATTTGGAGATAAGCTGTGAGGCTTTTGCGAGCTTTTTTACTGATAAGATCTTGCTTCTCCGCCGCGACTTACCAGCCACAGTTGATACAGTAAATGAACTAGAGGCCCCTTGGCCGTCTTCGGGACCCATATTAGATCATTTCAGCCCTCTTTTCGGGGAAGAGGTGGACAGGATTCTGCAGGTGGTACGGCCTACCACGTGCCCCTTGGACCCGTGCCCGTCATGGCTGGTGAAAGCCAGTGTTGACGGGCTTCGGAATTCCTTGGAGGCGATTATAAACCTGTCCTTGAGCTCTGGGGTTTTTCCCAAGGCGCTGAAGGAAGCTGTGGTACGGCCTCTTCTGAAGAAATCATCATTAGATCCTGCTGACCTGCTCAATTACCGACCAGTTTCCAACCTTCCGTTTTTGGGGAAGGTGATTGAGCGGGCGGCAGAGAAGCAACTGCAGAATTTCCTGAAGGAGACCTCAGCCCTAGACCCCTTCCAGTCTGGTTTCCGCCCGGGACATGGGGTCGAGACATTGTTGGTCGCCCTCACAGACGATCTCCGCAGACATCTGGATCAGGGCGGATCAGCACTGCTGATTTTGCTGGATCTGTCAGCAGCGTTTGATACGGTCGATCATGAGCTTTTGACCCACCGCCTTGCCGATGTGGGGATTCAGGGGACAGCACTGCAGTGGCTGGTCTCCTTTCTCCACGATCGGGGACAGAGGGTGGCGCTCGGGGAGAGGGTGTCATCTCGTAGGCCACTGGTTTGTGGTGTGCCACAGGGAGCGATACTCTCTCCATTATTATTTAATATCTATATGCGCCCCCTCGCCCAGCTGGTGCAGAGTTTCGGGCTTGGGTGTCACCAATACGCGGATGACACCCAGCTTTATCTGTTATTGGACGGGCAGCCTGGATCGGCCCCTGATGCCCTGGAGCGTGCTTTTGAGGCTGTGGCTGGTTGGTTGAGACAAAGTCGGCTGAAATTGAATCCCACGAAGACGGAGGTCCTGTATGTGGGTCGTGGGGAGATGGCTTTGGGACCCCGGCTTCCTACACTTGATGGGGCAGCACTTACACTGGCCCCGAGGGTTAGGAGCCTGGGGGTGATTCTGGATTCCTCCTTGAAGATGGAGGACCAGATCACTGCAGTTGCCAGGTCTTCCTTTTATTATCTTCGGCAGGCCAGGCAGCTTGCCCCTTATTTGTCTCCCCGTGACATGACTACAGTGGTCCAAGCAATGGTCACCTCTAGGTTGGATTACTGTAACGCGCTCTACGCTGGGCTTCCCATGGGCCTGATCCGGCGGTTACAGCTGGTACAGAATGCAGCAGCGCGGGTCATTGCTGGAGCACCGGTGTGGGAGCATATTACACCGGTGCTACGCCAGCTGCATTGGCTGCCAGTGGAGTACCGAATCAGGTTCAAGGTTTTGGTGTTAACCTACAAAGCCCTACGCGGACTGGGACCGACGTATCTGAGGGACCGTCTCTCACCATATGAGCCCCGGAGGACTCTCCGCTCTGGCGGAAAACATCTTTTAAGTGTCCCTGGCCCTAGGGAGGCCCGCCTGGCGTCGACCAGGGCCAGGGCCTTTTCAGTCCTGGCCCCGTCCTGGTGGAATGCTCTGTCTTGCGAGACAAGGGCCCGGCAAGATTTGCTTGCATTTCGCCGGGCCTGTAAGACAGAGCTATTCCGCCAGGCATATGGCTAACGCCGGGCAGTGCCCGCCCCCCCCCCGTGAAGGGGGGGTTAAACCATCACCCCTATGCAAACACAGAGGCATGTATGAACCACTGGGCAGCATGAATTGTTATATTTAATGTTTTTAAATGTTTTTAAATGTATTATTTAATGTTTTTAAATGTTTTTAAACATGTTTGTATTTGTTATCCGCCCTGAGCCTGCGAAAGCAGGGAGGGCGGAATATAAATATAATAAAATTAAATTAAATTAAATTAAATTAAAAGGTGCAGAAGAACTGGACAATTTCCCCTTCACCCATTTTGGCATGTTTGGGTTATTCTGTTGCAGAGATTTGATTAGATACTTATACACCGCTTTTCTCCCCAGTGGAGACTCCGAGGGGTTTACCACATTGTTCTCCTCCATTGCTTTAGCTAGAGACAGCGACTAGCTAAAGCAAGCTTCCCAGCACAGTGCAGATTGGAACCTGAGTTCTCCAGAGGCTAGTCGGACACAGGAATATGGCCAGTCACAAAATGTTGATAGTTTCCAAGCCGGTTGCCCTCCTACAAGGGCAATAGCTGTCATGAAGGAGCACTCAGTGATCCTGGGCCGGCCATTATTTCTCAGGCTAGCCGACCTCACAGGCCTACCTCACAGGGTCAGGGTTGCAAGGATAAAGTGGAGGAAGGACAAACAATGTTGCAAACCACTTTGGGTCCCTGTTGGGGAGGAAAGCAAGGTATCTGAATGAATGAATGAATCCTATAAGTAACATGTAATCCAACAAGCGCTGGGATAGAGTCTTTTTGCCAGATGTGATCATTTTTACATGCAAGCAGTTCTCAGCATGAGTGAGCATTCAAAACTGGGACTACTCACTTATAGTTTGAAAGGGTATGTAGCATTTGATGAAACATTATTCTTCTGGTTTCATCAGTACTACATATCATAATAACTGTTATTCAGTGTCTTTAAAATGTAGCTTCTTAATATGCAAGGAACAGGTATGGAGCACTGAATTTACTTTAATGAAGTTACAAAGGAAGGAGTTGGGGAGAAAAGCAGGTTATCTGAATGAATGAATGAATGCTGCACCCTTCTGAAGCGCCTTCTGTGGAGGATGATTGGGTCTGGCCTTGTCACTTTTTGGAAGAGATACTGCTTGGTTCAAAATGGATGCTTTCCTCTCTGTGCAGTCCCAGAAAGAAGTTGCCATGCAAGTGTCTGTGGCTAACTAGGGGGGGGGGACTGTGACTCACTTGCTAGGCCCTCCAGGTGGACCGTGGAGATCTCCTGAAATGACAATTGATCTCCAGACTATAGAGATCAGTTTCCCTGCAGAAAATGGGCAGCTTTGGTGGGTGGACTCTTAACACTACAATCCTAAGGTTGCTCCAGTCTAATCCCGTTGGCTTAGACTGGAGTAATTTTGTTTAGGATTCCATAGTAAGTTGCTGAGCTCACTGTTTCCCCCAAACCTTGTTCTACCCCCAAGAGGTCTGGACCCAGCAGTCTTGCTATAGATGCTGGCCCTTCATCACTCCCTTCTCCTATCAAAAAGGGTAGCACATTTGATCCTGTAACGGCTCACGCCTTTTTATGAGTCTTGCACATGCCATACAAATGATACACTTCTTATTTCCCCCAGGACCTGTTCAGCCTCTTTCCCCATCTTTGGCATTGCCCTTGTTCAGTTCTCCTGCAGTGAGACTTCATCCATTACCTGTCTGAGCTTTTGAAAACTGCCAGGTTACTCCTACTTGGGGGGCCGGAGGGCAGGGAGCTGGCAAGCTTGACACTGCTGTGCCGATCTCTGACACGTCCCTCGCCAGCTCAACACCAAACCAGCTTGGATCAAATCTAAATGCCAGTCGGAAGGGAGGCCCTGCTGTGGCCAGCCCGGCTTTAATTGCAAGATTTTTTGATGGCAGTGAAGAATAATTGGAACTCTCGTGAATCCATTTTTTTAGAACAACAATAGAATAGATGTAGGTAGGTATGGTGGAAGATGAAATAAAAAGTGACGATCCAAGGGCAACGAGAGGCTTAGAGTCCTGCAGCTAAACTAGGCCAAACTGCTGCAGGAGTAGATAAGCAGCGGGAACATTGTGCTGTCTGGTCAAGGTTGAACACCTGGTCAAGGTTGAACACCTGGACTAACAGCTAATTACCTAAACCGAGGCCTGGGAGATGGGAGTGGCGCGAGAACATGAGTGGGCACCGATATCACATGCAACGTGATGTCAGTGTGGGGGTGTAACCGGAAATGACATTGCAGCACTATAGGAATTACCATAGAGTTTCCAGCAATTCCTAGAGTAAAACGACATCATTTCCAGGGTTCCCCAGAAGTGATGTCATGTGCCATGTGACGGTGATTTAAAATTTTTTCCTCGCATAGCCTGAAGAAGTGAGAGTGGGAACAGAGGGAAGAAAGCAGCCATTTTCTCCATAGGGACTGATCGCTGCAGTATACAACCCTAATGTTTTGCTCAGTGTTTCCCAACCTTTTCCCCAAGAAACCCTAAATTAATTTTCAAATCCTTGGGAACCTCTACCTATGAAAACATTTACAGGCCAGAAAAAGGTGATGGTGGGGAGCACATTTCAATGGTTGCTAAATTATTGTCAAGAAAAATTGTTTGAAAAGTGCTTGTGTGTGTGTATGCATGTATGCCTGTTTTCAGAACCTTGACATTTTGAGGGATTTTTTTAAACTTTTCATGGTATTTCAAATTCTTTATGTATTTACTTTATAATTTTCTTGCAAAGTGTCATGATGTCCTGAGGAACTCCATGGTTCCATGGCACCCTGGTTGGGAAACACTGGTCTAACTTGTAACCTTTGTAATTCTAAAATAGTAAAGAGTCCAGTAGCACCTTTAAGACTAACCAACTTTATTGTAGCATACGCTTTCGAGAACCACAGCTCTCTTTACTATTTTGCAATGATAGACTAACATGGCTAACTCCTCTGGATCTTTGTAATTCTAGGTTCCGCTCTTACCTTATTAGATGCTCTAGGGCAGGGCTTTTTTTCTGGGGGAAGAGGTGGTGGAACTCAGTGTGTTGCCCTCGAAGAAAACGGTCACATGGCCAGTGGCCCCACCCCTGATCTCCAGACAGAGGGGAGTTTAGATTGCCCTCCATGCTGCCAAGCGGTGCGGAGGGCACTCTAAACTCCCCTCTGTCTGGAGATCAGGGGGCGGGCCACCAGCCATGTGACCATTTTCAAGAGGTGCCGGAACTCCGTTCCACTGCGTTCCTGCTGAAAAAAATCCCTGCTCTAGGGAAGCTTATTTTAAACCAAAAGACAGGGTCATAATATAATTCCTTTGTAACAGATGAAAAGCTGAGGAAGGGAGCGTGGAAGGCCACACCGATCTGCAGGCAGGACATACTTTGAATTCCGGCCCATAGCAAATTCTCTGCACTGGCTCACAGTGCCACTTTTTATAGAATCAAAGGGAATGCATTTGGACTGAGTTCTAGGGCTACAGCTAGGGTTTCCCACACTGGGCTGGGAAATTCTAGAAGATCTGGGGGAGGAGCCTAGAGAAGTCAGAGTTTGGGGAGGCTCAGCCAGGATATGATGTCATACAGTCCACCCTCCAAAGCAGCCATTTCCTCTAGGGGAAGTGATCTCTGCAGCATGGAGATCAGTTGTAATTCTGGGACAGTGTCTCCCGTTGGGAAGTTGGCAGTCTTAGCTAACTTGCCTTTCTAGGTAGGGTGGTAACATTTTTAGGTGAGGTCAGACCTGCAACCACCCACCCCCCAAAACCCCAATACCAACTGCTATCAGGAGCGAGCAGGAGTGCGAACATCACCCCCCATCCTGCAGTCACTCCATTGGCTACCTATCAGCTACCGTGCTCAGTTCAAGGTATTGGTTATCACATACAAAGCTATTCATGGCCTTGGCCTGGCATACCTACGGGACCACCTCCCTCCGTAAGTTCCTCCACAGCAGCTTCGCTCATCTGAACAGGGTCTCCTGCAGGTGCCAGCCTGCACATGGGCAAAATCAACAGCAGCCCATACAAGGGCTTTCTATGTGGTGGCCCCTACCCTGTGGAATGGCCTGCCTGAGGAGGTCAGCAGAGCCACCACTCTCCTAGCTTCCCGCAAACAACATGAAACCAAATTATTCAAAAAGGCTTTTGAATTGTAGGGAGGGGCTCTCAGATGCTTCGCTAACAAGTTAGGGACCATAGGCTTCACCACTATGTTGCCTTATGAACTACCTGTTGTCTTAAACATGTGCTCCTATGAGCTACTTGTGCTTCGCGTGGTCTAATGCCAGCCCTAGAATTGCTCATGTTGTTTCTACGTCTTTGTAAATTTGTGTTTATTTACCCTACGGCACTGTTTATGGAAATGTCCTTGAAATTGACTGTACGAATCTTACACTGTGTATTCTGCCTTGAGACTCAGTGAGAAAGGCAGACAATAAAGGACATAAATAAATAAAATAAGTAAGTAACGTATTGGAGTGAACTCAAAGAACTCTTGGTAGAATGTATGGGATGGTGCAGGGAGGGGGATCCAAAATGAGGGAGGCGGCTTTGGGTACTGCCAGCAGGACAGGAGCCATTTCTTATGCTCAGTGGCGATTTTGCCAAGCCCAGGAGAGCCGAGTTTGATTCCCCACTCCTCCGCTTGAAGCCAGCTGGGTGACCTTGGGCTAGTCACAGCTCTCTCAGAGCTCTCTCAGCCCCACCCACCTCACAGGGTGTTTTGTTGTGGGGATAATAATGACATACTTTGTAAACTGCTCTGAGTGGGCATTAAATTGTCCTGAAGGCTGGTACATAAATGGAATGTTATTATTATTATGTTATTATTGTGAACAACAGAAAGGAAAAATAACCCTCTCCTTTCTTTGCTGGGTAGCAATACTGACCGGCTTGAATGCTCCGAGAAATCTGTCAGCCACTTATTCCAGGTGAAAGAAAAGGAGTTTATTTATAGCTGAGAGTAGAAAACATATATGGAATAAGTTCAGACCTAACTGGAGAGTCAGTTGTCTCAGGAAAACCACAAAGGTAAGGAAAACTAGAAGCATGGACACATCAGGGTACTGAGACACATTCCCTAGTGCAATCTTTGTTGCTGGGTGGTGTTGTATACACTGAGGTCCACTTTTTCCAGTATTTGATCTCAAGAGCCCACTTCTTGCATTGGGAAACTGGCAAGTTTATTCCTCTATCTAGGATCTGGCAGGGCTCCACATTCCAATGTGGAAGTGTTGTGCAATTTATGGGTTGTTTGTGCTAGGCTGTTCATAGAATCATGGAATCATAGGGTTGGAAGGGATCTCCAGGTCATCTAGTCCAACCCCCTGCACAATGCAGGAAATTCACAACTATCTCCCCTACACACACACCCCGTGACCCCTGCTCCATGCCCAGAAGATGGCAAAACACCATCAGGAAAATTGCTCCCTGACCCCAAGGTGGCGATTGGCCTTACCATGGGCATGTAAAAAGGAGCCACTGAATAATTTCAGACCTAACTGGAGAGTCAGTTGTCTCAGGAAAACCAAAGGTAAAGAAAACTAGAAGCATGGACACATCAGGGTACCGAGACACATTTCCTAGCGCAATCTTTGTTGCTGGGAGGCATAAACATTGAGGTCCACTCTTACCAGTATTTGATCTCAAGAGCCCATTTCTTGCATCAGGAAACTGGAAAGTTTATTCCTATATCTAGGATCTGGCAGGGCTCCACATTCCAATGTGGAAGTGTTGTGTAGTTTGTGAGTTGTTTGTGCTAGGCTGTTCATAGAATCATAGGGTTGGAAGGGATCTCCAGGGTCATCTAGTCCAACCCCCTGCACAATGCAGAAAATTCACAACTATCTCCCCTACACACACACTGCTGCTCCATGCCCAGAAGATGGCAAAACTGTTGTGTTCAGCTGAATTTTGGGTGCCTGTGCTGCGGTGGTGTAGGAATGCTGCGCACTTCATGGCAAGCAGGTTTGGCAAGCAAACCAACCCTGTTCGGCAGCCACAGTCACTCACGAGCCAAGTCTCAGATCTGTCGGCCTCCTAACCATGCAAGTCAAACAGCTGCCAAACAGCTTTGTAGCTGAGCAGGAGCTGTGGTGGTGAAGTATTGCTTTCTTGCCTTGCGGGTGCTTTTGCATCTGCACAGCAAGAAAAATTGATTCTTCCACAGGGTCGTGGATGGTCATTCCAGGTAATTATATGATGTGGAAAGAGAACGATGCCTCCCATAAGGCCGTGTGAAAATTCTCGTGCTTTAAACAACCTCAATAATGTGGATTTAAACACCAAACGGGAAGGCATTTTTATTATTTTAAAAAACATATAGATTTGCTCACTGTTTATTCATATGATTTGGTACACTGCAGGGTCTCTGCTGGCTCCCAGCTGCCATGGAAGGTAGAGAGCAACCTCTCCCGAGCCTGCACTGCAGGGGGTTGGTTTGGGCAGCATGGTTTGAGCAGCGTGGGCTCAGGAAGGGGCGGCACGGATTAACAAACTGTCTCAAACAGGCCCTCTTTTTTTGGGCCAGCTGTAATCGCAGCTGCCCTTTTCTCCTTTAAAGTTATATGATTGGCTCACAGTCATTAGAAGCTAATAAGGCATTTGAGGAGGTTTTTATTAGCAATTTTCCTATCTTTAAAACAAGTTCTTCCTTCCTTCTTTTCCCTCTCCTTCCTTCTTTCTTTCCCTCTCCTTCCTTCCTTCCTTCCTTCCTTCCTTCCAATATTTAAATCTGCTCACCTGCTGTTCTCCTGACCAAGTCGCCGCACCAACCCTTTGGACTAAACATATGTGACATGTCAGAAATGCACAAGCTTGTTTTATGACTGCTTAGTGAGTTGAAATGCTGCTCTGGGTGAAGCTATGCACCCACTCACCCCCTCTTACCTTCCGTCTGATACCTTCCTTTCATCTCTTCCCTGGACATTTCTCTTTGACTGGAATCAAAAAACCTTTGTGGTCCTGCCCGCCACAGGAGAGATCACGTTGTGTCTCTTCTCTGGAAACTGCAGCCTGAAACTGCAGAAAGAACTTGCACATGCATGCACACGGCCTTTGCATGCCTCCATTTCAGCCTGCATACTGGGAGAGAGAGAGAAAGGCACACACGCTCAGAGCCCTGCTTCCTTTCCCCTGGAGACTGCCACCCTCCGGAGGCTCGCCACCCTCCTGCCAGCAGCCAAGCAACAGGGGTTGGACTTGTGATAAATGGCAAAGGACCTACGGAGGGATCTTGTCAGAGTGATTTATGTCACAGGGAATCATTAGCCAAGTGAGGCCAGATGCCGCTCTCGGAATGAGACAAGGGGATGGAAGCTCTTGGCGAAAGCAAAGCCATACAAAAGAGGGGTCAAGGAGAAGGGGAACCTGGCAGAGGAGAGCACAAAGCGTGGCTGTCAGCTTGAAGAACAGCACGTGGAGAGCAAGTTGAAAGGAGGCAACGGGCAGGGGAGGGGGAGAGGAGAGGCAAGCGCATCGCTGGAGGAGCTGAGTCACACAGGTCAACAAGGCCACTAGAGACTAGAGACCAATCACAGGCAAAAGATGGATGGTGGGGTTGAGTCAGCAAAAAGGAAGGGGGGGGGGGTAAGAAGGAATCCTGCAGGACTCCAGAGCATAAATGCCACAGGGCCAAGCAAGCAGCTGCCTCCCAGCATCACCTTCCGGAATTGGTTGTCCAAGTAACAGCAGAACCACCAAATCATGAGCCCTGTACTCCCAACCCAACCGGCCTCTCCAGATGGTATCGAAAGCCACTAAGAGGTCCAGGAGAACCGACAGGGATCCACTCACCTTCTCCCCCTCCCCCGTCACTTTCCCGGCGAAGGTCATCCAAGGCCATTTCCATCCCAAAGCCAGGCCTGGATCCAGATTGAAATGGATCTCAATAATCTGGAGATCAGTTGTAACTCTAGATCTCCAGACCTCACCTTTAGGTTGGCAACCCTAATTCTGCCCCTCAGCTTGGTGTGGGTAGAGACCAAAGGAATTTCTTTTTTAGAGAGGAGGGGAAGGGCTTCCTAGCACTTTGATTTCGAGTTCTGTATTTCAGAATCCCAAGTTTTAAATCTAGAATTCCCTTCTTGGATTCCAAAATGAAAATTTTGCACTGGGATTATATATAGCTTTGATTGTCCCTATGGGGTGGAGTACAATGTGTGTGCATTTGCGTGCGTGTGGGGGGGGGGTCTCCATCTAACGGATGAAACATGCAGATGCTGGTAACAGTCAGAGGAGTTGTTGTGCCTGATTATTACTTAGAATTGGAAACGACACTATCATGTATTTTTCCCTCCGAAGGTCTACTGGCAAAATCCCTGAGGAATGCTTTTCTCCAGCAGCATTCAGAAATGACTGGGACCGACACAAGAACAAGTCATATCCTGCTGTCAGGGTTTGTTACTCCACATGGCCAGACCTTCCCATGACAGCAAAACCAGAATACAATTATGCAAAATAAACAAAAATGCACATTTGCTTAATTTAATATCGGCTGATTGCAGAATTTCATTGTGGAGGATCTTCTTTGGGGTACGTGTTGACGTTCGTAGCACAAGTTCTTGGGTCCAAAAGTAAAAGCCAAAGAGTCAAAAAACACCATCTGTGCACTACCTTATTTGTAACATCTGGCCCGATGTTCTGAGGAACTTAAAAAGCTTGCACCCTGTTTGTGTGTCCTAGCAGAGGTATTCCAAGAATGGCATTTGCAACACAAACACACAAGGCAACATTTTGCTGGGGAAGGACTCACTCGGGACTTAAACAATAGGAGGTCCATTCAGCTGTGTGTTGTGCAGCATCCTTCCTGCTTCAGCTCCAACCTTTGCCCATACGGCCAGTCCATGACCTAACTGGTATTATATCCAGAATTAAGAGGCATCTACTCTGCAACTGGAGCTCCTTGGGGAGGGGGCTCTATCTCAGTGAAAGAGTACAGGGTTTATATGCAGAAAGTGGTGTTCATTCTCTGGCATCTCCAATGACAGGATCTCAGGTGTTGGGAAAGACTCTTCTCTTCCTGAAACCTCAGAGAGCTGATGCCAGTCAGAAGAGACCATATTGAGCTAGAGGGACATTGGGAAGAGCTCTGGCTCAGTGGTGGAGCGTACGCGTTACATGCAGGAATTTGCCGGGACAGTTCCCAGCATCTTTATAACAACAACAACAACAACAACAACAACATTTGAATTATATACCACCCTTCAGGACAACTTAATGCCCACACAGAGCGCTTTAGAAAGCATGTTATTATTATCCCCACAACAAGCACCCTGAGAGAGCCCCAAGAAGCTGTGATTGAGCCAAGGTCTCCCAGCTGGCTTGAAGCAGAGGAGTGGGGAATCAAACCCAGTTTTCCAGATTAGAGTCCTGCTGCTCTTAACCACTACACCAAGCTGGCTCAGCTCACAGCTGTTCTTGATCTTGATTAGAGATGGGCACAAACTGAAATACAAACCAAAGTTCGTGATGAACCAGGCCGGTTTGTGGTTCGCGAACCAGTGGTTCATCAGAGCCCATTTCTGATGAACCGCCATAAACTTTAGGCTGGTTCATTTGGTTCACCTTTTGGTTTTAAATCACTCTAGACAGCCTGGCGCTGATCAATCAGTTTCCTAGGCAACGGAATGGACTTCCTGTGGACTTTCTGCTGACCTGGAAGTGGTTTTCTGCTGGCCCAGAAGTGACGATTTGCTGACCTGGATGTGACATTTTCATAAACTAAACTAACTGGTTCGCAAACCGGGGGCAGGTTTGTGGAAGTTCGTGGTTTGTGGTTCGTGAAATGCGACAAACCACAAAACGCATAGTTCATTTTTTCCAGTTTGTGCCCATCTCTAATCTTGATCTACTCGAGACCTTCAAGAGCTGTTGCCTGTCAGAGTAGAGAGTAGATGGTGCTGAGCTCGGTGGGCCAATAAGAAAGCCTTATGTGTTCATTGATGTGTTGAAAGATGGAGCTGAAACAGTGGGGAAAGATTCCCTGCTATGACATGGTAGCAGATCCCATTACAAACATGGATGCTTCCCTAATGCCACTCTTCCACTAGGGAGTTCTGAAACAGTAAGAATTTCCACACCGGATCAGACCCATGTCCTTCTAGTTCAATACTCTCTGTCTTACAACCATCACCCCAATTCTGCTGGAAAGACTATAGACAGGGCATGAAGTTCACCAGTAGCTGGTATCCAGAGGTATAGTACGCCTGCATATGGAGGTTCTGTTTGGCTTTGATCTCATTGCTTCCAAAAGTATTTTTCTCCAGATTAAAATCAACACCTCACTCTTGAGTGTGGAAGATACAGAAATGCCCTTGATTTTTGCGGCCCACCTCCTGTATTCCTGTCTGAGACTCCGTCCTGAACATTCTTCTGCCTGGAGGAATGCAAGCCTGGAGCTGTGACTCTTGCAGAGATACGAGCCTCCTCTGAGGGCAAGTAATTCCATTTAACTGTCAGGGCTAATGCCTGTCAGTACAACTTGTCCGATTGTTTTAAATGCCATCTAAGATCATGGCCGTCATCATGTCTAACAGGATAAAAATAATAGAGTTCTGCTATTTCCTGGGCTGCTGGAAAGGTTTTGCAAAACAGCCTTTGTGAAGATGTCTGTGGCCATTCCTGCCCCACCTCTGCCATCTCTTCTCCCCTTCGCTGCTAATGTCTGGCTGATATGAGCTCCTCCGAGGAGGGGAATTGTGTCAGCAGGGGTCTCACGTGCTCGGATCTTGTCAGGAAGAATGAGTAAATGCCTCCGAGGGGGTGTCAGATGTAGTTAGGGTGACAAACGATATTTATAACAAAGTGTGGGGGAAGGCGTCACATCACATTACACTGATTGCTCCGGCACTGGAGATTCAGGAACACACGGAGGAACACAGGAGAGCAGGCTTAGGGGGGAGAAATGCCTCTTCTCCAAAGCCACTTGCATGAAGCTTGGCGGTTGACAGAAGGTCTCCTCTGCCAGATCCCATGCTTTGGTGCCTCTGTGAAGGTAGTGGTGTTTCCGAGTAGGGTGCATCCAAACCCTTGAGGAAGGACAGCTTAGAGTGTGACTACAAGTGACTTTCTTCACGTGGAGAACACTAGATTTTTCTTGCAAGGTTACCTGGGAAGTGAAGTCCGAGTGGTCCTTCCCCTCTCAGTTAGAATCGCTGCCTGAAAAGCCATGAGAGGGCTTCGTTTGGGGGCGGGCAGCTGCTACTTTCTCCCAGGGCATCCTGCAGGCTGCCTGCTCCCGGGGAGCTTCTCTGGAGAAAGCGGCCGCGTCGGTGAAGCTTCAGCTGCAGCGACAGTGGAAGGATCTGCTGCGGCTGAAGCTTCACCGACACTGCCGCTTCCAGAGCAGCTCCTCAGACTTCACTTCCCAGGTAACCTTGTGAGAAAAATCTAGTGTTCTCCACGTGAAGAAAGTCACTTGTAGCTTTGCTCTTAGATGACTTTCTTAAAACAAAGAACAGGCAACCTCATGGAGGGTAGGTCTGCCAATAGCTATTGGTAAGCTATATGGAACATCCATGTTCAGAAACAGTTATCTGTGGAGCCCGTTTGGTGTCGTGGTTAAGAGTGCGGGACTCTACTCTGAAGAACCAGGTTTGATTCCCCACTCCTCCACTTGAAGCCAGCTGGGTGACCTTGGGTCAGACACAGCTCTCTGGGTGACCTTGGGTCAGACCTTGGGTCAGACACAGCTCTCTCGGAGCTCTCTCTCCTTACAGACTGATTGTCGTCATGAGGATAATAATAACACACTTAGTAAACCGCTCTGAGTGGGTGTTAAGTCATCCTGAAGGGCTGTATATAAATTTAATGTTGTTGTTGTTGTTGTTGTTGTTGTTGTTGTTGTTGTTGTTGTTGTTGTTGTTGTTGTTGTTGTTGTTGTTATCTCTGAATACCAGATTCTGGCCCAGCTGGTTTGAGCTATTCGATGATCCCAAGTGAGGTACATCCATCCTCTCCTGACCCCAGCTGCTGGTGGCACTGGCCAAAGCTGGGGTGCCAGTAAGGATGCCAGGTTATAGCGGGAGACCTTCCACCATTCCCTCTCATTGCACTGGCAGGAGAAAATTGGAAAGGAAAAGAAATGCACACCCTTGTGCTGGCAAGCTTACATCACTTCCAGTAAAAACCAGCCGTGACATTGTGGCCATGCAAGCGTTTCACAAAAATTCTATGGTAAAGCCAATAAGCGAATTGAAGAGAAATGGGGGAATTATTTTGCTTATAAAGAATAAAATAAATAAGAGGTTGCCGTTTTATAAAGTACCGACTTATTGTATATAGCTTATTAGTGCTTATAGTCTAACAAGGGGAGAAAGGTATGAATATATAATTAAATATTTTATTGCTAATTGCTGAAATAGTTTGAAGATTTGGAAGCACTGATAACATAGAGAGGATTGCTATATTAATCAGTTATATCAACAGTTAAGATAAAATAGTGCAGCAATTACGGAATGAGGTTTATATGTTGATAAATACTGAATATAAAGCTATGATAAGATGGAAATGGTCAAATATTAGGGACGAGGTAGATTGCATAATGTATTGAGTTTGTGAAGGTAAAGGTGAAAATACTCAGTAGCTGGAATAGTATATGCATTCTTTATTTTAATATTGATTAACTCTGATTAAGATATGTTTTGAGTACTCTGTATTTTAATAACTCTTGTAGTGCAAAATCCTACCCCTCCTTTGACCCTGTAACTCCCCCTCTTTTTTTCTGTACCCTCTTTATTTTGGAAATATTTTTAAAAATTTTTTAAAAAAATTCTATGGTAAAGCATAGAGTTTTTGCAAAAGGTTAGACTGTCTGCTATGTCACTGCCAGTTTTTGCCAGAAGAGCTGTGAATGGGCTGGTCCATGCCAGGCCCTGCTCCCCAATTCTTCCTATGAGTTTATTGCTGCAGCCTGCCAGCCTTAGATGCCAGTCATCTCCCATGCTTCTGACGAGTAGGGGTAAGCCAAACCCTCATGCCACATTAGCATTGGCCCCCTCCCCACCGTGGCTGGGGCAGCTTGGCCAGAGGACTGGATTCTCAGGGGCAAAGATGAGGGCACGACTTGCCTGCTTGCCCTACGGGAATTATTCCGGCTGGGCCAGGCTCACCAGATCTCCCATTGTGATGCGAGACCTCCCACTATCTGCCCGTAGTCTCGACCGCTGCTTGGCAGGGCAGTGGGCGGAAATGGGTGGGGAAAGCTTCATCACGCCAACAGCACTGAAACGATGTCACCACATTGGTGCAACACTCAAGGATTCACCTCCAATTTTATGGTAAATCATAGAGTTTGGAGCGGGGATCCAAGAGTGTCACACTGATGCGGAGGTATCCCTTCTGGCTATTTTCCCAGAAATGATGTCACACGAATGGTTTGATATCACCCCCCCCCCATTCTCACCCTCTTTCTCCCCACCAGTTGCCAGCCAATGGATGGCAACTGTCGACCCAATGGTTGGCCACTGTTGGAAAGAGAATGCTGGAATAGATGGACCTCTGGCAGGACTCTTCCTATGCTTTGGTGACTTTGCAATAGGGGTTAGCAGGGCTTGTTTTTTCAACTGGAACACGGTGGAACAGAGTTTTGGAACCTCTTGAAAATGGTCACATGGCTGGTGGCCCCGCCCCCTGATCTCCAGACAGAGGGGAGTTGAGATTGCCCTCTGCGCCACAGTGCAGAGGGCAATCTAAACTCCCCCCTGTCTGGAGATCAGGGGGCGGGGCCACCAGCCATGTGACCATTTTCTCCGAGGGCAACCCACTGAGTTCCACCCACTGAGTTCCACATGAAGGCAGTATAATGCACTTAAAAGCCAAGTGGGGTGGAGGAGTCGAGGAGCAACATATACTCATCCCAGCTGTCTGCTAATTTGCATTCTTCAGCAGTCAATTTTTTAACCTAAAATAGGACAGTGGGCAACTGAGGGTGGGGGGAGAAAAGCTTGTGTGAAGCTTGGGTTGCCTTGTCAAGGGATCCTGCAGTCCCAAGGGAAATCTAATTGCTGAGTATTCCGAATGCAACCACTGCCGTGTTTGGCTAATGGAGCAAAAACGTAAGGCTAACGAAGGTCACTGCAGACTAACTGACCCAGTTTGTATGAGATGTATGTTTAGCCACTTTGTTTGCCGCTTTAAGCATGCAATTACCACACAAGGAATACCGGAAGATTGTAGGGGGAACTCCAAAGCAGGAAACCTTACTGTAGCCAAATGACACACAAACCTGCAGGGGGAAAGAAGGACAGACCAGATCCAACAGCTGCAAAGATGCCTGCAACTATGGAGCCATGAGAATGTAAATACCGTTCCCATCAAGCAATGGCCTTAGAGGGATCAGCCAACTCTAAAACTTCCAGGGTTGCCAACTCCCAGTTGGAAAATTCCTGGAGATTTGGGGATAGAACTGGGGGAGGGGCAGAGATTGGGAAAGGAAGTGACCTCAGTGGTGTATAATAGCATACCGTCTACTCTCCAAAGCTGCCATAGTCTCCACAATGGCAAAGAGTCCAGTAGCACCTTTAAGACTAACCAACTTTACTGTAGCATAAGCTTTCGAGATTTGTGTCTGTTTATTCTTTTGCGCAGACGTTGGCTGGTTTGTCCAATGTGCAGAACAGATGGACATTGTTGGCACATGAGGGCATACATCACGTTGGAGGATGAGCAGCTGTAAGAGCCAGAGATAGTGTAGTTGGGTCCTGTAATCATATTTCCTGGGTAGATACAAGGGCAGAGTTGGCATCTGGGTCTGTTGCAGGGTCTGGTGCCTGTGTTGGTGACTCTGCTGGCTGACATTAATCTGACATTAAAAATCTGACATTAAAAATGGCAACACCCAGAAACCAGAGGGAGAACACTTCAATCTACCAGGACATTCCATCAAGGACTTAAAGGTCACCACAGTTCAACAGAAACCTTTCAAAAACAAAATCCAACAGGAAGCTGCTGAATTGGAATTGATATGCAAATTTGACTCGGTCAGACTTGGATTGAATAGAGACTATGAATGGTTATCTCATTATCGGAAGTAACTGATTTGCATCTACTCCCCCCTCCCGTCACCATCTCTCTATATATCTGGCCAGTTTCTTCACACCCTCCATGCATCTGATGAAGAGAACTGTGGTTCTCAAAAGCTTATGCTGCAATAAAATTGGTTAGTCTTAAAGGTGCTACTGGACTCTTTGCCATTTTGCCACTACAGACTAACACGGCTAACTCCTCTGGATCTATAGTCTCCACAGGGATTGATCTGGAGTCTGGAGGTCAGTTGCAATTCCAGGAGATTTCCTGGCTCCACCTGGAGGCTGGCAACTATATCTGCTTGGCAATCTCACTTTCCATTCTCTGGCCTTGCCTGGGCTTTCTAGAGCTGCAGGCAGGCACTTGGGGAGGGGGGTAGAATCAGTTGCCGGGAGAAAAGGAAGGTCAGGGTTATCTGTATTAAGCAACGAGAAAAGAAAGATTCTGTGACCTAATGCTTTACTAAAAAGAACGGGACTGTGGACTATACTAGTTCGTACAATACTTATTATTTTTTTTGCACATTCTGTGCAATTTTCTGTTTATGTAATACTGTTTGCTGCATCGTTTAACATATCAAATCTAACAGTTATGCTTCATTTCAGATGTCTGTAATCCTAGTCCCATCACATTGCTTATTAAGATGTCTCCTCCTACTGATTTAATTGACTTACAGTATGTAGTCTGCCTTGACTCTCAGCGAGAAAGGCAGTCTATAAATGAATGAACGAATGTATGACAGCTAAGCCTGTTTCAATTTTAAATGCAACATTTCTCTTCTTAAGTACTTCATTTGAGTTTAGACAGTCATAGGGCACCACCTCTACCTGGCCACTAGGAATTTCTTCCAGTTTGTGACATTTTCACCAGGCACTCCCTACACACTTTTGAAGGTGCCTTTGCCACCATGAGGTCTAGCAACATGTTCTTTTAAAGAAGCAAAAGCTGACGCTTCTAAGAAGCCAAAATGACAGTGCGCAGCTTTCCATCCCTGCGTTTCTATTGAACTGCAACTCTGTCTTGATTACTACATATGTCATTACTAGAGGTGGGCACAAACCAAAATACGAACTTAAATACATCACAAACCAGGCCAGTCCGTGGTTCACAAACTGGCGGTTTGTGGGAGCTCATTTCTCACGAACCATAATGAATTTTAGACCAGTTCGTTTGGTTTGTATTTCAGTTTGTCACGGCAGACAGCCTGGTGCCAATCAATCAGTTTCCTAGGCAATGGGGGGCGATGGTGAGCTCTCTGCAGACCTGCTGCTGACCCGGAAGTGATGTTTCCACAAACTGAATGAATGGTTCGTGAACTGGGGCAATTTTATGAAAACAGCGGTGGCGCCAGGGTTTCTGGCGCCTGTGGCTGCCCCAAAGTGCGTGAAAAAAATCCTGGAGATTTGTGGGTAGAACCTGGGGAGGGTTTGGGGAGGGGAAGGAATAGAGTGGGCTAAAATGCCACACAGTCCACCTTCCAAAGCTGCATTTTTCTCCAGGGGGACTGATCTTTGTCATTTGGAGATCAGTCATAATTCCAGGAGATCTCCAGGCAGGCACCACCTGGAGGATGGCAATCCTATGTCAGTCTGGATGGAGCTTTGGTATTGATCCAGCAGGGCTCTTTATATGTTCTTAGATCTACTTGATTTATCCAAGCCTGTTCCTTGACCCCTGGTACAGGGACCTTATGTTAGGGGGAGACAAGAAATGCCTGCTTTATTTATTTACTTAAAATATTGACATGTCTGTCTTTCTTCCAGACAACTGGCATCCAAGGTAAGTCACACATTGCCAACACCCCCCTCTTTCCCTCTTTATTATTATCCATCCTGGCTGTTTACCTTCCCCCAGCCTTCAATTTCTTTCTTCTCTCCCATTTCTTCAGTTCTTAGGGGAAACAAATTCTTCCGGAATCACCAGGATAAACAAAAAATGATGGCAAACTCATCCATGCAAATGTGCACTCTATTTTGATATCAGAATCTTGACTCAGAATTTGGATTTGGGGGAGAGCTACCAAATAAGGCCCAAGTCTAATCACAGAAAGAGCAGTTTGACAGTCTTTTCCCCTACCCATGGAAATGGCAAACATAGAAAGTCTATGCAAATGAGCAGCGCATATTTATGTGCCTCTATGTGCTCCTATGTGTCAAGGAGTGCCTAGGCACCCAGAACGGCCTGTTGCTTCCCTCCTCCCAGACATCCACTTCCTGAACATATCATTTTGAATATCAGAACAGACCTGCCAGAACACTTGTTGAAATCCTGTGGTTAATTGCCCAGGACTTCGCATTTGACAGGAGACATTTATACATTATTGAGGACGCACTGTCATCTGCCGAGAAGAGCTCGTGACACCTGGTATGACATTGTGGGTTACAGATGCCAAAGCTGAAATTCCCCTCTTTTGTGCAGCGGGGGTGTGAGAAGGATGATGTGCGTGCCAAGCGCGAGGCTCAGTTCTTGTGCCACTCGATGCAATTTACCCTGCAGACAGAATCCCAATGATATTTGAAGTGATCTTTACTTTCCAGGTTTGCACAACCAATTTGATTATTGTCCTTAAGTTTAGTAAGTACTTTGAACCCTGAAACTTTTTGTTTTGCATTCCTGGTTCTTGAGAAGCCTTTTTTTTTTTTTGCCTCGACACTTTTATTTCCACTCCCGAGTTTCTCACGAGCCATCAAATCAATTACATTGACAGTGCTTTGGAAATTATCCCATACCGTGGTGCTGCAATCCTTGCAAATTGAGAGATCTAACTTTCCTTACTCACAACTAGACATGGGCACAAACAGAAAAAAACCTGAACATGGTGTTCATTGTTTGTTGCCATCCACGAACAACGAACACTGACGGATATGACCAGTTCATGAACATGTTCATCGTTCGTTGTTCGTGGGCTCTCCTCTAGCCATCAAGATCCCTACCGCACCACTCCCAGAAACCCTACCTGATCAGGCAGCAGGAGAGACAGTTGCTGTTGGCATTTTGAGAGAGAGACAGGGAGAGTGCATTGGAGCTTGAATTTTCTTTGTGTGTGGTGGGATAGGGATCTACCCCTTCAGGTTCCAGGGCTGCTGCCAGGCTCTGGGGCCAAGCTATTATTTATTATTGGTAACTTCTCTGCTGCCTGCTCAGGTAGGGTTTCTGGGAGTGGTGTGGTAGGGATCTTGATGGCTGGAGGAGAGCCTGCTGGCCCCCACGAACAACGAATAACGAACATGTTCATGAACAGGATCATGTCCATCAATGTTCATTGTTTGTTGTTCGTGGATGGCAACGAACAACGAACACCATGTTCATTTTTTTCCTGTTCGTGTCCATGTCTAATCACAACAGGGAACCAGTAGGTAGCTTCTATTGGCACATATTAGGGTTGCCAACCCTGGGTTGGGAAATTTCTGAAGACTTGGGGGTGGAGTAACATAGCCAGCACCAGATTAGGAAATTCCTAGAGATTTTGGGGGTAGACAATGGAGAGGGTGAGGTTTGGGGATGGGAGAGACCTCAGCAGGGTATAATGCCATAGAGTCAGCCCTCCAGAGCAACTATTTTCTCCAGGGGAACTGCTGTCTATGGCCTGGAGATCAGTTATAATTCTGGGAGATCTCCAGCCAACACCTGGAGGCTGGCAACGCTAGGGAAGAGCTTGGTTTGGTTTTATAACTGATTGTGTGTATGTATGTGTGCATGCATATAAAGTTTATTGTTAATGTCTTTCATTGTTTGCCACCATGAAGGCCCTATAATTGGATAAAAAAGAGGCATGCAAAATCTTTTGAATGAATGAATGAAATCAGTGCCTGTTCAACATCAGCAGCCATTACATCATTTCCCAACTTTGTCTCCAGGCAGGCTACATGCCTAGAAACCAACACAGCTCCCACCCACAGGCCCATAATTTTATTTATTTATTTATATTTCAATTTATATATCGCCCATCCCCAGGGGCTCTGGGCGGCGAACAGTTTAAAATCAATAAAAACAAGAAAACTACAATACTAAAATCAATATACAAAACAATAATGAAATAAATTAACCAAGTGCAATGGTGGGGAGAATCCCCCCCCCCCGAAGGTGGGAGGCCGACATGGCACCGCCCCCTTCAACCACTGAACGCCTGGCGGAACAGCTCTGTCTTACAGGCCTGGCAGAATGATAATATGTCCCGCTGGGCCCAGGTCTCCATTGACAGAGCGTTCCACCAGGCTGGGGCCAGGACTGAAAAGGCCCTGGCCCTGGTTGAAGTGAGGCGGGCTTCCTTAGGGCTGGGGACCACCAGTAAACATTTATCCACTGATTGAAGCGGTCTCCGGGGAATGTACAGGGAGAGGTGGTCCTGAAGATATGCCGGTCCCAACCTGCTCAGGGCTTTAAAGGTAAGAACCAACACTTTGAACCTGATTCAGAATTCAACCGGAAGCCAGTGCAGCTGGCGCAGGACAGGTGTGATATGTGACTGGTAGAATATACCAGTTAGGACCCGTGCCACCGGGACAACAGTGCTCTATACTGGTTCTCAGCATTTGGTGGGCATTTTTCCAGTGATAAGAAATGCCAGTTTCCTTGCATACCTTTCCACTGACTGCACAAGGCCTGTTAATGAAGAAGAGTCCAATAGCATCTTTAAGACTAACCAACTTTACTGTAGCATAAGCTTTCGAGAACCACAGTTCTCTTCGTCAGATGCACATGCATCTGACGAAGAGAACGGTGGTTCTCGAAAGCTTATTCTACAGTAAAGTTGGTTAGTCTTAAAGGTGCTACTGGACTCTTTTCTATTTTGCTACTACAGACTAACACAGCTAACTCCTCTGGATCTGTTAATGAAGAGCCATTGCCATATGCTTGGTACCCAATCCCCCTTCGACATCACACCATTCAACACCTCTTGTCCTAAAAAAGGCCAGAACTGAACCAAGAAGGCCCAATTCAGGCTTCTTTTAGCCACTTCAGTAAAGGCAAGATGGCTGAAGAAATCCTGCTGATGTAATGTAATGGGAACTCTTGAATCCGATCATATATTATAAGATTATAAAAGTGCATTGCCCAGCCTCGCATTTATGTTTGCTAATATTTGCAGACACACGCTGGGGCCGATGGCCTTTTTGATAATACTGCCGGAAGAAGCAATCTTCAGTTTTGTTACTATTTAACTGTAGAGATGAAAACGATGCTGGAAGAAGTACATACAGTGATTTTGTTCATGAATGTCTTTCAGATATTATGGAAGAGACGCTGTTTGAGCAGACTGGTAACAGGATCTTTCCCAAAGGAAAAAATCAACTTTTCTCCTTTTTGTTATGCAAATCAAGTGTTACATCCCCAAGAATAGTAAAGAGTCCAGTAGCACCTTTAAGACTAACCAACTTTATTGTAGAACAAGCTTTCAAGAACCACAGCTTTCTTCGTCAGATGTATCTGACGAAGACAGCTGTGGTTCTTGAAAGCTTATGTTTCAATAAAGTTGGTTAGTCTTAAAGGTTAGTCTTAAAGTTGGTTAGTCTTAAAGGTGCTACTAGGCTCTTTACTATTATTGGGAAAGGTGTACTCTGTTGAATGCCACGTGAGTACTTGGAATGAAAGGGACTAAATATATTGTACTACCTGAGTCAGATCCTGGGTCCATCTAGCTCTGTATTGTCTGCTGTGATGGGCAGCATCTCACCAGGATCTCAGGTGGTGGAAAACATTTCCTAGCCCCTGAGAACCTTCACATGGACACTGAACCTGGAGCCTTCTGCATGCAAAGCAGCGCCTGTCACCGTGCTATAGCCTCTCTCCCTGAAAGCAAAAGGACACTGCTGTAACTGTTTGCACAGCGACATATGAAGCTGCCCTATCCTGAATTGAGCTGCTGCACTTTCAAGAGCAGAGTGGTCCAGTAGCACCTTTAAGACTAACCAACTTTATTGTAGCATAAGCTTTCGAGAACCACAGCTCTCTTCGTCAGATGCATCTGATGAAGAGAGCTGTGGCTCTTGAAAGTTTATGCAACGATAAAGTTGGTTAGTCTTAAAGGTGCTACTGGACTCTTTACTATTTTGCTACAACAGCCTAACACAGCTAACTCCTCTGGATGTATCCCCAAGAATGAGAGCATTCTTCCAACAGCTTTACTGTCGAGTTCTTGCTGAGTTAGTTTCTTGACTGCTTGGGCTTAGTGCGTATGATGGTGAAGAGGCCGGAGCAGACAAGATTAAGAGTTCATCTCCAGTTGCCGATTAGCTTTATTTGCTTTGCTTTTGTTGACCTACAGACAAGAAGGAAATTAGGACAAGAAGTGCCTGCCTGGCACGGCAACACAGAATATGGGAGAGAGCGACCGCATGGCCATGCTTCAGGTCTGGCCATGGCTTTAGTAACCCAATGACATCATCAGGCAAGCCCTTCCCTCCCTGCTATCAATCAAAGAACTCACCAAGGCAGAGCTGGGCCACAGGGATGAATGTGTGAGAGAGTCTCAATAGGTGCTTTGAGAAGACACAGATGGAACTTGGCATTTGGGGAGGGGGGTGCAACCTTATAATGACTCCCCGGGTTTCAGAAAGCCGGATGGGTGATGGAACTCGAGAAAATGAGCCCAGGAGATCAATGCAAGCGTTTGCATTGTAATGAGGGATGCTTCTGAAATTTCCCCCCTTTGAATTTCTCCTCTGATTGTGGCATCCTACATTACCTAGACTTGTTTCTGAAGGGGCTCTTCAGAGACTTCCCTCTGAGCTACCCATGTGCATAACTGCAGTAGGGATGTTAGCAGATTTCACAGATGCACAGTTTTTGATCTGAATATCCCAGTTTCTGAAAGGGATTCTCTGTATGGGACAAAAATGTAATCTAATGGCTTGGTAAGCCATATTGAAATATTTGTATCTCACCTTTCCGTAAAGGTCAAGGCATTTACACACCCATTTATTAGTCATAATGAGGTGCAACATGGCCGCTACATACTAACCATGATAACTGAATAGATTTTCCATTTATTTATTTATTTATTTATTTTTATTTATTTATGTCATTTATATTCCGACTTTCTCACTGAGACTCAAGGCGGATTACATAGTGTGAGATTAGTACAATCAGTGGCAAGGACAAGGGCAGGCATTTCCATACAGTGTCAAGAACATTTTCATAAACAATGTCATGGGGTAAATGAATACAAGTTTACAAAGATATAGTATTAGCAAGGATTCAGTATGGGGTTGAAGAATTGCTAAAACAGAACATAATCAATTCTAGGACTTACATTGAACAACATGAAGCACAGGTAGTATATAGGAGTACATATTTAAAGCAACAGATAATATGTAAGGCAACATAATGGTGAAATCGATGGTTCTTAACTCATTAGCGAAACATCTGGGATCCATTTCCTACAATACCGCCTGCTTAGCTGAGAAAAAGTCCTTTTTGAATAATTCAGTTTTGCATCGTTTGTGGAAAGCCAGGAGGGTGGGGGCTCTCCTGACCTCCTCAGGCAGGCCATTCCACAGGGTAGGGGCCACCACAGAGAAAGCCTATATACAGGCTGCTGTTGATTTTGCCCATATGCAGGCTGGCACCTGCAAGAGACCCTGTTCAGATGAGAGAATGGAGGGACATAGGGAGGGAGAGGGTCCCATAGGTATGCTGGACCAAGGCTGTGAAGGGCTTTGTGTGTAATAACCATTCCCTTGTACTGACCACGGTAACTGACAGGTAGCCAATGGAGTAACTGTAGGTTGGGAGTTATATTCAAGCTCCTGCTCGCTCCTTATAATAGTCGAGCTGCAGCATTTTGCACCAATTGGAGCCTCATAGTTAACTTATACTGTATACCTCTGAACACCAGATATTCAGTCCAAAAAGAGAGAAAAGCTCCATACCCTATTTGAGAACAACCCTGGGCCATGTGGCTAAGAACACAAGAAGATCCTGCCGAATAAGGCGAGTGCTCCATCAGGTCCACCATCCTGTGGCCAACAGTAGTCCCGAAGGGCCAAACAAACAAAATATAGAGGCTGATGTCCTCTCTTGCTGCTGCCTCCCAGCTCTGGTATTCAGAGGTTTGTTGTCTCCACATATGGAGGCTCCCATCAATCACCATGGCTAGTAGCCATCGACGGGTCTCTTCTCCAGTAATCTCTTGTGATCTGAATCGGGGACAAGGCCGTCCCACATGAAAAGGAGCCATCTCTGCTCTCATCCTCTCCTTTGCCTGGCCTTAGGTGCCTGGTGCTCAAAAGTTTCCAGGACAAAAACAAAGCAAACAGCAGCCTCAGCTGGTCTTGTCCGTGCTGCGTCACATGCTCCAAGAGAGATGACACATCGAATTAACGTCTCTTTCCAGCTGAGCGATGTCGCTGGCATGCTGGCATTCGGAGCATGGCAGCTCAAGCGGTGGGACTTGGGGCTTGTCAAGCCATCCTGCAAGGAAAAAAACATCATGGCAATATAAGGAGAGGAGGGGCAGGGATGTTCAGCCAAGGCCTGCCACATGGGACTGAGCACCCTGCGCAAAGAGCCCTCTGGTGCCTCTGGGACTGGCTACGCTGGCCTTGCAACTCATGGTTGGCCAAAAGCTCATTTGCATTCTGTTTCTGGATTGGCCATGGAAACGGGCTGAACCATTGCTGTGCATAGGTGGGATATCCCAAGTCTAAGACATCCGGGGCAGCATCACTCTGATCTTCCTCTGGTCCCATAGAAATGGACAAGAGAAGAAAGCTATAAATTCACTCAGAAGGAGCATCATAAAAAGAACACAGGTCGGGACTAGTGCATCACCATCTCGAATGGTTAGAGGTCTTGTGCTGTTTGGATCCTCCGAATGCTTTCCAGCTCCTGTTTTCTCAATCTGTGTTTCCCAGGATGTGCCAGGCTTCAGTGGGCTCACAGGTGGGGAAGCTGATATTCTGCAGTTCTGTTCACCAAGAATAATGAACAAATTCTGGATTCCAGGAATTCTCAATGTTTTTTAAAAAGGCAACATCCTAAACCTCAAGACTGGCAAACCTGTAGAAGCATCTAGACATGGCACTCAAAAGCCACCCCAAGTCCAAATTCATAAGTTTTGCACCAGGAATGAGTAGAATTCTGTCATCTACATACAGAATATAAATTGGTACGTTTGCATATCTTGCATAATATTTACTTTCTCTGCTAACCAAGGGAATGGCCCCGAAGGCCCACTTTCCTATACATGGCAAGCCCCCTACCCCACTTCTTAGATTTCTGCAGATATTGCTTACATGCATTTAAGAACGGGCCAGGGCAAGGTATTTTGTCACTCCAAGCAATGTATACCCATCCGCTTTTGGATCTGTGGCACTATAAGCCAGGTCCAAGCCATCTCCTGGCTGGCAGTAGTGCGAGCTCAGGAGGTACGCCTGTCACCTGGTGACAGAATGAGATGAAACCTCCTTTCTCATTGTGCTGCCTCGAGCAGTCACTTGTGCAACTTGGCTGGGGAACCAGGCCTGATTTAAGCTTACTTTCACAGCCACGAGGATAAAATTCACACACAGGATATAGGTGTAGAAGCACAGTTCCAACACATGGAGCAGAGATTTCTGTGCAGCACATCAGATCTTGGTTAAAAATAGCACCATTGATGAGTGATGTCATAAGAACTGTAGGGGTTATGTGGGTTTCTTTGGATAACTAAAAGAAACCAGAGCAATGAGCTTAACTGTGGCTGAATTTTCAAGGAACTCACAGGAAGCTAAGAAGACTATTTTTGGTAAGAATATTTTAGGTCCTGTAAGAAATCCTTACAGGAGTGTAATTGCACATTGCTTCTTGCTACCAAATTCCACTCAAATTCATAGGAATTTAATAACAACAACAACATTTGATTTATATACTGCCCTTCAGGACAACTTAATGCCACTCAGAGTGATTTACAAAGTGTGTTATTATTATCATCCACAACAATCACCCTGTGAGGTGGGTGGGGCTGAGAGATCCCTGAGAAGCGGTGACTGCCCCAAGTTCACCCAGCTGGCTTCAAGTGGAGAATCGAACCCGGCTCCCCAGATTAGAGTCCTGTGCCCTTAATCACTACACCAAACTGGCTCTCAGTTGTTGATGTTATAGAATGTAAACTATACCCTTTCTCATTTTATCCGTTTGCTGCAGATTTTGGAGAGGTAGGATATAAATCCTGCAAAGTTGGAAAGTCTTGATTAGGTGGATAGCTTTTCAATCTGAAACGTTTGTTAATGGTGCCGCCCTATGCAGAGCGACTCCAGTCTGAGGCCAGGAGTGCCCTGTAAGAGGAACAGCGCTCTCTCTCCATTCTGGAGTCATACAAGTGCTTTTCATGTTACCTTCCTGTTCCACCCAGTCACGCCATCCATTCTGTCAAGAATTCCTCTAAGCCGTTTTTGCCTACTTGAAGGATTTTGAAATACACAGATTATTTGCGCAGCTAAGCCTGTCGATAGAAGCATAAAGGTATAAAGTCAAATGATGAAAATAATCCCCCCCCCCTCCCTGCTCACATCCACAAAATGCAGGTTCCTGCAGCCCTGTTTTCTCAGAGACGGTAGCTCTGCTTTAAAGCTGACATCTCATTAGGCACCCGATTCGACGTGACGTGCTCATATTTTGCATTCAGCATGCATGCTACCAGCGTATCTGCAAAACACACACAGCCTATATACACTCTCGCACACACCATTTATGGATGTGATTTACTGACATCACAGGCACCCCACGGTGTGCAACTGCATTTATGGAAGGCCAGGTTTATGATGAGCCCAATGAACTTTCCCATAGGCTGTATGAGGGAATTGCATTCTTAACCATACTGCCCAAGGAGTCCTGGACATTTATTCCCCTGGGGCCAAGTTTCTCCCCTATTGAAATTGCCTGCAGACACAAAAGGAATGTGCCGCTGTAGACAGAGCAGAAGAGAAAGGTCCCAGTGGAAGTTAATCTCAGCTAAGCTCCCTTCTTCATTGATTAATTAAAATGATTTATATCTCACTGACCCAAATAGTTTGTTCAGGCAGCCACCAGTTTATCAGAATCAAAATTTCAATTACAACAACAGTGCTATAAAACTGGTTCGCTGTCAACAACACAAAATGCAGCCAATCTTACAATTGTTAAAACATTCACTCCATAAACAGGAGATGGAACAGAGAAAAAGTCAATCAAACGCTTGCTGGAACAGAAAGATATTAGCCTGGCACCTGATCGCCAATACTGATGGCACCAGCTTATGCTTCTGGGAAAGGGTGGGCCTCAGAGGTGGCACCACATCACAAAAGGCCCCCTGATCACACTAGTGTGGGAAGAATTGCTTTGTGCTCAGGCAAGATCAATTGGAAACAGGCTCTCCTTCAGAAAAACTGGCCCCCAGATGGCTGAGGTTGTTGAAAAGTCAAAGCTGTGACTCTGAATTACACCCAGGAATGAACAGGGAACCAAGCAAACTTTAGCCCCTTCTGCACCGGAAACATAATTCCTCACTATCCTGGAAAGCAAACCAAAAGGCATGGAATCAACTTGGCTCTCATGTTTGGTCAGCGTGGTGCCATTCTTTTTAGTCTGCACTAGGGATACCAGACCCCCATTGGGGGCAGGGGATCCCCTGCCCCCACCCCCACCCCCTGCCCCTGCTTATCTGGCCACCGGGGGAGAGCGTGCCTTCCATGCGTGCACCCCTGTGACACTGTGTGCTCCTGTGCACTGCTGCCACCTGGATTGGGCCCGTTTTGGCCCAGTTTGGGGCCACTGCAGAGCGCGGGAGTGCTCCTGCCCTCCACAAGGGCCCAAAACGTGTGTGTTTTGGCCCAGATCAGGCTCGTTTCAGACCCATTTTGGCACAGATTGGGCTTGTTTTGAGCTGCTGTGGAGCATGGGAGCACTCCAGCACTCTACAGTGGCCCCAAAAGTGCACATTTTTGCCTGGATCAGGCCTGTTTCAGGATGCTGTGGAGTGCACTCCACAGCAGCTGAAAACGGGCCCGATCCATGCCAAAATGGGCCCGAAATGAGCCTGATCTGGGCCAAGACAGGCGCGTTTTGGGCCTCTGTGGAGTGTGGGCACACACCCATGGGGCTGTATGATGATGTCACTTCCTGGAAGTAATGTCATCATGCTTGCGCACCCCCCCCCACACACACACACCAAAACAGGTTAGTGCCAGGCCTCAATCCCCCACGGGGAGGTTGCAGGGGCCTGGCAATCCTAGTCTGCGCTGTGTTAAAATTTGATGTCATTGGTGATGTCACAGCACCAGCCCTTTCCCTTTTCCCTTTTCCCTCCCCCCCCCTTTTGCACACGATTGCATTGTTGGAATGCTAGAGCAATCTATTTCCTGGATTTCTCCCACTTTGGTCTATCGATCCAATGCTGGATTTTAAAAATATTTTTTTAAAAATGAGCAGAAAGGAAAATGGAGAGGAAAGAGGGGAGTGGGGAAGGGAAAGGAGGGGGAGAGAGTGGCTGAATAGACAACAGTGGCCAATCACAATGAAGTGGGCTGGCAGAGGCTGGGAGGGGGGCAGAAGATGGTAGAATGCTAAAAGACAGGATAACAAGTATGCACGGGGAAACAGCAGACTGGAAAATGGATTTGAAAGAAAAGTTCGGGTATAAGTGCTCCCAGAAAAGCATAATAGCCAAAGAGGCTGCTCATGGTGGCAAATTGGGTGCAGATGGTCACAAAAAAAATGGAAACTGAACCAGCAAATTTGGCCCGTGCAGAAGGGGCCAAACCTTTGCTGCTGCATGTCTCCGTTAATCACATTGCCAGAATACTTTGGGGCTAATGAAATTGCCAAGAAGACATCTTTAAAATCTGCCTCCTATAGATATCTCAACAGAAATATACAGTAACAGAGCACGGGTAATATCAGCAAGATCATTCCTGTTCAAGAAGGGACGCTGCTGGTGTAAAAACCAACACTTTGAGTCACGGAAGCCACTTGGACACCCAAAGAAAAGCCTGTCCAAGCTGATATCTTACAGGAGGAGAGTGAGCCTACCCAGAAGAGTTGGCCTTGGCCTGCAGAACTCCCACCAACCGTGTCTGGATCCTCATCCCGCCTGTTACAACATCCAGTAATGGATAATGTGTTCATTGGGTCCTAAGCAAGTCAATCACAATGTGATGCGGTGGCAACTGGTGCACCACAGGAAGGGCGGAGCCGGGAGGCGTGCACTTCAAAAGACAGATGCACAGCCTGCAGGGGGGTGGGGTGAGGTGAGAGGAGCAGAGCGAGTGGAGAGCAAGAGGCAGGAGCAGAAGGTAACCAAATACCAGGAGCGGGGGACAAGCCAGCCAGCGATGGCTGTGGGCCTGGTGCAGGAAAAGCCTGGAGGAGGCAGCAGGCAGAGGCAAGCCTGGAGAATGAGGCTGGAGCTCTCGAGCCAGAGGTTGGGCCTGGCGGGAAGTGGATGCCCTGAAAGGACGAGAGCAGCCAGTGGGGCTGGAGGCACAGTTGGCCAGGACCTGATGGCAACAGACAGCCAAGAACTTGCCTTCCAGTCCAAAGCCACAGCCACCGAGCCCAAGGAACCAGCTCTGCGGATGGACATTGAGCACACAGGTGAAGGTGGTACGGGGAATTGTGGAGGCAGTCTGTGCACGGGAGGGCTAGCAATGAGATAAAAATTGGCTACCTGAAGCAACAGAGCAGTGCTTACTCTGAGGCCCCAGGGAATGTCACACACAATTTACTTTAGGTGGATTGGGGCCAAGGACTTCAATTTAGCCTTCCTTTATTGAATATTTATCCCACCCTTCCACCAACTAGCTCAAATCTCCCCTCCATTTTTCCAGACAGGAACTCTGAGAAGTTGGTTAGGCTGAGAAACAATGACTAGGACAAGGGCAAATGATGAGCTTGACAGCTGAGCACAGATTCTCAGGTCTGTTTCCAATACTATAATCACTGTACCACATTGGCACTACAACAGAGCACAGTGACAATATTCTTAGGCACACCCACCGTCCACTCTCTGTTTTCCTTGATACCTGCTCCCACCCTCCATAGAAACTGCAGCAAATAATGACAGAGGAGCCCAGAAGGGCCTTCAAGACCCCGTTGACACCATTATTGACATTTCAGTACACTGTTTAGCAAAACCTTAGAGCCTGTAATAAAGTCTTAAGGAAGTGGAGCTGCACACTTTCATTGATCCTTTTCCAGGGCTGCTGAATCAGTGGAAGGGCCAATAACAATGAAAAGAGAATTACTTTTTGCCCTTTTCCTCCGCCCTTCTCTGAGCGTAGAATTATTGATAGCATCGTTGCCTTAGTTACAGTGACCAAATACTTACAAAGAGGTAGGTGGGGGGGGGACCGAATCAGCATTAGGTGTAAATCCGAGCTAAGCCACGAGCTCACTGGGACACCCTGGTAAGAGGTCCCTCTCTTTCAGATTTGGCCCCTCCTATTCAGAATGGGAAAACATATGAGCCACCTCGCCAGGTTGTTGTGAAGACAAATGGGATAAGGAAAGAGGAAAGATTCATGATGTCTAGAAATGAATCATAGGTTTGGCGCAGTATGAGATGCTTTGTTCTTTGAATTATCTTTGGAAAAGTGAAAAGGATCAACTACTATGCCTCTGAAGAAGTGAGCTGTGGCTCACGAAAGCCCGTACCCTACAGCAAATTTTGTTACTTATAGGTGCTACTGGACGCTTGCTCTTTCCAACGACTACAGACAGACTAACACGGCTACCCATCTTGGTTTAGCACTATGCCAATTGTTGGCCGTGCTTTTAAAAGTAAGATGTGTGATTGCCTAATCTCTCTACAGAGTGTTTTTGCTTGGTTAAGTGTGGCTTGACTCATTGGTTTGAGCCTTCCAAAGTTTGACTCCAGGGGCAGATGTTTTTGGAGCTCTCTGATGGTGTTGTACTTTGCAACATTTAAATTAGTTTAGGGCAGGCCGGTGGGTTGCAGGATCTTGTATTCAGGGGAAACGTTGGCTAAGGTGTTCTTCTGGTTGTTTATGAAGGTGCGATGTTTGAGAGCTTCTGTGGCACAAAGTAACTAGCCCATGGTCAGAGACTTAGAGAATATCTCCATGACTGCTTAATACAATATTTAAAAGGTCCCACTCTTCTGGACAGATTCTGAAAATGAAGAGGCTGGCCTGCAGTTGTTTATGGCCAATGTGATTTTTTTCAGCACCAGGGACAGCTCCATTCCTCTTGCCTGGGACTGGGATTTGCTGCGATATCGCTCTGTGCACCTTTCTCCTCACAGCAATTTTGTGATTCTACCCTAGCGGGGAACTACGGAAAGGAATAAAACAGGAACTGTTAGATAAAAGATTATATGTAAAATTTGTGCTGAGTTGTGGCATTCTCTCTGTTTGCGGCTCCATGCCAGCACCGAAGCAGAATTATGGGTTTTTTTTAAGTGTTTGTGTGTGTGTGCGCGCGCGCGTGCATATGCACACGTGTGCATTTGCTCTGGTCACTGGGGCTCACGGTAGCTGCTCTCAGGGCAAGGTGAATCGTAATTTCCTAATTCCAAGGTTTCTTTAATCTTCCTAACTGTAGCCTACAAGGGAGATCCACTGCATTTTATGTGCATGAAATTCCCAGTGGGCAAACATCGAATTAGCCAAATAGCTCTTGTAAAAGGAAAAGGATAGGTTTTAAATGGCTTCCCAGGGGGTCTACCTGAAGAAGAATTGCCTTATAGCTAATAAGAACCGCTGTATTTTTTTGTGTGGTAGAGTTCTTGGAGCTCGGAAGTTAAGGCAGCTCTGCTTCTGAGGAGGTGTCTGCCAGGATAAACTCGGCTTTGAGATTTCAATACTGATTTACCCGATTTATTAGGTAGACAATCTATTGGGCAGTAATGATTTAGAATGTCTCATCCTTGCTATTTTGAGCAAACAGGTCCCTGTTTGAATTTCTCTTGTGAGAATTAAATCTATGATTCTTTATTTTTATAACATTTACTCAAATCAGATTTCCTTGTAAAATAAGCACATTTCTCAACATTACCTGTGCATCAAGAAATCAACATTGTACACTACATGTAAGAGACCCAGTTTGGTGTAGTGGTTAAGAACAGCAGGACTCTAATCTGGAGAACCAGGCTTACTCCTTTGCTTGAAACCAGCTGGGTGACCTTGGGCCAGTCACAGCTTCTCGGAGCTCTCTCAGCCCCACCCACCTATTGTGAGGATAATAATAATCACACTTTGTAAACTGCTCTGAGTGGGCATTAAGTACCTGAAGGCTGGTATAGAAATTGAACATTGTTGTTTTTTAGTGTTGTTATTGTTGTCATTGTTATGTGACATATAAAAGATTCTGTTGTATGCATAAACACCAACGCAAATACTGCATGAAAATTGTTCTACATGCACGCCCAGTACAAATAACTCCACGAAGCCAACAATGGAAAGAGGAGGCCCAAAACCATTGACAGAAATATAAATGAATATTAAAATAAATGAAATAAGGAACATTCTCTCATCCTTACTGTTGTGACAGTTTAAAGATTACACAGCACAGAACCCATACTGGATAGTGTCCATTTGCAGCCCACGGCTCATCATACAAATTAAGTTAAAAATATATAGCAATATAAAATCTCAGACCTCCAAAAATAGCAATACCATCATACAAGCAAACGTTGCATGAAAAAGCAAAGTGCGGGTGGGGGGAAGTCACCTTAACAACTCCCAACAGTACCAAGCAAGCGTACACCTCTGCTCCAGATTGATCACAAACCCCAGTCACGGCACGGTATATAAAATACATGAGCCTCATTCTGTAGCAAATGTGTTCCAATCAAAAGAAATATAATTTAAAGTCAGATAAAATTCTAAATTAAGGTTTGACTTGCGTTCTCAAATCAGGAAGATGAAGGGTCTCGGGTTTCCCGCACCGTTAATCTCTCCAGCTGTTCGGTGCCTCATTTAAAGTTTGAGGCAGAAACTGGGAGAGGGGGAAAAAAAGCAACCAGAGTTTCAAGAGTAAATGATGTCTTTGGAACACAGCAGGAACATCCATTGCCTGGAAAGGAACCCTGAGAAATTCAGCTCTCCCCACATCCCTAGAACGAGTTTCTAAGCGTTGCTGTTATGGATGCAATTTGGACCGAATTTCTGGAAGGGACATGGGTTGGGGAGTGGCATGAACAAAATCTGGTGCATGATCCCACGGGGTCTTCGAACAGGGAGGAAGCAATTGACTGTTAGACAATAGGAAGTTTGTTGCACCATTGCATTGTGTTGTCCACTTTGGCTCCACTATGCGGTAATCACTTACGAGCTTGTCTTGTCTCAGTTACTGAGAGACTCCTGTAGTAATTGTGCTGACTGCAGCATATAACAATACAGCTCTGTCCCTTAAATGCTTTGTCCTAACCCCATTAGAAAGAACTTATTAACATAGCTAGAACTGCCCTGATAGATCCCGCAAAGAGGCCATCAAAGAGGCATCCATATTGATTAACATGCATTTATAAGACTGAACTTGGTAAGACAAATCCTATAGGGCAAAGAGGCAAATCCCTAGCTCTATCTTGCAGGATCTTTCTAGCCTTGTTTGTCTGTAGCAGTAGAAAAGAGCAAGAGTCTAGCAGCACCTATAAGACTAACAACATTTGGGGCATGAAGAAGTGAGCTATAGCTGAAGAAAGTGTATCTGAAGAAGTGAGATGTGACTCACAAAAGCTCATGCCCTATCACAAATTCTGTTAGTCTTATAGATGCTACTAGACTCTTGCTCTTTTCCAGGGCTTTTTTTCTGGGAAAAGAGGTGGTGGAACTCAGTGGTAGAACTCAGGACCGCACAATGATGTCACTTTGGGTCCGCTGGAACAAGGGGGCAGTTTTTTTAAAGTTTAAATCCCCCTTGGCAAAAATGGTCACATGGCCCCACCCCCTGATCTCCAAACAGAGAGGAGTTTAGATTGCCCTCTGGAGATCAGGGGGCAGGGCCACTGGCCATGTGACCATTTTCAAGAGGTGCCAGAACTCCATTCCACCACGTTCCCACTGAAAAAAAGCCCTGCTCTTTTCTATCTGGTAACACCGAAATCACCATGAAACCATACCTCCAACCCCCAATCATCTACTTCACAGTAGGGACACCAAATGAGGAAGGGGGAAACAGATATGTTGCTCTGAGTTCCTTAGAGGAAAGGTGGGATAATAAAAGTACTTGCTAGATGGAACTCAGCCAAGTGATTCTGAAGGATGTACAGCCGTTTGGAGCTGCCGAGTGGTCCAGGAGAATCAACCCTTCCCAGGATGACCCGGGCTGTCTCAGTCCCCAAATCTGAAATCTAATAATAAGACTGCCCTATTCACACACAGAAGTCATCCCGTCATGTTGGAGTCCTCCAAATTTGGGTGCGTGAACTAGTTCTCTCTCTTTTGTGTGCACAAGCAAAGCTCAGCCGCAGCTGTTCAATTTCATTTCCTCATTCAATATCACGGTTGCGGGGATGTTTTATAAAAAAAAAAATCTCTGATAAAAACTTTTCAGAGCAATCTAAATCCAATTCAGCTTGATCTTGATGCTTAATTATATCATTTGAACTTCTTCCAAGCTAATCTACTGAAACGTCTAACTCCTCAGTCATCTAAAGAGATGTCTTATCCCACCTTTGATCCCTTTTGCTGATATGACTCTGTCTGTCTGTATTGTTTAATAATAGCATCATGCCTCTCTTCTGAACATAAAGTAGCTAGGTTTTTAGATAAGCCATCAGTACAAGTGTGTGCTGAGATGGGAGGTCAGGATTGCCCCATGTTTCTCTGGGAAAAACTCTTACCCCAGAAAGATGGAGCTAGGATTCCCTTAAAGCGCCAATGTCAACAAACATTAATCTTGCATGGAAGTTGGGAGTGATGAAAATGTGGCATCTAGAGCTCAGCCAGAGCCATTTGTCTCGCTTTTTGTTCATCTTAATGTATGTAAAAAGTCATCTATGACTGCGGTTCAGGGATAGAGCATCTGCTTTGCACACCGAAGGCGCCAGGCTCAGTCCTTGGCATCTTCAGACAGTATTGAAGGTCTTCCCCTGAGATGTGAAGGTCTTCCCCTGAGAGACAAAACTCAAGTCCAGTAGCATCTTCAAAGCCCTGACCTGGATAGCCCAGATGAGCCTGATCTTGTCAAATCTCAGAAGATAAGCAGGCCTTGGTCAGAGACTTCTAATAGCTGAGAACTAATTTCATTGGGAAATGACCAATGAAGGTTGCAGAGGCAGGCAATGGCAAACCACTCCTCTTCGTCTCTTGCCATGAAAACTCCACCAGGGGGTCGCCATAAGTCAGCTATGACTTGCGGGCAATCTCCAACAGCACCTTCTTTAAAACCAATACAATTTTCCAGGATAAAAACTGTTCATAATCCCACTTCATCAGACAGCAAACTACCAGGGCTTTTTTTCAGCTGGAACGCAGTGGAACGGAGTTCTGGAACCTCTTGAAAATGGTCACATGGCTGGTGGCCCCGCCCCCTGATCTCCAGACAGAGGGGAGTTCAGATTGCCCTCTGTGCCACCGAGTGGCGCGGAGGGCAATCTAAACTCCCCTCTGTCTGGAGATCAGGGGGCGGGGCCACCAGCCATGTGACCATTTTCTTCTAGGGCAATTTAAACTTTTAAAAACTCCTCCCTTGTTCCAACTGACCCAAACTGATATTGGCCCTGGGAGCATGCGTGCATGCATGCATATGTGGTACAAGGGGCACCACCTCCCGCCAAGAGTTGCCCTCTGTGCTGACCCATTGAGTTCCACCTCCTCTTTTCCCAGAAAAAAACCCTGCATGTGCCCAGAGGCCCTCGGGTCTCGGGCAGGTTCAGAC
The DNA here is from genome assembly GCF_028583425.1 of Eublepharis macularius. Taxonomy (NCBI): domain Eukaryota; kingdom Metazoa; phylum Chordata; class Lepidosauria; order Squamata; family Eublepharidae; genus Eublepharis; species Eublepharis macularius. Next base: position 6,780,682 of record NC_072803.1, read on the forward strand.
CACAGACCTCCCAGCTGCTAATTCCTGCCCGGAGCTGCAGCCGCTCTGCTGGAAACCACAGGCCGCTGGGGGAGATTTGTGGTCTCTTTGACTCCCTTCAGTGCTTCCCACTGTGCATCCCTTGTCCCTGTACACACTTCCACTTAGCAGGCTTTGTTCATGCAACGGAGGTAATGCAGCCGTACTCTCCATGCTATTCCTGCTTCGCTGCCCACCTCAGGATGCTTCCCCTAGTTCTGAGACTGACTTAGCCCTGCATCACTTGGCCTGCCCACTGAGTTCCACCACCTCTTTTCCCAGAAAAAAAAGCCCTGCAAACTACTAATACAGACTAACATGGTTACCCACCTGAAACCCTCTGAGAGGTACTGCCAGTCGGAGGAGACATTATTGACCCCGATAGACCATGGGTCTGACTCAGCAGTAGGCAACTTCAGGTATTTACTTCCAGTTTTTGCTGCTTCATGTGAACCCCCAAACTTGCTTTTTCTCATCACCGTTTTTCTTTGGCCTCCCTGTCCTTGATCTTGTCTGCCCACTCAGCTGTTGAATCTTATTGGCTGGGATGATACATGTGATGTTTTGGGCGATGACATTCCTGCATTGTATCTGACATGATGCTCTAAACAAAACTCGTAATGCAGTGAAATCCCAAGCAGAATTATCCATTGATTTCAATGAGCTTAGACTGAAGTAACTCTGCTTAGGATTTCACTGATGGTTGTAGAAACCTCCCTCAATGAGCCCTGAGCGTCAGCAGGTACTCTGGTAGAGCACCTGTCCATCAGGACTGGAAAAGGTGAAATTGCTGCCTAGCCAGAGAAAGGAGGGTCTTGGGTGTCTGTGTGAAAAGGCCCTGCAGGATTCGGTTTCGTTTTCTCAGCCATGCCGGACGCTCCTCTCGGCTGGTCCGGGAGGAAACGACCGGGCACCCTGACCGGGCGGCTGATCCGCAAGGATTAGCCCCCAGGACTCCCAGGGAGGGAGCCAGGGTCCGGGACGCGGCGGGAAGAACTCCCCGAAATCAATGCGGGGGGGGGGAATTGCCCGTTTGTCCCTATGGAGGCCGGCAGACGTGCGCGGCGCCTCGAATGCCGCCGGGCAACGAGAAACGGCAAATAAAAGAAACAGGCGGAAGCCCGTAAACAAGCGAATCTCTTCTGTTCTACAAGCGTTTGTGAAGGAGAGGTTGATCTGAAGAAGACTCGTTCTTCCCCTTCGCTGAGTTCCAGAATTTTGTTGGCACCCCCCCCCCCCCCAAATGGCAGCAAAGAAGCAAAGTCCCGCTCTCGGTAAGTCAATCTCGGCTACCTTGAAGGGGGAGTCGCTCGAAGAGTTGGTGCGCAGGGCGGTGGTGGAAGCCATAAAACCCTTTGTTGACAAGCTGAACGCAACTGATCAAAGGGTGGGCTTAATTGAAAGCGAAGTGAAAACCATTAAGGCAGCAGCGGGGGGGGCAGAGAAGTCTGCTCTGGAAAGTGCGTCACTTGTGAAGGCTACAAAAAAGGAGCTGAAGCTGGTTGAGAACCAGCTGATCGGGCTACAGATGGAACGAACGCAGACAATTTTGCGTCTCCAAAACGTGAAAGAGGAGGAAAAAGAGGATCTGTGGGAGGTGGTCTCGGAACTAGTCGAGGACGACTAGTCGAGGACGACTAAAGAAGAGGTTAAAAGCGCCATTTTGGAGCTCCGTCGGGCTTCTTCAAAATATGCAACAAAGCTACAGTTGCCTCGTGAGATCATTATTGACTTTTCATTTAAAAAGATTCGGGACACCATCCTATATAACTCATACAATGCGGATTTGGACTTTATGGGTTTGAAAGTCAAGATTTTGAAGGACGTTCCATTTCTAGTCCGGAAACGGCGTTTTAAATATAAAAAGTTTGCAGCTCTTCTGAGGGACCATGGAATAAAGTACAAATGGTTATTCCCGGAAGGAATATGGTTCAGATATAAAGATCAGGCCTATAAGATATTATCAGAAGATCAACTAAAGGATTTTGAGAATAAAAACCCAGAACTCTGCTGCACCGAGAACGAAGAAAAGGAGGAGCCGGAGGGGGGGGAGGAGGAGGAGGAGAGCACCGCAACAGCGGTTGCACAGAGAGAACTGCGTCCGGGACCTAGAAGGGGGAGGAAAGTTTAATCAGAATTTGAAATGTTTATTCTCTGTATGATTAACCACTCCATCATTATCCTATGGAGCTATTTTTGTATTATGACAGTATGAAGGGAAAACATTGAAGTGTAGTGTTTAGTGTTTGTAGTTCATTCCCCCCCCCCTTTTTTTTCTTTTTCTTTTTTTCTTTTTCCACCCCCCTTTGTCCCTTCCCTCTCCCCTTTCCTTGTGATAGTCTTGTGTAGTGCTGTGTAGTGTTTTGTAGTTATGAAAAATAAAAAAAAAATTTATGAAAAGGCCCTGCAGCAGTTTAGAGTCTGGGGAGGAAAGAGAAGGGCAGGCAGAATCTGCTGGGAGTTGGCTAAAGAACCTCAAGCATGTAGGTTCTCTCTCTCTTTCTGGGACTCTGATGTGGGGTAACTGATCTGCAGCCCCATAGGAGCGCCTCTATGTGAGCTTTCCCCATATGTTAGTAAAGGAAACATGTGTCCCTCCAGAATCTGGTAGCTGGCTTCCCTGCCCCATGGACTTGGTTAGGCTGAACGGGTGGTACAATATATGTGCGGCTGTTTTAAAGTACTGTATTATTGCTTGATGATTTTAGATTTTATGCTGTCATGTTTTTATCATTGTATTTATTATTATATTGTTGTGACTCGCTCTGAGCCTGCTTGCAGGGAGAGTGGAATATAAATAAAATAAATAAATAAATAAATAAATAGTACAACTCTCCAATGTGCTTGCCCCCAAAGGCAGGCATTAACTGAACTGCTAGACATTCTCATGATCTGGTTTGCAGGAGTCACATGTAGCATTATCATGTAAATATTCTGGAAGAGGCCTTGGATTCTATGACCTTCTGTTGGCCTTTCAGGGCTCCTAGTAGGCCACAGTGTAAAACAGGATGCTGGGCTAGAGTGACCAAGGATAGCATCCGACAGAGCACTTCTGATGTTCTTGGGGTTAGTCGCCCTCCCCTCCTGTAGCTGCCAGAATGCCAGAAGTTGAAGACTGAACTCCCTTTTCCCAGCAGTGGGAGAGTCAGTTCTCATCTCCGAACTTGCAGTCATGGGTCTGGATACTTTAATCATTCTGTTCTTTGTACTACGGAAGGCCCCTCTGATCAATCAGAACTTTGAAGTTTTGTTATAAAAATGTAAATGCGTTGCTAAATTAATCTTTTCTTCTGCCTCCGTCCATTCCACACCCGCTCCCTCCCACACGTGCACATGCACAAAAGCAGGAGCGACAGACGATAGCACTTGGCAAGATCCGGGCTTCGTCTCGTTTTGCAGGTAAGCCACACATTTACAGCACCCCCCACCCACCTCATCTGATTGCTGTTTTTATGCTTCTGCCTCTTTTTTTTCCTCTTCAATTGGCACCACCTTGCTGCTATTCCTAGATACAAGAATCTGCTTTGGAGAGGTGGAACTCTCCCTTGATTTTGCTTCTAAAAATAAAAGATGAAGCACCAATGTTGTTCTCAAGGAAACATCTCCACTCTTTTCCCCTCCAGCCCCCTCATTCACTAACAGCATCTTAATTGCATCAGATGTGAACACCAAAGAAAGGAAAAAGGAAACTTTTCAAAACCAAGGGAGTCAGAGACCAGCATGTCACCATTCTTGAGAAATAAATTCCTCATCCCATTATCAATAAATAAGAAGATGGGTAAGAAAATGAAAGGGGTAGGAATTGATTCTGAAATCTTGATTCTCAATGTCTCTGCTCTCAAACACCAACCTTGAGCTCTAGGGCTGCTAAGCCCCCCGTCAGAGTGGGAGATTCCTTGAACTGAGACTCCATTGCCTGCTGTTGCTCCAAGCAGGGGGGTGGGATTTTTAAAAATGGCATTGCAGGCGGAATGAAATCACTTACAGGGAAATCCAGGAAGTGATGGTGGGTAGCTCTAGAAATCACTGGAATCTCTATGGTTTTCTCAAGGTTATGACATCATGCCGGTGGCAACACATCCCCCAACATGTCCCCACCCCCAACTCACCAGAGGGTTTGCAAGGTTTGGCCTGTGGCAATTCTATCAAGCTCTCAAATAGTAGCTGAAGGGATACATGTAAACCTGGGCTGTATGTTTTCAGAGGTCAGATGGAGGATCACCCAACTGAATAATCAGAAGAACATATGAACACCTCTGTTGAATTAAACCAGTGTTCCAGCCAATCCAGCACCCTCTTTCACACACTGTCCAACCAGTTGTCCTGGAAGGCCAACAAACAGAGCACAAAGCCTTCCCTTAATGTTGCCTCTTAGAACTCTTATTCAGAGGTTTGGTCCCTTTGACTATGGAGTTTTGGGGAATCGTTGGGGCGAGGTCACAGGAACAAGCAGTGTCACGTATGTCATCATGACATCACTTCTGCAAAGAACTGGATGATATGCCACTCTAGGAATCATTAGAGACCCAATGGTAAAACTGTAGATTTTCTGACGATTCCTATAGTAATGTGACATCACTTCTGGGTTTTCCTTGGAAGTGACATCATCCCACGTGCAACACTGGCATTAAAAAAAAAATTCTTATACCATCTCTCTGAATGGCAGTGGGCAACAAGGATTGCCAACAAGGGCTGGCAATACTGCTCAGTGCTCAAGGGAGATCTCCCCATGCAAAGTATCCCACATTTTTCCTGGCCCCTTCAATAGAGAGAGACAAGCTGGTATTCAAACTTGAAATGTATAATTACATTTTGGACAGGTTCACCACCTGTGTATTGGCTACTTGTGCTCCGAAGTTGGCAAAGGAAGCTGGGCTGAGGGAAGCCCCAGTCAGGGAAGTCTGGTCCCTGGAAACTCACATGGGGGCTTTCTCAACTGCTGCCCTTGTCTTGTGGAACTTGCTCTCCCCTCCACTCTGGACAGTTCCTTCACTGAAGGCCTCTCAGAGACAATTGAAAACTTAAAAAAAAAAATCAGGAGGCTTTTTCAGCTAAGTTGCTACCTGGTTCTTTTACACACTTTTAGAGGCTGATGACTGTTCGCCTTTTACACTACTTTTATATAGTTTTTAACATGTCTTTTACACTGCCATGAGTATTTATTTTAGATAAAAGGAGGGGGGGGGTTATAATGTTCTTATTAGCTATGATCATATTTTACTTCAATATTTATTCTTCAGTAATATGTTGCATACCTTTTGGATACCCCCCCCTCCCATGAAAATGGGTGAAGGGACTCAAGCTGATATTTCGACCTGAACAGGATATTTGTCCTCCGGAGAGACATTCCTCATTTCATTCTTGTATTTAATGGAAATATTATATTACAAAACACCAAGTATTATTAATTATTTACTTTATGGCCCGCCTGCCTCACTGCGTATCAAGGTGGGTTTCACAGTATAATATTCCAGTGAGTGAGTTAAAGAAACTCTAGGGTGCAGGAAATTATTGTTGTTGTTGTTGTTATATAAATATTTATTATTTACTCAATAAATTATAAATAAAGTACATAATAAATATGTACTTTATTATGTACTTATATTATTTATGTACATATTATTTATTATGTACTTTATGGCCTGCCTGCTTCACTGAGTATCAGGGTGGATTTCACAATGTAATACTCCAGTGAGTGAGTTAAAGAAACTCTAGGATGCAGGAAATTATTATTGTTGTTGTTGTTGATGATGATGATGTCACTTATAGTCTGCCTTTCTCACTGAGACTCAAAGTGATCGGTATCAAGGACATTTTCATAAACAATGCCAGAGGGTAAATAAATGCAAGTTTACAAAGACAGAGCACTAGCAAGAATCCAATATAGAGTTGAAGAAATGCTGAAACAGACCATAAGCAATTCTAGTACTGACATCAGACCACATGAAGCATAGGAGCACAGGCTTAAAGCAATGTAAGGCAACATCGGGGTGAAGTCTATGGTCCCTAACTCATTAGCGAAGCATCTGAGAGCCCCTCCCTACAATACAAAAGCCTTTTTGAATAATTTGGTTTTGCATCGTTTACAGAAAGCTAGGAAAGTGGGGGCTCTCCTTCAGGCAGGCCATTCCACAGAGTAGGGGCCACTACAGAGAAAGCCCGTGTCCCAGAACCAGAAAGAGAAAAAGAAATGTTTGCGTGGTAAAACATTCTTAGCTTAGCTAAAGCTCCACATCTCATGCTGCTGTCAAAACGGCGGCATCTCTTCCCACTGAAGGAATTTGGCTTCCTTATTCGAGCGTCTCCCTGGGTCTCGGCCACCGAAGTCGCATCCAGAAAATGTCTGGTTCGGATCCAATTCTTTTAAGCTCCTGCAGCGGTAAGAAGAGTCCCTGTTGAGGACCAGAAGAAGAGGTTCTGCTTATTACATTTTCCATCTGCTTGGAGCATCGTTGCCTCTTCCAGCTTCCCAGGAGCCAGACTCAAACGAGGCCAACAGCCGTCTTGGGAAAGATGACGGCTTTATCAGTCCTCCCCCCTCCGCTTGCTACGTTTTACTGATGAGTCATTCAAATCCTCTCACGCCAGTGACAGAGAGCTGCTTGATCTATATCCCTGCCATTGTTGCCCTGCCAAGGGCATCAGTGTGTAGTAATCCACTAAAGTAGCACAAGAAAAGGCCATTGTTTAGAGCAAATATACAGGGAACCGGTCTGGAGGCTGGCTAGGGATAGGAGACACAGAGAGCACTGACCCAGAGGGATCCAGCTCTGTTATTCAGGTCCCTGGAGAGCCTCCTCACTGCCTCACTCTAATAGCTCTGAATTTTCCCCAGTGGAGTAGCATTAGTTCAGTTGACTTGGTTGCAGTCTTACAGGCAACGGAGGCCTGACTGAAGCTATGATGATACATTACTTGCGGACTGGCACACCCTCTGGAAGGTGAAAAGCAACACCATGACATTGGGGGAGCTCTAGGATTTGCCAAAATCTATGGTTAAACCATAGAGGTTTGGGCAGATCCCACAGTGACAGTGATGTCACTTCCAATTTCCACAGGAAGTAATGCATTCCCCTGTGCAATGCTGGTGTGCCTACTTCATTTCCACCGATTATTGTTGCATCAGCCTTTGAGGTGCCAGGGGGCAGCAAGCAGGATTGCCAGGCCTGGCATCCCTGTGCCCTTGCAAAGCTTTTATTTTTAAATTAAAAAAAAAACACTCTGTAAATCTAAGTGATAATTCACCATTTCTTTACACAGTAGGACAAATGTCTTGTGCAAGTTTGTTCTCTCGCTCCTTTCCCAAGGCTGGTTCTGTCCGCCCTGCTCACAGTTTACGAAGAGTTGCTCTCCTTAGTTGCCTTGTTCTTCTTGCAGCGGTGGGAGGAAAAGCTCTCTGGATTCCCAGACTTGCTTGCCTCGCTCCTAAAACACTGACTTGAGTGATCTAAACCGCATACTTGGCGCGTTCTTGCACTGCCACCTGGGAATTGCAGGATGAGCAATACGTTCTGAGCTTGCACCAGCTTTATGATCAATGCTTGCCAACTACACAGGTGCAAAAACACCTGCACTTGAAATGGAGCTGATTTTATTTATTTATTTCACATTTCTATTCCGCCCTCCCCGCGAGCGGGCTCAGGGCGGATCACAACCCATTAAAATACAATAAAATTCCATTTCCATAAAACATTAAAAACATCATTAAAATAAAAACATATTTCTAATTATGCAGTCAGCCTTACAAACTAAAACAGGACGGTGAACAGCATTCACAGGGAGGGTTAGATTTTATACACCCCTTGTTGTTTCAGGCCAGTGGAGGCCCAGACCTCAGCCATGCGCCTGATGGAACAGCTCTGTCTTACAGGCCCGGCGAAAAGATAGTAGGTCTTGACGGGCCTTAGTCTCAGTAGACAGAGCATTCCACTAGGTGGGAGCCAGGACCGAAAAGGCCCTGGCTCTGGTCGAGGCTAAGCGGGCCTCCTTGGGCCCAGGGACCACCAACAGCTGTTTATTCCCTGATCAGAGTGTCCTCCGGGGAATATATGGGGAGAGATGGTCCCGCAGATATGCTGGTCCCAGTCCGCATAGGGTCAGTCTTATAGGTCAGTACCAAAACCTTGAATCTGATCTAGTACTCCACAGGCAACTAATGTAGCTCGCGTAATATTGGTGTTATATGTGCCCTATTTGGGACTCTCATAATAACACACACTGCTGCATTTTGTACCAGCTGTAATCTCCAGGTCAGGCTCAAGGGCAGCCCCACGTAGAGTGAGTTGCAGTAATCTAGTCTAGAGATGACCATTGCCTGGATCACTGTAGTTAAGTCATAGGTTGACAGGTACAGGACAAGTTGCCTGGTCTGGCACAGATAAAAAAAGAGAACTGACAACTGCTGCGACCTGTGCCTCCATTTTCAGGGAGGCATCCAGGATCACCCCCAGGCTCCTAACCCCAGAACTGGCACCAGCAGTGCCCCATAAAGGGCTGGGAGCTGGAGTCCTGAACCGAACCCCCCAGTGGCTCAAGTACAGGACCTCTGTCTTTGTCAGGTTCAATTTCAGCCGACTCTCTTTCAATCAGCCAGTCACAGCTGCAAAAGCACGTTCCAGGACATCTGGGGCCGAGTCGGGCCAGCCAGCCATCATCAGATAGAACTGGGTGTCATCTGCATATTGATAGCACCTGAGTCCGAAACTTCACACCAACTGGGCAAGAGGGTGTATATAGACATTACACCGTAACGGGGAGAGTCTTGCTCCCTGCAGGACCCCACATACCACAGGGTGGCGGGATGACAATTTCTCCCCAAAAATCACCCTCTGTCCCCGACCATGGAGAAAAGAGACAGGCCACTGCCAGGCTGTCCCTCATATCCCCACATCAGCAAGGCGGTGAGTCAAAAGATTGTAATCGACTGTATCAAACGCTGCCGACAGATCCAGTAATATCAGCAATGCCAAGCCACCTCGGTCCAGATGTCTGCGAAGGTCGTCTGTGAGGGCAACCAGCAACGTCTCCGTCCCATGTCCTGCATGGAACCCAGACTGGAAGGGATCTAGGGCCGAGACATCCTTCAGGAAGCCCCGCAGCTGTTCCGCAACTGCCTGCTCAATCACCTTTCCCAGAAATAGGAGGTTCGAGACCGGGCGGTAATTGACCAGGCCAGTGGGGTCCAGCGATGGTTTCTTTAAAAGAGGCCTCACCATGGCTTCTTTTAATGGTCCAGGAAAAACACCGGAGCCTAAAGATAGATTAGCAATGGCCTCCAATGAGGACTGCAGCCCATCAGCACTGGCGGTTTGATTGTCAGACTAGGATCCGGAAAATCTTAGTTTGAATCTCTGCCTGCCATGAAAGCTGGCTGGATGACCATGGGCCAGTAGCACACGCTCAGTCTAACCTACATCACAGGGTTGCTGTGAGGATAAAATAGAGAAGAGGAGAATGATGTAAGCCACTCTGGGTCCCCATCGGGGAGAAATCTGGAGTATAAACCAAGTAAATAAATAAATACTCAGCCATCTGCTACGCCAAATGCCGCCAACTGTGCAGAAGCCAAACATCTCATTGGAAATAGCAAACAATCATTGATGCAATCTTCTGGGAAATCAAAACAGGGATATCTGATCAAGCGAGCTTGTGAAATGAGACCTCATTCCCAGCCCAGAGCTCCTTACTGGTTTGGTTTGTTTCTTCTGAGGGGCCGGACTGATTCCAAGGCCTTTCCCCAGGGCTAAAGCTTCATGTAAGCCCTCTTTCCTTAACGCTTCAGCAATCCCTTCTTTGCTGGCAAGAGCGACAAGCTGGCCCAGCCCTCTTGCAGATGGTTAGAGAAACTAATTGCGCCCACAAAATCTGCTGACGGAGTCGACCTCTGTCCTCTCGGCTTGTAATTGCTATTGACCTGGTGCTCCGCATCCCAAGTCCTGTCGGACACGGTCTCCATCTCTCCTCTCCTGCCCGGCCCTCGGTGGCTGTTTGTATCGGTTTTGCTTCAGAGCCATCCACGCCCCTCGGAAGGCTGCTCCGAATCCATCACCGGGGAAGGCAGAGTGGCAAGGATCTTTGTTGGAAAGAAGAAGAAGAGAGAAAGCGAGCAAAGCTGCACTGCAGAGATCTGATGTGAGGGCTGGGAAAGTGTTGTGCACATAAGCAAAATCAGGGAACAGCCAGGGAGGGACAAGCAATACAGCAGCAGAACTTCTTTGGCCACTTTGCTTACGATTCACTAAGGGGGTCTGTGAAGCAGTGATTTCTACTGGCAGCTGAAGCAAAGAAAAGTTCCCGGGGAATTTAAGGTGGCTCACTGTGTTTCTTCCAACTTCCACTTTATCCTCACAGGAACCCCTAGGAGGTAGCTGAGGCTGAGGGAGAATGGCTGGCTGAAGTTTACCTGCTGAGCTTCTGAGATGAGTGGGAATTTAAGCCTGGTCTCCCCAGGCCTAGCAGAACCCTCTAATCTCTACTAGGGTTCTCCCAGAGGTGGACCCTGTTGCAGGAGGTGGCAAGACCCCCAGATATCTCTCACCCTCCAGGAACCTCGCCACCCCCAGATATTGCAGGCACCACGGGAACACGCACAGCACACACACTCACAGCGGATGTGACGGCATCACTTCCGGAAGTGACGTTGTTGTGCAGGTTGCGGGAGTGCTCCTGCACTTTGTTTGGGCCTGATTCGGGCCCCAAATGAAGCACGAAAGCACTCCTGCAGTAGGCGTAATGCCAACGCTTCTGGAAGTGATGCCATAATGCAAGTGCCGGGAGCATGTGCGTGCTTTGCACATGCACAAAGACACACACACAGAAGGCACAGGGTAAGTGCCAGCCCCCCCCCCTGCAGTAGGTTATAGGGACCTGGCAACCTACTACACTGTAATGCCTTACTATGCTTAAATTAGACGCCTACGGCCACAAGAGAAACTGGATAAAGAAAATGCAATCATAATTTCTATATCAATAGGCTAGAGTCCTGGAACATATCTGACTACACCCTGTATACCCAGTGAACCCTTTTCTCTAGTCCAAGACATACAGAGACCAGTTGCGCTTCCTTGGCAAGAGATGGCACAGTATGGTAATACTTTGCATGTGCTCAGAGGCCCCCCTGTCTCTATGGGAAATTCTCCTGGAACTTCTCCTGTTCAATACTGAGATGAATGGGAGCTGTTTAGGAGAAAAGGCAGGACGGGGATGGTTTGGATTTTTGCTGAGCTGAACAAGAGGCATAAAGAAGGACTGGGGGCAAGCATATCCTTGGGGGGCAAGCATATTCCTTCTCTGGCAACCATTGATCAGCAAGGAAGAGAGCCTACCGCTGGTGTGATGATAGTGGCTGAAAGTAGGAGCCAAAGTATTCCATTCTGGAAAACACCAAGAAAGAAGTAGCTGCCTCTTTGAATATTGAAATCTGAAAATTGAAGCTGAGGACATACAAGGCAGATCTTTCTACAGCACTCACTTTTTGAGTTTTCTTGTGTGTGCACTTAGCGCACATGCGCTCCTGATGTGGTGCGATGATGTCACTTCTGGGAGTGATATCATGGCGCCAGTGGCAGGCATGCTCCCACCCTTCACAGGGGCCAATTTGGGCCAGTTTTGAAGGGCAGGAGCATGCCCATCGATGAGCACAATGACATCACTTCCAGAAGCGACATTGTGCCAGTGGGGAGCACGGCCACTGTGCGCTGGCCCAGGAGGCTTCTTGCCTCCCAGACCTCTTCCCTAGGGCTGTTCCCTCCTTCGGCCAGGTGAGTGGTGATGGGAGGCAGAGGCTGGGAGTGGGGGATCCTCTGCCCCTACTGGGGGACTGGCAGCCCTAAAGTTCTTCCAGGGTCCCCACCATACAACTGGGTCTGGTCCGGCAGCCAGCATCACAAAACTGGGCCCAGCCCCATATCTGAGAGCAGAACCACAAGTGACAAAAGGCACAGGTTGGACACTTGTCAGCTTCCCTCAAGTTTTGATGGGAAATGTAGGCATCCTGGTCTCGCAGCTTCGCTCTCTGACTGCTGCCCAATGGACTTTTCAACTGTCACTTGTCCAACATTCCGCCAAGCTGCCTGCATTTCCCATCAAAACTTGAGGGAAGCTGACAAGTGTCCAATCTGTGCCTTTTGTCACTTGTGGTTCTGCTCTGATGAGTCTGCACTACTGGTTCATAGTTTTCTCAGGTAGTGGCTGTCAGGGGGAAGGAAAGCTGGAAACGGGAAGTAGATAAAGGTAGAGTGGTTGGTGGGTATAGGGTTGCCTGCTCCAGGTTGGGAAATTCCTGGAGATTTTTTGGGGGGGGGAGCCTGAAGAGTGTGGGGTTTGGGGAGGGGATGGACCTCAGCAGGGTATAATGTCATAGAGTCCACCCTCCAAATCAGCTGTTTTCTCCAGGGGGACTGCTCCTTGTTGGCTGGAGAAAAATTGTAATTTTGGGAGATCTCCAGCCACCACCTGGAGGCTGGCAACCCTAGGTGGGTAGGAAGAAGAGAAAGAAAAGGAGGGAGGCTATAGTGATGTCGTGGAAGGGAAAGAGGAGATAGTAGCAGAGGGGAGAAATGAACTTCCCTCCCACAAGTCCTTGTGGGTCTCCTGCTTGTATAATTTTAAATCGCACCCTTCCTGATGGGCTGGCTCCAATTTTGTGCATTTGGCCCTCTCCTCCTGGAAACCATCCCTGCAGTTCTTTCTGCAGCTTAGCAGAAGCAGAGAGAACGAAACTGAGAGCCAAGCTACAAGTGACGCCTGACACAGGTTGGACACTTGTCAGCTTCCCTCAAGTTCTGACGGGAAATGTAGGCATCCTGGTCTTGCAGCTGTAATGGAGAGCCAAGGAGAAACGAATGGCCTCTCCCGTAAATGGCTAGCACAAATGGAGGGATTATCCCAGGGAGAGTCAAAATTATTACACACAAATTTATACTTGAAATATTATTTACTATATGTCTTATTCATTGTCCACAATGCTTATAGTTCCTATAGCAATTTACACAAAACTCAAAGTCCCCAGACTTGTTCACAAAAGCAGTCCTGTGTCCAATTGGTCCCAAATATGTATTCTCTTGATCATAGGAGTGTTGAACAATGCAATCCGGGCCGTGCGCCCAATCCGGGGCCGGCTGTTCATCGGATTTCGTGAATATCTTCTTCAGGGGCGTGGCCTAATAAAAATAGTAAAGTAATACAAAGCAATCAACACTTCCCCCCTTTTTTTTCTTTTTTATCTTAACATCATCAAAAACCAGAACCGAACACTTATAGTACTGACCTCTGCGATCAACCTCTCATACACTTCACCACTTTTTACAAATGCTCCAAGGACCAGGCGGCGGTATCTTCATTAGCACGCCCAGAGCAACTCAAAAGAACCAGTATAAATACAATGCTTCCTTGAACTCTTAAAGGGAAACGCATCCACTTCTCATATTACAAAAAACATTGTAAGGATAAATCAAGATTCAGACCCAACGGATGCTTGGTTTGTAACGTGTGTATCCAAAATGCTTCCTTCTGTAATAACATTTTGTAATCGCCTTTCTGCAAAACGCTTAATACTGCCACCCGAAAATCCGTTTCAGGGTGTTGGTGGGAGAGAAAATGCTGTGTCATAGGAGCCTCCATTACCTTGTTCCTAATGCGGGAAATGTGTTCCAAAATCCGTGTCTTAAGTGATCGTGTGGTACATCCCACATAATACAAAGGACAGGTACATTCAATTACATATACCACATTAGATGTTTGGCACGTGACAAATTGGTTAACTGAAATATTCTTGCCCTTAATAACCAGTTCATGACCCTCCCAGATGTTTTTACATATCCCACAACGTCCGCATTTAAAGATACCCACCGGTAAATGCCTATCAATAGTAATCTCAGTTACTTTCGCTCTAACCAGGAAATCCCTTATGCTTTTATTACGTCGAAGGCCACATAAAGGGTGTAAAGCACAACCCTCAATGTCCCTGACTAACGGCCAATGTCGATTAACAATCTTTTTGATCTCATTAGCTAAAGGGGAAAATTCTAATGCCCACTTAATTCTGTTATCGTTAGTTCGTTCCTGTGTCTGAAAGAGAGAAGCCCTATCCCTAACCCGTGCACGTGAGAGCGCAGACTGCACCACCCGCGATGGATAATGTCTATTTATAAATTGCTGGCAGAGCGCCTTGCCATCCCTCTCAAAATCTTGTATAGTTGTGGAATTCCGCTTAATGCGCAACAGCTGTCCATAGGGGATGTTTGCTTTAAGAAAATAAGGGTGAAATGACCCAAATTCTAAATAAGAATTTCTATCCGTGGGTTTAAAAAAGGTTCGTACTTGAACTCTATTATTCACACTCCGGTAGGTAGTAACATCCAAAAAATTAATTTCTTGGGGATGATGGTGCCACTCGAATTTAACATGTTGATCCCTAGTATCCAACCACTCACAAAAAGATTCCACCTTGTCATTTCCCTGAAACAAAAAGTATAGATCATCAATAAATCTCCCATACCAAAGAATAGATGTGTGGAAGGGGTTAGATTCATGCAAAATATATTGCTCCTCCCATTGGCCCATAAATAAATTAGCAATACTTGGGGCCGCTGAACAACCCATAGCGACCCCTTTGATTTGCAAAAAGAAAGAGTTCTCAAACTGAAAATAATTCTTTTCTAAAATCAAATCTGTTAGCTGTAACAAAAATTCAACTGGATAAGAAAGATTGTGTAAGGATCTTAACGTGTCTTCAATGACCCTTCTAGCCGTTTCATGTGGTATAATGGTGTACAAGGACCGTACATCCATAGTCAAAAAAACGGTGTCTTTATCCAACTCTTTACCCTCCACCTGTGCAATGAAATCCCGGGTATCCTTCAGAAGTGATCTGACCTGAAAAACGGCTGGCTGGAGCTCCGAATCCAAAAGAATAGCTAAGGGTTCCAAAATAGACCCGCATCCTGAAATTATCGGGCGTCCCGGGGGAGGTGTGATCTGCTTATGAATTTTAGGAAGAATGTAAAATAAAGGGATCCTAGGGGAAGTGACTAGGAGGGCCTTATGAACATGTTCATCAATATCACCCAATTCACGTGCTTCATCAACTACAATTTTAATCAAACGTTTAACATCATCCGTTGGGTCTGAAGGTAACCGTAAATAACTAGTATCATCACGGAGTTGTCTAAGCACCTCTCCCACATACATAGTTCGATCCATTATTACAACACCACCTCCTTTATCCGCCGGTTTTACAATACGTTCCGTATCATTTTGTAATGTGCGCAAAGCCATTTGTTCTACTTTGGACAGATTATGCCAATTAGTCTGTTTCCGTTCCTCCAATACCTTAATGTCTTTCAATACCATGTACTCAAAAGTCTCAATCCTATGATCCATTACTGGTGGGACGTAATGGAGAGCCAAGCTGTAAAACCAGGACGCCTACATTTCCCATCAAAACTTGAGGGAAGTTGACAAGTGTCCAACCTGTGTCAGGCATCACTTGTAGCTTGGCTCTGAGGCCTTTTCCTTTGGTCTGACTGATCAACTGATACGATTTCCTTCATCTGCAGCTAGCCACCCCACTGAAGAAGGAAGGAGAATCAGTTTCACTAATTTGTATTTAATATTTTGGGGGCTTTTTTAAGGAAAGTGGGGGGAAACTGAATAAACGGCTCCTCAACCCCCCCCCCCAAAGTTATCTCTCTAGTATCCTTCCTCTCATAATTGCCCATCAGAGTTACTTTATTCATCTGCAAAACTTCCCAAAGCCTTATTCAGCAATTCGTGGCAGACACTTCAACTGATTTCCACATCTTAGTGATGCTCAGCTCTGCTCTGTCATTATAATTAGGCTTCTTTAACCATTTCATACGACTGCTATTAACCTGATCTTTTGACAGTCAACCCCCACCCCAAATGTAGCTGAGAAAGTCACATCTCGCCATCTTCGAAATGCGGGGCTCTCGCTCTGCTAATGGCATTGCTTTCCTCCACAGCAAGGATTCTTCCTCTAATGCAAGAGTCTCAGGACACAACCTATTATTTCCATTTAAGAAATACATTCCATCAGATGTGTATCATATCCTTCCCATGGTGAGAAGACTGAAAGACATTTTCTCAACTTTATACGGCGTATAGCCCTTCCTGTATTTTCTTACAAATATGGAATGCTCGGGGCCTTATATTCCCAGTTTGGATCCAGTAATTATAAGACCTTCTAAGTTATATTCTATTTTATACAATTGTTAATAGAAACAGAGAGACTGGAAAAAGACAAAAGGAGACCCTCATTTTTCCAGGGACAGGAAAATAGGGATAAAGAATAGATGATGCAAAATAGTAAAGAGTCCAGTAGCACCTTTAAGACTAACCAACTTTACTGTAGCATAAGCTTTCGAGAACCACAGGTCTCTTTGTCAGATGCATCTGACGAAGAGAGCTGTGGTTCTCGAAAGCTTATGCTACAGTAAAGTTGGTTAGTCTTAAAGGTGCTTGTAATGATTTCAAGTAAATGTGTGCATGTATCTTTAAATGCTTGGTTTGAGCGAGGTGAAGAGTGGGGTGAAGGAGGGGAATGAGTGAGTGATATGATCGGTTGATGACTGAGAGTGTGGGCAGAGTGAATGCAGTTTAGACTGAGAGTGGAGAGCAAACATTTTTAGTCAGAAGAAAAGCAGGCTACCTGTGTGCTGCCTGAGTATGTGGAAGTATTTATGAGAGAAATATAACTTGTATGGAACCTGAACTGAGTATGTTTGTGAACAAACACTCAGTCAGGGAAAGAGAGGCCAGCTATGTGCTGCCTGAGCAGTTTTAAGCATTTCTGTGAGAGAAATACTGAGTTAGAGAAAGAGGCTGTGTGTGAAGCCTTAGAAGAGGTCTGTGAGAATGAGAGTAAATGAAGTAACTTTAAGAACCAAGAACTACTTCTATGAAACCGATACACTTCTTGAAAAATAAAAGTTTATTTTGTTTTGTTATATCCCAGAGTAGCTGTCATTGCTATATCCCATTCCTATCCTCAGGGCCACATAGAACCACGAAGGAGCCTGACGCTTAGGCACGTTACAAAAAGGAAAACTTAAATAAAATGTCTTGGAATATAATATTCCTGGTGGCAGCAAACTACCCAGAGGGTGTTAAGGGAAAGATTAAAAGAAAAATCTACCCAAGAGAAAGTAAGGGTCATAACAGTGCTACTGTTACTGTCTTTATTATTTTGCTACTACGGACTGACACGGCTAACTCCTCTGGATCTATGAATAGATGACGTGCACTGAAAATCATCTTGTTCAGCCACTGAAACACAATGACCCAGAAGAATTTATAGGGGTCAAAGAATGTCATGTGACCTGCTCTGGCCTATGTGTTGGTGGAGAGTGCCATCAAGTCACAGCTGACTTATGCAGACCCCTAGTGGGGTTTTCATGGCAAGAGATTAACAGAGGTGGTTTGCCATTGCCTGCCTCTGCAACTCTGGTCTTTGTTGGAGGTCTCCCATCCAATTACTAACCAAGGCTGACCCTGCTTAGCTTCAATATCTGATGAGATCAGCCTTACCTGAACTACCCAGGTGAGGACGCTGCGACCTGTTGCTGTCAAGGAACTTCTTTGCTGTGCTCTCCTTATGTCAAGCCAGACTGATGGCAGAGAGGCTGGATTTTCACTAGGGATGCCTCATAATCCACCCGTTGGCTCCTCCCTGTCTTGTATGCAGTGATCAAGGGAGTCAAACATTCAACTGGTTGTTTGCCTGCCTTTGAAGTAGCAAAAAGTTGCACAGCCAAAGCAACCCAAACAAGAGCAAGATCCGTGCGGTACCTTTCATTGAACCAACCAAATTAGCAAAAAACATTTTTGAGCCCCCCAGAACTCTTCATAAAGCCGGATGTTACAAGATTTAAAAGACCTCCCCCCCATTCCCATCCTTCTGTTTTTTAAAATCTCGTAACATGATTTTGGTGTAGTGGTTAAAAATGGCAGAACTTTAATATGGTGGACCGGGTTTGATTCTCCACTCCTCTGCTTGAATCCAGCTGAGTGACCTTGGGTCAGTCACTTAAGAGCGGCAGGACTCTAATCTGGAGAGCCAGGTTTGATTCCCCACTCCTCCGCTTGAAGCCAGCTGAGTGACTTTGAGTCACTCACAGCTCTTTCAGAGCTCTCTCAGCCCCACCGACCTCACAGGGTAAGTGTCGTAGGGATAATAATAACACATTTTGTAAACCGCTCTTTTATATTTTACATTTTGTAAAAGTCTCTCGTCCCTGCCAAGACCTAGCACATGCCCCTCACTTGGCTGGGTCCTCCATAAGGGAATTAAAGGAGGGTGGAACAGTTTGGTGTAGTGGTTAACTTAAGAGTGTGGGACTCTAATCTGGAGAACTGGGTTTGATTCCCCGCTCCTCCACTTGGAGCCAGCTGAGGGACTTTGGGCTAGTCACGGCTCTCTGGAGCTCTCTCAGCCCCACCACCTCACAGGGTGATTGTCGTAGGGATAATAATAACACATTTTGTAAACTGCTCTGAGTGGACATTAAGTTGTCCTGAAGGGTGGTATATAAATCGAATGTTGTTAAGCTTGGTGAACACTCCTGGTTGGCTCAGAGCTTTCACAGTGTTTGTTTGTTTTTTAAATTGGTCCAGTCAAAGGTGGATTCTGTAGTTACCTGCATTTGGACTGCCAGAACATATCTAGTTTCAGGGAAAAGACAACTGCACCAGCCAGCAAGTTTGTTTGTTGATTGTGTTAATGTCAAAGTTCTCAGAATTCCCGATTCTCTTCAGAAATTTCCCAGGATTTGCTGAAGTCCACCCACTAGTCCTTTGGAGGGGGCAAGGGAGCTTGGGAAATGGTATTGGGCCAGGATATCTTGTTACCCCCTCCTGGTATCTAATGATGTGTCAAGATTGTTCTTCATATTTTTAAGGGGAGATGTTTTGTTAGTGTGTCAGAAAAATCCAGACAGTCTTGCCTACCAAACGCAACAGTAACTGGGTTTTTTTTCCTGTTACAAATTCAAAGCAACATTTCCAAATCACCTCCAGAACATGCCAAGGGCCAAAATAATGTAACCACCAAACCTTTCAATATGCCATTAAAGAGGGGTGCCAGTTTGACCTAATCAAGTAAGGGAGGAGCAACCAGAAGATGGCCACTAAAATGAATTTATGAATCGGTTCCCGGCGTTTATTTTTAAATTATGTCCGTTGAGCCCCTAATACAAAGAAATCATAAATCCCTCCTAGCGCAATGAACTTGGTATGAACCCAAGAGCAAGACTTAATAAATATGCCTCTCTCAAAACACAATCTGCTAATCTGATCAAACCGGGAATCTTTCAATTAGGCACGCGGCAATGAATTTTCTGATGGAGAAGATGCTAAGTGCCAAATTTAATACGGAGCCTATGACGGCAGCACCTAATCTCGAGCTCTAAGTTGCCAAATGGGGTAGCTTGGAGTTAGTAGGGTGGTTTTTCTCCTACTGGGGGGGGGATTTTCAAGCATGTGACCCTCCCCACCGTCAAAACCTGCACTCTGAAATGGCATAATCCAGGAGCGGCTGTGGGGGGGGGGGGGGGAGAATGTCTAAACGTGGTGAGTGACTGTACTGCAAGCAAGAGGAAAACGCTGCAGACCTGTCAAGAAGAGAAGCCTGCTTTAAAGAGCAAAGCTATCCATCAGAAAGGTAGCAGTCAAATGGAAATTCATGGCCTGTGTTAACACCTGTTCTGACCAGGAAGTGGAGGCAGCACATTCCTTGGCCCCTTTTATTTAGAGGGGATTTTTTTAAAAAGCAAAAGCAAGCTTTCTTGATAAACAAAGAAGGAATGTAAAGACATCAATTAATCAGTAGCAATTCATAAATGGCGTAATGGCAATCTCAGTCCTGTTGTGATTGTTGCTGTATTTTACAGTAATAATAATAACAACAACAACAACATTTGATTTATATACCGCCCTTCAGGACAACTTAATGCCTACTCAGAGCAGTTTACAAAGTATGTCATAATTATCCCCACAACAAAACACCCTGTGAGGTGGGTGGGGCTGAGAGAGCTCTGAGAGAGCTGTGACTAGCCCAAGGTCACCCAGCTGGCTTCAAGTGGAGGAGCGGGGAATCAAACCCAGTTCTCCAGATTAGAGTCCCTCACTCTTAAGTTAACCATTACACCAAACTGTTCCACCCTCCTTTAATTCCCTTATGGAGGACACAGCCAAGTGAGGGGCATGTGCTAGGTCTTGGCAGGGACTAGAGACTTTTCTGTATTTAGTGGGGATTCCTTGATGTTCTTGATGCAGATAAAAGTGGCAAGGTTAAAGGTGCAGTATGGAATATTCTCAGATTTCGAATTTTGGCTTAAAAAGAAGAATGGTGAATACGTAGCAGAAATGTAAACAAAACTAAGATTGGCTACTGTCAGACTGGATCAGTTGTAAAGTTAAACTTTTAGAATGTTGAATATATAATGCTGAGTATATGCAAGTAATGAGATGGAGAGAAGAAACAGTCTACTCTGCAGTCATGTGTTATACCTTCTGTTCTTTATTTTCATGTAACTGATCTTTATTTTGTTTATATTATTCTATGCACTGTTTATCACTCTTTTGTTGTTTATTTTCTCAAACTATGTTAATTTGTGTATGGTTTATTATTCTTATTATCATTGTAATACTGTCCATTCTCTATTTCTCCTTTTAAATAAAATTTTAAAAAATAAAGAAGAGGAGGAGGAAGAGGAGGAGGAGGGGAGGGGAAATGCAAAGCTTCCTGTGATGCCCTCCATCTTGTTCAACATTCTGTGCTCTGACTGGCTGGTTTTCTCCCTAGAAACATGGGGGCAGAACTCATCACATAGCGAATCAGAATTGGCTCAGTGATGATGTCACCAAGGGCAAACAAAGTTGTTCAGAATTAGTCCAATGATGACTGATAAATCACCTAGCCAAATCTGATTGGTTATGTGATGACTTTCATATTTCTAGGGGGGAGAAGAATGATTTATGCAAAAATGACCACAAAGACATAGTTGCAAATGGGTTGCACAGGACTGAGAGACAGAGACTATAGAAATCAATTTCCCTGGAGAAAATGGCAACTTTGGAGGGAGAATTTTTAGTATTATACCACACCAAGGCCCATCCCCTCCCCAAACCCCAATCCCCCCAAGATACACCCCCAACTCTCCAGGAATTTCCCAGCTTGGAGTTGGCAACCCTGGCTCTGATGGATCTTTGAACAAGAGAATTATCAGGAGAACATTTCCTGGTAATTAGATGCCATTGAGGATGCATCTAAAGCCATTATAAAACAAACAAACAAACAAATAAAAATAAGCATTTCTTTAGTCCTGAGCCCCCGGTCTACCACTTTAGTACAAACCCATTCATGGTATAAAGACAACACTCTTGCAAAACAACAGTGACACATTTATGAGGTTACTTTGCCATTTCAAAATGGGTGTGTGTGTATAGGGGGTGTTGTTCTGTTATTTCTTAGGATATTTTCCATATGTGGTGGAAAGACATCGGAAATAAATCCTGGGGGTGGCCGAGCTGGCTGTTAAGCAAACCTATAAAACTTCTGATTCTAGGAGTGGTTTTATGGAGTCAAAGTCAACTGGAAGAACACCTGCCCTTCCTTCTCTCCAACCCCGATGAACTGATAGCTGTCCAGACGGTGGGCAGCTGTTCCATAAGCTGGGAGGGGCTGGATGAGTCAAGCAGGTATAGCTTGACTGCAAAAGTGAAAAAAAAGTATATCTGCCCATCATCTCTCTTCGACACAATTCTTTAAACTAGACGAGCCCCTGCTCCCTCTCCCCTTTTGTGCACTTGGTCATGCTATCCTCCTCAGAAAGGGCTTGCGTTTTAATAACAGGAACTGCAACCAGGAAAAGTTATTTCCACAAAACTCTTTGCCAGATCTCAGGCAGGTTGATTGAAACAAGGATGTTAAGTTATTTACAAGCTGAGATTTTAAAATTCCCCTTTCCCCCCCCTCTTTAAAGCTCCGGTACACATCAGTCACTTTAACACGGGCGTCAGTGATTAAAAGTGGCAGCCTGCATGCATATTTTGACATGGAATACATTGTGTGAGTTACCTAGCCAGAGCTCGTTGCCAAGTTTCAAGGTTCATTGTTCCAATCTTTGCAAAAGAACCTTTCAAATGTTCACTTTATTGCACTGCTAGAAAAATAAGAATGGGGGTGGGGAGGGGAGGATTGTGGGGGGGGGGGCTGCCTGCTGCATCTGTGCTGGGAGAATTCACTTGATGGTTCGGCTTTCATTTCACAGGCTTTTCTTTTAGCACCTGTCCTTCGGTCTGTGCTTCTGCACGCAGTCAATCATTCCGCCCCTGTGCAAATAACATACATCACATGACAGCGGGAGTTAGAGCAGTTCTTTGTTACCCATTCCCTGTTCATTTATAATGCGCGCACACACACAAACGGTGGCGTTGACTAAGCCACTGGGGATTGGCGTTTTGTCCTAATTTTGTCAAGACAGTCCTGAAAATCATCATCAGCTGTTTTATAGAAAGACACAACACTGTCAAAGCTGGGAAGGGAGTTAACTTGTAAAGACACGTGCCTTATAGGGAACCAAGGGAGGCTGAACTGTTCAGAAACACCTTCCGACGTGGCTGGCTCTATGGGTCATGTGGACTTGGCCACTGTCAGGCTCAAAGAAGGCAGAGGGCTTTGAGACAGAGGAACATCTATGTTGGGGCTCTTTTCCTCTCAGTGGGTGGCACTGGGTAATTGCCTATCCCACCACCAAAGGTCCTTCAAAGGGTTGCTAAAACATTCTTCCAAGCTTGGAAGAAGGACAGGACTAATACTTCAAATAAACAAGTTGCTGCAAGGTATATATTCCAATCCCACCTTGCTTGAAAGTTGACAAACCATCGGAAATACCCAAATCAGGCAGCAACTGGGGGCTACCTCCTTTGCCCTCTCCTGGGCCCTGCCAACAATCAACCCTTCTACCTTAGCTTGCAAACGAGAAAGGGAAAACAAAAACCAATCTAATCTTCATTCTTTAATTCAACACTTCTTGGCCTCAAACAGTTACACTTCCCCGTCGTTGACTAATTGCAAAGGAATTGCTGCAGCCAAGACTTTTCCAGTCCATTACACAGGTGGGTTTCTGTCACACAAAATATGCCATGTTCTTCCATTTTTCATGTTTGACTGTTGCTGGATGAAACAATGCAGGGAAACAGAGAGATTTATCCAAGTCGTCAGTTGCAATGGGAGCTGACAGGCTCTGTAATGTTACACGCTCGAGACAAAAAGGAAGATGGTTGTATTGCTGAGCACAAGTGAATCCTTTGTGAGTGTTCTCAGGTTTACCTGATTCTCAGCTTAATGGAATGCCCATCACCACCTCCTGCCATGTGGAGGAAAGGAACCTCCCTCTTTGCTGCCCCAAATACTGGAGGTTATTCTATGTCGACATGCTGGCCTTGCATTGCCCAGAGGAAGTTGATTTTTGACATGGGTTTGCTTTGATCTGATTTGCTTATTGGCCTGCCTTATTCTTGAGACTCAAAGGGCGTAGAGATTAGCTTCTCTTGTTAAGCAACAACAGTATGCCAGGCTCTGTACAGAACACAAAGCAACCCCAACATTGTGAAGCAGGGCAGGGTATCAGTTGGATGGCTAGTTCTAATCCCATCTCAACCAGAAAGTTCACTGGGTGACCTGGAGCCAGTTACTGTCTCTCCTTAACCTACCTCACAGGACTGTTGGAAAGATGGAATGGAAGGCAAACATATCCATGAAGGACATGCACCTTGCTCTCAGCTTCTTGCAGAAATGTAAATGCATAATGCAAAATAATGAAAGAAGGAAACAGCATATAAGTATCCTCCTCCAGTATTCACACTGAGATGCTACAACCATATTGGACCAACACAACAGACGTGGAAGTTGTTATATTTAACACCACAGCTCATTAAATATAAATAGAGATGCTCAAATACCTGCCAGTTACCTGCCAGTTTTGGCTTGTGGACTGTTTGCCAGTAACAAACAAGGAGCCAGTTTTTCACGGAGTACTGCAGTTCAGCTGTTTGTGAGCAGCTTGAGCCAATTCATTGGGTTATTTTTTATGTATTCAAGCAACACTTCACAGTACAGTGCAATAGGCAGTATTTCATGTGGGTGCATTCTCAGCCTGATGGGGGTCTTTATTTCCCCTCTCCCCCACAGTCTTGTTGTCACTGCACTCTGCTTGGCACCCAATCATATCAAACAGTGAGCAAATCAGCCAGCCAGTGATTACAAGTACTGTATTTGTCTTAAGTCTCACCATTTGGTGTTTGGTTAAGTTTGGTTAACCTAATGCATGACCCTCAGGAGAATCACTTCACCTACTGCACAGATACAAAAGCAGATGCAAAAGGGAAGGGAATGAAACTGCCACCACCAGGACCTAAAACTCCACACTGCAGCTACTGCTCAACTGCAAAGCAGTTCTACAGCTGATGAAGGCAGATGGGAGACAAGCAAATAGATCCGCTATCTAGCTCACAAGTGTTTGCACCTGTCAAACATGGTATGTAACATAGTAAAGAACATGATTGCAGCTGTCAAACATGCTATGCTCACTTGTCAAACATGACCACTGTGAAGGCCATTTCATTCCTAATTACAAGGGCAGTGACCATCATCTGCAGCCTTCCTGGGGCTCTCCCAGGTACTCAAACACATGAGCACACACATGAAGCTTCTTTCTATTGAATCAGACCCTTGGTCCATCAAGGCCAATATCATGGGACCAACATATCTGCGGGACCGTCTCTCACCTTACGTTCCCTGCAGAACACTCTGTGCAGTGGATAAACATCTTCTGATGGGCCCTGCCCCCCCAAAAGGCTCACCTTGCCTCAACCAAGACCAGGACCTTCTCGGTCCTGGCCCCCACCTGGTGGAACCTGGGCCCAACAAAAATTGCTATCCTTCCACTGCCCCGGTAAGATGGAGACGTTCCTCCAGGCATATGGTGGTTGAGGTGGATGGGCCGTGGAGCCAGCCCCCTGCCAGGAGCGTGGAGGTAGATTACCACCCCTTCTGTTTTGCTAACAGCTTCCAATGAGCAACCTGGCCCCATGGTTTGTTATTAGCAGCAATATGTGTGCCGCTGCTGCTATTTTTTAGAAATCGCTATCTTTTAGAAATCGCGGTTTCTATTGATGTTTTTAGTGGGTTTTAAACTAAATTGTTAAGCTGTTTTATTTTTGTTGTATTCTGCTCTGAGCGTGCTTGCGGGGAGAGCAGATTAGAACTCCTCCTCCTCCTCCTTCTTATCTACTCAGACTGACAGTGGCTCTCCAAGGTCTCAGGCTGATGTCTTTCACATCACCTGCTACCTGATTCCTTTTTACTGGAGATGCCAGGGTTTGAACCTACGACCTTCTACATGTCAAGCACTGGCTCTACCACTGAGCCACCACAGCCCCTCCTGGGTAGGTGTTCATATTCCCTGGAAGAAGAAGCATAGGCCTCCTGTGAACCAATCGCCCTTTGAAAGGGCTGTGGCTCCGTGGTAGAGCATGTGCTCCATTGTTGGATCCTTGGCAATGACAGGACTTCACAAGTGTTGGGAAAGACCTTCCGTTGCTTCAGAGCCCGGAGAGCAGTCGGCAGAGTGGACAATCCTGAGTCAGATGAGCCAGTGGTCCATCTCGGTTTAAGTCAGCATCATATGAAAGAGCAGTGAGGATGGGATGTGGGATGAGTTAGGCGGAAGTGAAAGAGGAGATTGGGAAGTCTTGAGCAGGAAGTTCAGCGAGGATCTTCTTGCCCTTTTTTCTCTTGCCATCTACTCAGATGACGAGCACGTTAGGTGGGGAAGAGGGTGGATAATGACAACGACGACGACGACAACAACAGTATAAGGAAGGCTGGGAGCTAAGTGGGTTGATGCTTCAGCATGGGAGGGAGTCCATGGTTCTTGTTTTCATATTTTGTAAAATCATTAAACTATCAAAACCTGTACAAACAGCAAATTAAGCAGGAGTTTCCACCAGAAGCAAATTTCCCGGTGCTTTCCGCACAGCGTCACCTCTCTTTCCCTTATCTGTGCCCAGCCGGCATAAAATGTTCCCATCTGCCATGCAGAATGCATTCAATGTGGTGTTTATGGTGCCAAGGGACTGGAGAGGCAGAGTTCTGAGACTGACTGACAATCTGCCTGATACGGTCTCTCTTCCTCCCCATTCCCCCCCACAAGGCAGAATATGCCAGGCAGCTACCATATCATCACGACAGTACTTGCGCTGTCCTGGAGAGATAAACCCGTCACTCAACAAGCTCACAAGCAGGTGTTTTGCTAGAACATAGATTTCCTTCTCCCTTGCCACCGTCCCTCCCTTCACTCCCCCCAGCTGCTAATCTCTCTCTGCAGCTTTGCACATCTTGTTTTAACATCATGCAAGCCCCCCACCCCCAGTGTACCATTCTCTGAGTCAGCAGAATCTGGGACGGAGGGATGCTCTTGTTGCAGCTGTCATGGCCTACAATGACAAGGGGGAAAGATGTATTTTGAGTCCCGGCGGTAGTCTATTAGGAGCTTTGTTGGGGGAAGGCTGTCTCTTAACAACTGCTGACTCCTCATTTCCGTCAACATTCAGAGAGAAAATCCTTCGTAATCTCAGTGCTCAAATTCAGCTTGTAACTAAGCAAGGAAGGGCCGTAACAAGGCGCTTTCTGATTAGGATGCTCATATTCTGTGCATGTTTGTCTGAATGTAAGAGCTATTGGTTGCCGGAGCATTTCATAATTTCTCTTCAGCACATCTGAATGGCATCTGCTCTTGTGGAGGAAGGCTTTTCACACATTCCGTTTACAGAGCTCTGAACTCACTTCAACCTGTTATGTGTTAACATATTTCCTGGACGAACCAGTAGTGGCAGGAAACCTGCATGGGGGACGGGCAGTAGCAGCTACACCTGGGGCTATAGTTCCCCTCACATATGAACCCCAACTGGTAAATGCCCAAACAACTCAAGTTTTGTTAACCTGGGGTAGAGAACCAAAATACGAACCAAAGTTCAGCACGAACCAGGCCGATTTGTGGTTTGCGAAACAGCGGTTCATCAGAGACCATTTCTAATGAACCGCCATGAACTTTAGGCTGGTTTGGCTGGTTTGTTTTTTTGGTTTGTCACTGCAGATAGCCTGGCGCCAATCAATCCGTTTCCTAGGCAATGGGGGATGGGCTTTCTGCAGCGCTTCTGTTGACCCAGAAATGACCTTCTGCTGACCCAGAAGTGATGATTTGATGACACAGAAGTGGTGTTTTCATGAACCAGTCAAAGCAGTTCGCTAACCAGGGCAGGTTCGTGAACGTTCATGATTCGTGAAACGCCATGAACCATGAAACACATGGTTCGATTTTTTCCCCAGTTCATGCCCATCTCTAACCTGGGGGCGAGCAGCTCGAAATTAGGGATGAAAAAACATGCCCCTTTTTGCTTTTTGTTTCCATATGTTGTTATGGGCACTTTCGGTCTGTCTGTTTATGCTGTCACTATCAATGATTTGTTCATTTCTTTTATGTTATTTATGTGAAAGAGCAGCACAAATAGTGGTGAAGAACATATGCAGTTGCAAGGCCCGGAAGATGACATGAAAATAAGTCCCCGTGCGTTTGATTAGCACAAGGGAAAAGCAACATCAAAATGGCGATTTCCCAAAAAGCACAAATGAGAAATTTGATAGCATCCTGACTCACATTCCTCCAGGGAAACACAAAGACCTAAAAATAGTAAAGAGTTCAGTAGCACCTTTAAAACTAACCAACTTTATAGCAGCAGAAGCTTTTGAGAGCCACACTTCTCTTCATCAGATGCATGGAGGATATGAAGAAACTGGTCAGAGGGGAGGGGAGAGTAGATGCAATCAGTAGCTTCTGATAATGGGATCAGTTTGCTTCTGATAATAAAATCAATTACTTCTGATAATGAGATAACCATTCATAGTCTGTATTCAATCCAAGTCTGACTGAGTCAAATTTACATATCAATTCCAATTCCACAGCTTCCAGTTGAATTCTGGTTTTGAAAGGTTTCTGTTGAACAATGGTGACCTTGAAGTCCTTGATGGAATGTCCTGGTAGATTGAAGTGTTCTCCCACTGGTTTCTGGATGTTGCCATTTTTAATGTCAGATTTGTGTCCATTTATTCTTTTGCGCAGAGGTTGTCTGGTTTGTCCAATATACAGAGCAAATGGACATTGTTGGCATGTTTTGTTTTACTGTGATTTTTAATTCTTAAATTTTGTTTATAGTGTATGGCCTATGGGCTGTTAAACTTGAATAAACTTGAGCCTGATATGAATCTGAAGAAGTGCCCAAAGAGCCTAGCAGGTGTTTCGGTTTTGTGTACCTAACATCTACATGGTTCTGGAGACTGAAACAATCCAACTTCCTTCAAAGGTTTTCAGTCTGCATAATAAAATTGATGTCACCAAGTGGGACAGCCAACCTAGATGAAGAGCATACACCATCAGTGGGGCAGAGCTGAGGAAGGGAAATAAATCAATTGCAGCCCCCCATCTTTACAGAATGTTCCTAAAATTTCTTTAAATAAAGGATCTGCTTTATATATATATATATATATATATATATATATATATATACTGCATCACAGAAGTTTTAGTCCAATGGCTAAAACAGAAGTCATTCATGTATGTGCATGTTTCACGTCAATGAGGATGATGTCATGGGCTGGGTCAGCCCAAGCAGGGTGGTTCAAGTCCAAGCACCAACACAAAGCCCAAGGGGAGTTCAAGGGTCGAAAGACAAGTCCCAACTGTGGTCAGAGCACGAACTAAATGACAGGAGTGAGTCCAGAGTCCAAGAGTTAGGTCTGGTACAGTCCAAGGTCAGTTTTCAATAGTGTCAGATCCAAAGGCAGGCACAAGCAAGGTGCCCGGCACACAGAATGATTGCAAGTAGTTTGATACTTTGCTTCCATGCCTGGCAGTTCCCTCAGCTCAGCTTTTATAGCCAGGCATGGGTTACAGCCAGCTGCTGGGGCTCCATCCTACTGCTACTCATCATCGCTCTCCAGCAGCTGGCGTCGGTTCAGGAGACGAGCACTGCGCTGTCTCTCCTGCAGCTCCAGCCTCAGCCTTTGTCTGCGGCATTCTTTAGGCGTAGGCGAACCTGGGGTGTGTGGAAGCCCCTGACTAAGCTTCCCCTGTGGTGTTGGCAGTCCCTGGCTGAGCTTCCCCTGTGGAAGTCCCTGGCTGAGCTCCCCCAGTGGGGCTGGGGCTGGAGAGTACTGGTGGCTCTGCTTCAGCTGCTGGCTGTAAGCTCCGATTTGCCAACAGCTGCAGCTCCTGATTAGAGATGGGCATGAACCAGAAAAAAAAACGAACCATGTGGTTCGTGGTTCATCAAATTTAATGAGCCATGAACCACGAACTTTCACGAACCTGTCTTTGGTTCACTTGGTTCGTTAAAATGTCACATCCAGGTTAGAAAATCATCACTTCCGGGTAAGCAGAAGGTCTGCAGGAAGTCCATCCCTTGTTGCCTAGGAAACTGATTGATTGGCACCAGGCTGTCTGCAGCGACGAACCAAAAAATGAACCAAATGAACCAGCCTACAAATTCATGGCAGTTCATCAGAAATGGGCTCTAATGAACTGTGGTTCGCGAACCATAACCGTCCTGGTTCGTGCTTAATTTTGTTTCATATTTCGGTTCGTGCCCATCTCTACTCCTGATTACTGGCCTCTGCTGTGTCAGGGCTGGCTACATGAAGCCCCTCTCCTCCTGAGGAGTCCTCGCTCTCACTGAGCCCAGACTGGGCCATGACAGATGATTAGATTAGCACCCCCTCCCCAAGATAACGTAATCCCTGGAGATTTTGAGGGCGGTTCCTGGGCTGGGAAGAGTAGGGAGTGAATATGAAATTGCTTTGGGGTGACATGCTAGGACTTTCCCATAGCTTCTATGCTAAAACTCACAGACACTTTGTTTAATTCCTAGAGTGTCAGCATGGATGCTTTTTTCTGGCCATTTTTTTTTCTTCCACTCATGAATTTCTCAAAGACTGGGGCCAAGGGTGCAGGTACGTGGGGGTGGGGGAGGGGTTTACTGGCCATCGAAGGGCAAATGGCAAATCTATATCACAGGAATGCAGATGGTTTGGTTCTAAAATGTTGAAGGCTTCTCTTAAAGTATTCAGACAAATTTGTGGTCACAGAACATCAAGGTTATAGTCTTCACATTTACAAAGCCAATTGAAAGTAGTTATTGTATTCCTACTTGCTAGTCTTACTGCTTTATAAGGGTTGGTTGTATTATCCTTAATCAGCAACCCATAGTGGGATAAACCTACTTTTCTCCACATCTTAATACTATTTGTGTTTTGATTTGTTATTACATCCTCTTTTCTCACTGCTAATGTTAAGGAGGGGAAGTGGCTGAAGTGATCCTGTTATTAATATTGTTCCAAATTTGTATTACAGCATTCATTAAATACAATCTTCAACCATCTCCATGCTTATAGGGGCATCTTAATTTCACCCCCTCCTTTTACTTTGTACTGTAAATTTTAAAGTTTAACCTTCTACTTCTGAGATCTAATTCCTCACTTTCATCATCCAAATAATTTAGTCTCTCATCATTTTTTATCCTCCGCACTTCATTTGTTGTTCACTCTTTCTCTATCTGTTTTATCCACTTATCCATTAATTCTTGTGTACTTTCCATCTCCTTAAACTCATGAAAATGTTGCTTTATCTCTTTCAGCCTTTGGTCTGTTTGCCGTAATTTATTTTCCAGTACTACCCTTCCTATCCATTTCTGGTTTAGAATCTTCAAACTTTTGATTTATCTATATATTGTCGAAGGACCAAGACCATGGCTATACAACCTGGAAAATCCACAACAACCATCGTTCTCTGGCTGTGAAAGCCTTCGACAATATGACTTATCTTTTCCTCAAATATTTTAAATTTCTGTTGAAAAATACATTTGGTATTCTTGGAAGTAACTTGTGCAGAAAATTCCATCCCTGATAGTTCTGTACCCCCTTGTTTTCTCCCTCGGTTTGGCATACTGAAACTAGCTAATGTTTTATTGTCAACAAGAAATATATATTGAGAAGAACATGCGGTCAAGTCACAACTGACACATGGCACCCCCCATTCACAGGGCATTACTGGCAAGAGTCAAGCAAAGGTGGTTTACCAATGCCTATCTCTGCGTAGCACTTTAACTTTAACTTTAATTGAATTTTTTATACCGCCCATCTCCCGAAGGACTCAGGGTGGTGTACAGCAAAAGTAAAACATACAAATATAAAACACTAAGAATATAAAATAAACATATTAAATAATTTAACTCAAAACAGGACAGTTCAGTTAAAACACATTTAGGCCAGCCCCGCTTGTTGGAATAATAACGTCTTAAGGGCACGGCGAAAGGTGTGTAGGTCAGGGACCATACGTATCTCCGGGGGCAATTCATTCCAGAGGGCAGGTGCTCCGACAGAGAAGGCTCTCCCCCTGGGGGTCACCAGCCGACATTGTTTGACCGACGGCACCCTGAGGAGGCCCTCTCTGTGGGAGCGTACCGGCCTGTGGGAGGCTATCGGTAGCAGCAAGCGGTCTCGCAAATACCTAGGCCCTAAGCCATGGAACGCTCTGAAGATGGTAACCAGCACCTTGAAGCGCACCCGGAAGACCACTGGAAGCCAGTGTAGCTCGCGCAGGAGAGGTGTTATATGGGCACGCCGTGTCGCTCCCATAATCACCCGCGCGGCCACATTCTGCACTAATTGCAGCCTCCGGGAGGTCCTCAGGGGGAGCCCCATATAGAGAGCATTACAGTAATCCAGACGGGAGGAAACGAGGGCATGGGTGACTGTGCGCAAGGCGTCCCGATCCAGAAAAGGACGCAACTGGTGAACCAGGCGAACCTGATAAAAAGCCCCCCTGGCCACGGCCGACACATGATCTTCTAATGACAGCCGTGCATCCAGGAGGACACCCAAGTTGTGAACCCTCTCTGTGGGGGCCAAAATCTCGCCCCCAATAGACAGCGATGGAGCCAGCTGGCTATAACGGGGCGCCGGAAACCACAGCCACTCAGTCTTGGAAGGGTTGAGTCTGAGCCTGCTTCTCCCCATCCAGATCCGTACAGCCTCCAGGCACCGGGACATCACGTTAAGGGCATCATTGGGGTGATCCAGGGTAGAGATGTACAACTGAGTATCATCAGCATACTGATGGTACTTTACCCCAAAACCACGGATGATCTCACCCAGCGGCTTCACATAGATGTTAAACAGAAGGGGCGAGAGGACCGACCCCTGCGGCACCCCACAAGTGAGGTGCCTCCGGGTTGACCTCTGCCCCCCTGTTCCAGTCTTCCTTGGAGGTTTCCTATCCAAGTGACCATAGTTGACCCCACTTAGCTTCCAAGCTACTGCTGCTCTACCTATCAACACTTGCCTTCTATAGCTCTGTAATTGTGCATTGTGTGTTACTGTGCTTGGGGAAAAATAACAACAACAACAACAACAACAACAACAACATTCCTTTATATATCACCCTTAACGACAATTTAATACCCACTCAGAGTGCTTTACAAAATATGTTATTATTATCCCCATGACAATCACCCTGTGAGGTAGGTGGGGCTGTGAGAGCTCCGAGAAGCTGTGACTGACCCAAGGTCACCCAGCTGGCTTCAAGCAGAGGAGTGGGGAATCAAACGCAGCTCTCCAGATTAGAGTCCTGCCACTCTTAACCACTACACCAACCTGGCTCTCAGTGGATCAGTGGTTTAGAGTAGAAGGGGGGGGGCTAATTGTTGTTGCTATTTTTAGTTAAGTGCATAACCAGCTGCCCCTGGGCCTTGTTTCCCCATCCCTCCTTGAAAAGAACAGTGTGCTTTTGTGCATGCGCGGCCAACACATGTGTGGCGGACTGAAACTCATGAAAATTTAAAAACAAAACAAACGGATTAATTCTGAGTCTGCACTGGCAGACCCAGAACAAACTGGTAATGGAACAGAATTATTCCATAATCCCTGGAACTGAAACTGAAATGGAAACTTTCTTAGTGCACATCCGTAATCTGGGCTATTTAGACTATTACATTAATGAAGTTTGCTCTAAAATATATATTATTATAGAGCAAAATATGTTAACATAGAGGCAACATAAAGCTAAATAACAATATAACAAATCAGTCACCTAAATGCCTATAATTACAATAATTGAGAGGCAATCATTCCGTTCAAACAACAAATTACCCATGCTCTTGAATTAACTCCAGCAATGAGTCAATCAGTCACGACACCTGATCGCAGGAGCCTAAATAGCAGAACATCCAGGACAGTAACAGCCAACCCAAGATATTGCCAGCAGCCGTGTATGAGTACACCACTAGAAGTACACTGTGCTCATTCTTTAATATGTGGCTGATTCTGGAATGGCGTCTTGAATTTTCTGATCAGTCGATATGCAAACCTCTTTGAACTGGGGGAGAGGGCTGCCTTTGAAGACTACTCAAAAAAATCCACAGTACAAAATGCTAAAGCAGTATTGTTAGGACTGCTAAGTCTCCGATTGGGGCAGGGGAATCTCCCACCCCAAACTCTTGTTGACTGCAGCTGCTTCTTATGGCAGCGGGGGGGGGGGAATCTTTAACAGCTCACCAGCACCTAGAATGATGTCATTTCTATGGAAAACCCAGAAGCTATGAGGTAGCTCTAGGAATCACCTGAACATTTATGGTTTTATCATAGTGTTTCGGGTGAATCCTAGAGCTACCGTTGTTGCTTCTGGGTTTTCCTTGGAAGTGATGTCATCACATTCACAATGCTAGCCCTCTCACCATGTCACTGCCCCAAACGCTTCCACCAGTTGCCAGGCTCGGCCTGGTAACCCTAAATATTGATGATTGGTGTTGGATATATAGAACATATCCAGTCAGTTCTAAAAGAATTGTATTGTTCAATTCATTTCTGGGCACATTTCACGGGTCAGTTCTGATCTTTAAAGGTTTCAGTGGCCTAGGGTTGGGTTCTTTGATACACTGCCTCCTCCCTTAGGTGCCTCCCCATTCATTAAAATCAACATCAGAGGCCCTGCTCTGCGCACCTCTATTCTCTGAGGTGAGGTAGGTTCAACCAAAGATAGGGGTTTTTTGGTGGTAGCACCTTAGCTATGATATGCCCTCCTGCTAGCAGTTCAAGGCACCAGGTCTTAAGTTTTAAACAGCTTTTGTGACTTTTATTTGCCCAGTCTTTGGGTCAATTTTACATATGAGTTGAGTCCCTGCTGTTTCTTCTTATAATTATGGCTGCTTTTAAGTGGCTTTTATATTGTTTATGATGCTCTCTGATTGTGCAGCTTTCTCCACTGTTCAATAAATTGTTGCATGCTTCTGTTTTAGAGCAGTGAGCAGCCAGTGGCCTTTTTAATGATCAATAGGTATTTTCACTGCAATACAATGAAATCAATAACAAAACCCTGTTTTTCTCTTCTCAGTGTTTTTCCAGAGGCAAAACAGTCCTTGCCTGCTAAAAAGTCAATTTTACATGGAACATACCATGCAAAAAATATGGCAGTGTGTGTTGCCCAAGAAGCAGTTTCTTCAGGCAAAGCTCTGCCCCTGGGTTCTTCGCAGAATGGATTGGCATTGCTGCAGTGTGCAAAAATCAGGCCCTCCATCTATCTTGCCACAGCATGACCCCTTGTCCTGTTGTGTAGACAGATCTCTGCTTGCATTAGGTGCTTGCAGTCCGTTTTTTTGCTTTCAGGAGTGTCAGCTACAGCCAGGCTTAAAATACGGACTGCCTGAAACATTCTGCCCTTTCTTTTCTTCCCTTGACTTGAGTTTTTAATTTTCTCTGGCCTTTGCCTGAGCAGTTTTCTAAGAGTACACTTCGTATTTCCCTATGCAAATGAAGAGAACAAACACGCTAAAGACTTCCAAAGATAGATCGTTACATCATTAAGTACATGCATCTCATAACAAATTAGTTTCAAATCCCATTTCTGAAAACCTTCTGCCAGCATCCTTCTTGATGCTAGCAAATAAGGCATAGGGGGCCAGGAGGACTGGAAACTTCCCATAGATAAAAGGGGGAAACAAATCTCACTTGTGTCAAATGCTTCCCACTCAGATGAGCGGAACCAACCAAAAATATGTTTCAGTTTTACATATTCAAGAATTTTTTCCTTCTGTTGACAAATACTTTTGAATTCACAGCTGTTAGAGAACTTTGAGTGAATCTAATTGATCGCCGGCAATTTGCTTAGTCTTCTTTTCAATTCACAATGGGTAAATCTGCTGTTTGTAAAGTATACAGTAACAATTTTCTGTAATAATACCAACACATTTGTATATCTCTGTCTGCTTGCCTCCTCCTCTAGAAATATTTTGCCCGTCTTAGATGTACAAGGTACCATCTTTGGAAAGCTGGGAGGAAAGAGAAATTAATAGACAGATATGGGCATCATTGCTTCCCAAATGCTCCTTTCCTCTAAAAACTATTCCCATTTAGCCCAGGAATCTTGCTCGGTGACTTTGGGCCAGTCACAAGCCTCAACTATCTCACTGGGAGTTACTGGAAGATGGAGACAAGCTCACTGGAGTTGACAGGTGATGTCACTGGGCCAGGGCAATGGCTCTAGGAGTTTCCCCAAACCATAGAGTTTTGGGCAAATCCTAGAATGTTGCCCCAATGTGATGTTGTCAGTTTCAGTTTTGCACCAGAGTGACATTTCATGTTAGCCTGATGCTAATGAGGCCTCTCCCCATTTCCTCCTCCCACCAGTTCGTGAAGCCAGCCAATGCTGGAGCTGGTTTGGGTCTCCACGGGGAAGAAAGGTATGGTTTCAATGAAGTTATATTAAATATATAAAATAAATCATAAATAAAATATAATAAATCACTTGCAAAATACTCCAGCACATGGCTTGTGAGCTGTTAAATTACAGGGAATAGAATTTTCAAAATATAACACATCCAACCATGCTATTAAGAAAAGTGCCTTTGTGTTTTCTTAAGAAGGGGCAGAAATTTCCAAACATGCCCTCCTTTCACGGCAGCCCACCAAGTCCCTCCCCAAAATTTTGTTCCTGGAGCCATCAGTGCGTACTGGCTAGGGGGTTGTTCATTGCTGTTTTCCTTTAATTTAGAGATCCATTGTTGCTTTGGTGATGTAAGCTGCTGTCAGGGCTGGATTGAGGGGGGATGGGGGGTAGTCTGCCCCTGGTGCTGCCAAGGAGGGGGTGCCAGGCACAGCTGCCAGCCGCTGGGAGCGCACGGGTGGCAGCACGGGCATCCTCCCAGCCCCCAGCGCTGCCTTTCATCTGCCCCTCAGGACAGGATGTGGCCAGCTTGCCACGTGCCCCCTGTCCTGCGGGGCAGGCAAAAGGCAGCACGGGGGGCTAGGAGGCTGCCCACACCATTCACCTGCCCCGCAAGACAGGGGGTGGCCAGCTGCCCCCTGTCCTGCGGGGCAGGCAAATGGAGTGGATGGCTTCCCAGCCCCCCCCACTGCCTCCACCAACTACGTGGCACGCTGGGGCGCCCAGCTTGCCACGCGGGTGGCACATTCCGTCCTGCGTGACATCATCACGCAGATCCTAGCTCCAGCCCTGGCTGCTGTTAACACCAATCCTCAACCTTCTCTTAGACCTATTTGCACGCCCAGAAATGAACAACCACCAGAGCAAATTCTTTGCATCTATTCCCGTCATTTGGTGGCCATTTTGCTAGTATCTATGGCCAGCCACTCCCCAACTAGTTGAAGGAACTGGGGAGAGGGAGAAGAAAGGCCTTTTTGTCAGCCTGCGTTCATCTATTTGTACTTCTTTTTTTTAATTAGCTGCCTTGAGTTCTTCATTTGAAAAAGAAAATCAAGGGGATTGTATCAATATGACAAACAAATAAATAACATGTCATCTTTTTGTTTCCAGATGATATATTTCAAAGCCTTTTTCTTATGCTGTCTAGAACACGTTCTGTCATACCTGGATGTGGTACCATTTTTGGTACCCAAGTCTCTCTCACCGTTTCTCAGACTGTGTTCTTTCCTGCCTTGGGAAATATACCTCCAGAGATCTACCAGCAAAATGTGTTACTATTTCAAACCCTGCTTCAACCTTCGGTAGCTCCCCCAAGGCTGAATAATTAAAAGACGGTGCAAGGATAATCTATTCCTCCTGCTTCCAGGAAGCTGCAGTGCTGAGGACCAAGAGTTTGCATCGTTTTTGGTGAAACCTTTGGGTCCTCGGAGATACAACTTTATCTTCAGGCAGTTTACTGATTCTATCCTTGCTTGTGGAATTCCTGCTTCCGTGACTCGTGTCTGCTTTGCTGGGAGGAGATGCCGCTGAATGTGCACAGGATCAATACATTGGTGACCAAGAGGCAACACACACACACACACACACACACACACACACAGGGTCCTTAGACAGGAATCCATTCCTAGAGCCTGGTTTCTTCCTCTGGCCTCTTCCTAGTGCAAAAAGAGGAGATTTCTGACTCCGCAGAGAGCTGCTCTGCTTAAAAACCACAAGAGTGAAGATCTTGTTGCCGCAGGTGCACTGGCGTCTTGCCTTCACATCTGCAGCCCACCCCGATTCCATCCGGACTTTCTGCTCTCTGCCAGGAATCTCACACAGCTCTGGCTCTTCTCGAGCTGACAGCAGCAAGCTGAGTAAGAATGAACAAACTCATCACCTTAGTCTCTGAGCAAACAGTATCTTGCTGCCTAGACCAACGAAACGTACTGGTGCAGGTCTTACATAGCAGTTAGAGTGCCTGTCCAAGAACATGGTTCAACTTCCCAGTCATCTGTGAGGTCCACTGGGTAACCTCCAGCCTATCGCACTTTCCTTCAGTCTAACCTACCTAACAGGGTTGTTGTGAGGATAAAACTGAAGAGGGGAAAAAACATAAGTCACCCTGAGCTCCTTAGGGGAAAGAAAGGATAAAAATATATAGTAGACAGATAAACCACTCTTCTGTCTGTACTGATCCCTTGACTTCCGCATCATGTCCGTCATGTCACAGGTTTATCGTTCTAACTTTCGCCACTCCATGATCAACAAATTATTTTTTTATTTTATTTATTTAACAAAACTTATATCCCGCCTTTCTGCCCTCACAAAGGCCACCAAGATGGCTAACAAATTAAAACATACATAATAAAATCACATTTTAAAACCATCAAAACTAACAAAAACAGCAACAGCAATAAATTGGTAAAACAAAACCGGAGCTAAAAAAATACAATTAAAACTTTTAAAAGAATTAATGTATTGGCCAGCAAGAAGGGATCTCTGAGGAGACTTAAAATGAAACAAAAAATTCTTCACCTGCTGGCTGAAGGTGGCAACGGAAAGGTACAGAAAAATCTCCCCAAGGAAAGAGTTCCACAACTGAGAACCCAGGATGGCAGCATAGAATGTATGGGTAATTGTCAACGTTATTTCTACATCAATAAGTCAGCTTTATATTAAGTTGTTTTTATTGATCTATTACATTCATTTTAATTTTTTAAAAAAATTTGGACATCTCCAGAGAAGTAGCATACAAAATTTGCAACTAACTAACTAACTAAATAATTGTATTGGGTTGGATTGTATGAATCAACTAGCAACAAAACCCGTTGTGGGAAAAAATACAATGGGCTCTAGAAAACTGATTGGGCAGACCCCTGCTGTGGGGCCTTGGGAGAGTGGTACCATGGGGCTGGGCCTCTGTACCGCCTCCATTGCCAGCATCAGGCAGCTCTGAAGGCTGGGAGTGCCGGTGTGTGTGTGTAAAGGGCCCAGGAGTGCTCGTGTCCCTGCAGCCACCCGATTCAGCCCCAATTAGGGTAGCTACAGAGGCAGGGAGCACTGCCAAGGGGGAGAGTGCTTCCGGGGAGCAGAAGGACCCTGGAGCACTCCTGCGCCCAATCAGGCAGTTGCAGAGGCAGAGAGCACTTGGGGGGGGGGGGGGTGGCAAGCCTAGCAGCGGCTAGATTGGGCCACATTGGGGCTGAATCTGGAAGGTGGAGAGGCACGCGTGCTGCTGGGGAGCATCAAGCCCCCAGCACACTCCCACGCCTGGCAGCTGCCGGATTCTGCCCCATTGGGGCCAAATCCAGCAGCTGAAGAGGTGGGAGTGTTGCAAGGGGAAAGGCCGGAAAGTGTCCTATGCGCAGAAGTGTGGCCAGGTAAGCGTGGACGGAGGGGTGAGGCACAGCAGCCTCCTTGGCAAGCCCTGATGCCAAGGTCTCTCTTTTTATCCCCACAGAGAAGCATGCCAGCACGCCTGCGTGGGGGATGGGAGGTAAGTGGTTGGGAATATGGCTTGCCTTTTATAGGTATAGATTACTTCCTCCAGTGGAGGCATACTTCCCCTTATGGAAGATGTTTGAAAGAAGGTATTTTATCAGGATAAGCCTGCTCCTACCAGAAGCAAGCACCTCTGAAAGTAGAACAGATCCAGAACGTAGAACAGATTCAGGGTTACATCAGTGCTTAGTCCTCGTGGCCCCTTCTTACATGCCCCGGGTGAGGCCGATCACCACCTTGGGGTCAGGTAGGAATTTTCCCTGGGCCAGTTTGACCAGGGATCCTGATGGAGTTTTGCCATCTTCTGGGTGTGGAGCAGGGGTCACTGGTTGTGTGTGTGTGTGTGGGGGGGGGGGTAAGGTAGTTGTGAATTCCCTGCACTGTGCAGGGGGTTGGACTAGATGATCCTGGAGGTGCCTTCCAACCCTATAATTCTATGGTGTTTAGCCCATTGTATGCATAAATCCCAGTTGCATAAAATCATATAAATTGCATTTGAAATGTGTAAAAAGATGTAAAAGAAAAAAAATTACTCCTCAGGCCTGTCAATTAACACAGCAGGGCCAAAAATGTTCACAACGATGACATGCAGAAGCAAAAAAAGAAGAAATGACAAAGGGTGACCTTCACCCACCCCTAGACCTCTAGTCACCCCTGGGTGACATTCACCCACCCAGAAGGCGACACTAGAATAGAAGCAACAGCTCCCACTCTGATATTTCTCCAATCCAGGTAAAGTGCATCTCAGCTGAGGAATGTTTTGGATTTATAACATTCCAAGCGGGACAAGCTAATGAATCTTGCCTGCCAAGAAGTGACTCCTGGCTAGAGATGGGCACGAACCAGAAAAAAATGAACCATACAGTTTGTGGTTTGTCACATTTCATGAACCACGAATCACAAACTTTCATAAACTGGTTCACTTGGTTCATGAAAACTTCACATCCAGGTCAGCAAATCATCACTTCCGGGGCAGCAGAAGGCCACTTCCAGATCAGCAGAAGGTCTGCAGGAAGTCCATCCCCTGTTGGCTAGGAAACTGATTGTTCGGCGCCAGGCTGTTTGCAGTGACAAACCAAAAAAAAAGAACCAGCTTAAAGTTCGTAGCGGTTTGTCAGAAATGAGCTTTGACGAACCGCTGGTTCGCAAACCATGAACTGGCCTGGTTTGTCACGAACTTTGGTTTGGTGCCCATCTCTGCTCCTGGCCCACTGGCAAATCGGACCAGTTGAAATGCAGACGTATGCAGTCAGTCAGGGTGGAGAAAGGAGGGCAGCGTTCTGCCGAGGCTGCTCCAGCTTCCAAGCTCTGTTAAACACGGCTGCTTTCCAGGGAACAATAGCAGCAGGGAAAGTTAGGAAGAGCTGGCAGAGCTCACAATCTGGGATGTGTTCCCACCTTGGGACTTAGTGAAGATTTGCATGTGTCAACAAGAGAAAACAACCCCTCGTGGAAGAGGAGGGGAATGCTTCGATGCATGTCACTCTCTCTGGCTGGAACCTGTGTGTATGTATTTTAAAATCTGTCAGTGTTATTTGTGTTGCTTGATACAAAACGGAACTATTTGGTTATTTTTCAGGCTTTCGTTCTTGGATGAAACAGACGAGATGGCATTCAGGTCCTCATTTTCTACAGTGAGGACAAAGAAGAAATAAAGATGAAGCAAGGACCCGTGCGGATTTGATTTCCCCAAATGGGATGTTTGAGAATTGAAGGTATCCTGCTCGCAATGTCCTTTCCTCTTGGGTCCAGCATCTCTCATGTCCACATGGTTGATTTGTTCAAAATTTAAAATGAGCAGTATTTCAGTTAGTTGCGCAGCCGTGCAATTGGTGGCAATCGGCAGAGCACCCCTTCCCCTGCCTGCTGTCTGCCATCTGCGCAATCCTGAGGCATAAATATTAACTTGTGCTTTTTTTGGTTTTCTCAATCTGTTGCAAAGGCAGGCAACGGCAAACCACCTCTGTCAGTCTCTTGCCTTGAAAACCCCACCAGGGGTCGCCATACATCAACAATGACTTGAGGGCAGAATTTCATTTCATTTCAATCCTGCTAAAGATGGCAGCGGGGCTGCATTATAGCTTGTCTCTCCAGCATCCCAGCTTTGCCCAGTTTGCCTGTCTGACTCCCAAAGCCAAGGAGAATCATTGTCATGGAGTTTTCTCAACTGGATCGCTAATACTTTGTGCATGCTTGCACTGCCACCTGGGAAATGTAGTTCAATTCACTAGGAAATGAGCGTACGCCGATAAGACAAATAACACTCACTGTGCAATACAAAAGCAGCACATGTGCTTGAAATGTAGCTGGTTTTAAATGGTGCGTGACCTTCCCATGATGGCGGAGCATGCCTAATCACTGCAATCTCATCAGCTAGAAGCATGTGCCAGTTGCCACACTGAATATCACCAATGCGCAGATGCTGAATCATTCAGAAATCTACCAAAATCCTCATATGTGGTGCTCAGCAAAAAAGGAAACGGGCATTACAAGCAAGTCATGTTCTATTTTCAAACAAAGAGTGTGGAATGTGGATTATAGTCACACCAGTGGTGGAAAGTGCCCTCAGGTCATGGCAGATTTATGGCAACCCCTGGTGGGGTTTTCATGGAAAGAGACTAATAGAGATGGTTGGCCATTGCCTGCCTCTGCAACCCTGATCTTCATTGGAGGTCTCCCTTCCAATTACTAACCAAGGCTGACCCTGCTTAGCTTCTGAGCTCTGACAAGAGCAGGCTCACCTGGGATAACCAGTACTGCTCCTGAAAGTTACATCAGATGTAGGGCTGCCATAGAAAGTTTGCCCACATTGATCTGAAAGCACACAGAGAGGTGGCTCCTCAAGTGCAGCATCTGTGGAATTCCAAAGGAATCCCAACATGCTTCGGTAAGACAAGTAGCATTTTCCAGAAGGGGTTTGCACACCTCTTGTGATGTGTTTGTGCGTATGTGCTAAGCACCTGAGGTGTGGCAGGAGTGTCTGTTTGCATATGCTTTTACCTCCGATGTTCTTTCATTTAAAGCCTTCTTGAGTGCCCAGGGAGCATCTTTAGAACATGGTGAGATGGAGAGGCAGCTTCCCCAGAGATCATGGAGATGATTAAATGAAATAGATTCACTCATACATTAGAGGAAAGAGGTAAAAGGGGAGCCTGGCTTTGTAGCATATTCAAGGCACACCTCCTGCCTGCAAGCCTCGATGCAAGATTCATCAAGCAGAAGGCTTGGTGGGGGGGGGGGGGGAAATACTCTACAGAGAGAGTTCCTGGGAAGCAGAGATTACACGTGATGGCCTGAGAAGAGCACCATGTTATATCAGAGGATTAATAATAACATGTGATTTATATACCGCCCTTCAGGACAATTTAATGCCAGAGAGGTTCACAAAGTGTTGTTATCCTCACAACAATCACCCCGTGAGGTGGGTGGGGCTGAGAGAGCTCTGGAAGAGCTGTGACTGACCCAATGTCACCCTTCAAATGGAGGAATGGGGAATCAAACCTGGCTCTCCAGATTACAGTCCTGCCACTCTTAACCACTACACCAAACTGGTGATTAAAGAATCATCAGAGGTCAGTCTAAGGTTGCTAGCCTCTAGGTGAGGGATGGAGTTGTCCTGCAATTACAACTGATCTCCTGACTACCGAGACCCAGTCCCCTGGAGAAAATGGCAGTGTTTGAGGGTGGACTCCATGGCTCCACCTCCCTGCTGAACTTCTTCCCCATACTCCACCCTCCCCAGACTTTGCTCTCAAATTTCCTGGAATTTTCCAGCCCAGTGTTGGAAAAACCATGGACCAGGTATTCTCTCTCCACTTAACCTAGCTTACAGGGTTGTAGTGATGATAAAATGGGGAATGGAGAGTCATGTGCGTCAGCCTGAGCTCCCTGGATCAGGGTGGGATATGGGTGCCAGGCTCAGCTCAGCAGGGAGAAGGGAGATGCATGTGTCATCATTAATATCGCCAATGTTGCTATATCATTTCCGGGTACAATCTGGAAATGACAGACAGTAGCTCTAGGAGTTGCCAGAAACTCTATGGTAAACAGGGGTCATTTCATAGAAAAAGAGCTGGAGGAACTCATTAGCATAACTCATTAGCATAACTCATTAGCATATGCCATGCCCCTTGACATCACCAGAAATGTGTCATTAGCATAACTGATTTGCATATGCCACACACCCCCTGACATCACCTATCCTGGCTGCTTTGGACTCAATCCTGGCCATTCAGGGCCGAAATTGGGCCCAAACTGGCTGAAAAGGGGCCCAAAATGGTCAGGATCAGGCTGCTGCTTAACAGGAGTGTGATCCACCACCTGTCAGAAGCCAGGACGAAACGGGTCCAAAATGGCTGAGAGTCAGGTGGGTAGGGCCACCTGACATGTGACCTCTTTGGGGAACGGCCAGAACTGCGTTCCTGCGTGTTCCCCCTCGAAATGAGCCCTGATGGTAAACCCATAAAGTTTCTGATGATTCCTAGAGTTACCTTTTATCACTTCAGGGTTGTACCTGGAAGTGATGTAGCAATGTCGGCAATGCTACTATTTTTTTATTTTATTTTTCTCCCTCTGCCACTCTGACGTCCTGGCAGAACGCTTCCCACCACCACAGCGACAACATTTGTTAGACAGAAAACACAATATAAACGACGATAATGATTGGACACGATTTTAATAGCAAGCCAAAAACATCATCAGTTGTAGTACTCTTAGCCCATTGGGCCAGTCACTCTCTCGCAACCTAGCCTACCTTTAAGGGTTGTTGCCTCCACCTTGTCCAAAAGTCCAACAAAGCTCGAACAATAAGAAGCATTTCTGGGATTTCAATTCAAAGACAGAAGCAGACAGCCCGGCTGAAGAAAGGTGAGTTCTTTTATTCGAAGATCTGAAAAACTGCTTTTCCCCTGTGGCGATTAGGTTTTTAAAAAGTGTGTGTGTTTGAAAGAGACAGAGTGTGTGTGTGTGTTTGAACACACACACACAAACATTGAGACCTGTTCCCTGATCCCCTTAGGCTAAGCAGCCGCCGCTGCTGCATTTGAGATAAGAAAACTCAAAAATTATATGTTGTTGGTGTTTTGAGTCTGCTGTGCCCCTAGGAGTTGG
Source organism: Eublepharis macularius (assembly GCF_028583425.1). Classification (NCBI taxonomy): domain Eukaryota; kingdom Metazoa; phylum Chordata; class Lepidosauria; order Squamata; family Eublepharidae; genus Eublepharis; species Eublepharis macularius. The sequence continues at coordinate 6,825,141 of NC_072803.1, forward strand.
GGTGGGGTGAGGAATTACTTCCATTCTCTTTCACTCTCTGCCTTGAAATCATTTCTTACTGACAGGAAACTGGATGCGCTTTGCTGCCAAAGATGGGCACACGTGGCTGCTTTTCTGGTGAGGGACGGTCTTTGCTGTGCTTATGGTCTCCGTGGGTCTTTTGTAGCCTCTCTGTAGCTGTGCCTTTCCCTGAATTAACAACCCAAGAGGGCATACATGGCTTAAATGAATAATAAAAGACAAACCCCAGACTCGAGAAGAATTCAAAGCAGCTTCTTCACACGCTTCATTACTTGGACCTTACGGCCCCCAGTAAGAGCCCCCCCGCTTTAGAAATTTCCTCGGGGGACAGCAGGAGCTGATGTCTCCAGTTTCTTTGGTCTTCAATTTGAACTTGAGGGACGCTATGGCTTCTTGGCCTCCTTCAGAGCCAGCTTGTGAGGGAATAAAACATGGATGCTCTGAACCAGGTGGATAAAAATGGAGAAGACGGTTACTTGTTTTCTCCCATTGCTGAACATGGAACATTCTCCCTCTTTGGGCTGTTGTTATCAAGCAGGAGGGGTTTTTTTTTGCTAGGGAAGACGTGATGGAGCCTGATAAGTCAGGAACCTAAAAGGCTGAGCAGCCAATATTTGCTAGAATTGCTTATGTTTTGTTTCAGCATTTCTTCAACTCTGTATTGGATTCTTGCTAATGTTATGTCTTTGTAAACTTGTGTTTATTTACACTATGGCATTGTTTATGAAATTGTCCTTGAAACTGACTGTACTACTCTCACACTGTATAATCTGCCTTGAAACTCAGTGAGAAAGGCAGGCTATAAATGACATAAATAAATAAATTCTAATATATTTATCTATCCACATATATATAATTCATATATCTCTCTATATAAAAAACAAGTGTCCAAACCCCTGGACCTAGAAACATGAAATTTGGGGAGCACATTCCTTTCCTGTAAACACCCACTAAGAAGGGATTTTAAGAAATTCGCCCCCTAAGGGGTTAAAAAGGGGTCAAATGTGTTTTCCCATAGGGATACAGCTTCCCTGTGTGGCTGGCAGGCTACTGCCTGCTCGCACCCCCACCCACTGCTAGCTCGGCCACTCTTCCCTGATTGGGCCAGCCTTTCAAGGTCATTTGCATATGCAGGCTGATTGGGGCTCACAACATTCCACACCTCATCGCCCCCCCCAGTTGGAATACAGAGGCTATTTCCATATGTGGCCTGATTGCTCCTCACCCTCCACATTCTAAACAGTCTGCAGTTGCTTTTGGGAGTCATTGAATGTGTCCTGAGGTCAAATGCACCTCTCAGTCTTCCCCTCAAAGTTCACTAGGGTTGCCAACTCAAAAAAAAAAGTTACATTCCCGTAAGTATTATAACTTGATTTAAATTAATTACTCTAGCAAGCACGGGTACACACACACACACACACACACACACACACTAGCTTGATACCCATGCTTTGCTACAGTATTTAACTATTTTAAATCCAGGTATAATATTTATGGGTATGTAACATTTTTTTGGGGGGGGAGTTGGTTTTGTAGTGTAATAGCATAGTACCCAAGCTTCACAAAGGTGTTTGAATAAAGTGAAGGATGTTGATGCCAAAAACTGATGGAGTAAGTTTCGAAATGTAACATTTATTGAAGAGAATTTTAAAAGAAAGATTGTAGTGCAATAAAGTGAAAAATACATACAACCAGGTTTTCTTCTACTTTAAAAAAAATTATTAAACAAAAAAAGGGAGATACAGAAAGGAAGGGAAGAAAGGGGGGGCACACAAAGCAAATATAACAATGTATACTACAAGGGTTATTAAAATACAGGATACAAAATCATGATCTTTATGACTAGCAATTAAATGTTTTTCCAAAGTAAACAACGCATAAAAAATTCATACCTAATTCTACTCATTATTTTAGTAATAATAAAAATAGACAAAAGACAATTCTTAACCCAGATACTGCTTCTTTCTTAATATAACTGATTATCGTAACCCTAAAATCTTTAAAATAAAATAGTATTAGGGATTCTGATCTATATCTACTCCATATTCTCATTACCTTTTGCTTATACTCAAGAAGATACTTATAACCATGCTTGCCTACTGCCAATGTTTCAAAGTTAGACAATCTACTATTTTTATATAACTAATTATCTTACAATAAAATTGTCAAGCATATCTCTATACAATCATTTTCATAACTGCAGTTCTAAGACAACTTATAAGTTTTATCCATTACAGGGGAAGCAAGTAATAAACTAATTACTACCAGAACTGTTAAAATACAAGGTACCAAAATCCTAACCTTTATAGATCTTGATTAACAATTAAATATTTTCCAGCCTAACCAGCCCGCGCAAAATTCAAACCTAACAATTATTAATAATAAGACTGCTTATTTCTTAATATTACAGATTATCATAACCTTTAAAAGTCTGAGAATAAAATGCTATTAGAAGTTGTAATTTGCTTCGATTCCAGATTTTCATCACTTTTTACTTATATTTAACATGATGTCATGATATTAACCTTTATCAGTGTTTCCATATTAGTAAGTCTGTTATCTTTATGTAACTGCTTAATTTACCATCGGATTATTAAACGTATCTCAGCACAATCATTTTCAAATCCACAGGGATAAATCGTATTATAAATTTTATGCATAATAGGCAAAGTATTTCCCCCCTTTCTCTTCATTCTTTAAGTGGCTTTCTATTTACATAGTTTGTCAGTTTTGCCATGACTACATATTCTGACACTTTTGTCCTCCCAGATTTCCTTAGTTGGGCATTCTCCTTCTTTCCATTTACTTGCAGTTAGCATTCTTGCCGCTGTCAGCAAATATAGAAGCAGTTCGTGTAATGTCCTTTCCACATTATCTGGCATAATTCCCAACAGCACAGTCTGGGGTTTCGTGGCAAAATTGATTTTTAAAATCTTCTGAATCTCTGTCTGTATGTCTCTCCAAATTTTTTCACTTTTTTTACATGTCCACCACATATGAAAAAGGAACCATCTGCATCCTTACATTTCCAACATAACCCTACATAATTCTTATCCATTTTCTTAATATCTTTTGGTGTGATATACCATCTAAAAAACATCTTATACCAATTTTCTCTGAGTATTTGGCTTGCTGTAAACTTTATGCCCTTAGTCCATAAATTTTCCCACTGTTGAAATGTGATTTCTTCTGCAAAATTTTGCATCCATTTTATCGTGCACTGCCCTCCCCCCGCTCAGATTGGGGCATGGCGGAGGCAGCAATGCCCGGCTTGCTTGCCCTGCCCTTTCTAGAGCCCATTGTATTTTTCCCCCACAATGGGCTTTGTTGCTAGTCTAGAATAATTGTTGCAGATTAAAATCACACTGCTTTGAAACATGCTCAGAAAATTTTACCCTCCCAAATTTCTCCATGGATTTTTTCATTCTGATTTAATAATAATAACAGTAACAATAACAACTATACTTATATATCACTCTTCTAGATAAATTAGTGCTCCACTCAGAGCAGTAAACAAAGTCAGTGTTGTTATTATCCCCACAATACAGCTGGGGAGCTGGGGCTGAGAGGAGTGGCTTACCCAAGGCTGCCTGCTGAGCTCACTGTAGCAGTGTGAGTCGAACCAGCAGAGTGCTCACTCACAGCCCAACTACTTAACCACTATGCTACAGCTGCAACCTTATTATAATAGCTGCACTTACATACCACAGTGTTAGACAGATTGTTACCACACTCAGAGCAGTGAACAAAATTGGTGTTACTAGTATCCTCACAATACAGCTGGGACGCTGGGCTGACAGGTGAGGCTTATCTCAGGCCACCCACTAAGCTCATGACCGTAATGAGAGCTGAAACAGTAGAATGCTGATTGACAGCCCAGCCACTTAACCACTATCCTACAGCAACTCTCTGGTTTGTTTTGCAGCATAACATTGATGCATTAGCAATATATCTTTTTTTCATTTCCATACTTTGTTTAGATTTGCATTTTGTGTTTTCTCCCCCCCACCCCCTGCCGCCATTAATGGTGACCATGAACCATTAGGCACCTAGATTAAAACAAAGCGTTAAAACAAACCATCCGATGATGTCATCACATCAGAATTCCTCTTTTGTGTTATGATTTAATTAACCCACACGTGTGCACAGGTGCACTAATTAAATCCCAAGGCAATGCGGAACCCCGGTGTGAACATTCCATTGCCTTGATCCCTTTTGATGCAGTGTAATGTATTTTAAGCCAATGGAAATATACACACGTACCCCTGCACATCCCTAAACGGAATACATGGAACTAAGCATCGTGGATCATTATGATACATTCATGCACGTGTAATTTACAACAACAGTCTAGATCTCTATTATGAAAAGTTCACGTCTGCTTTTGTGAGCTGATGACTCCAGAGTGCCAGCTGCAGAACCGAGGGACCAATTTTTGCATATTTTTAGTTCTAGCAGGTGCTTCTTGATTCAATCCTGCCCAAACCTGAGTCTTCTGGAAATATTTAGTTCTCCACCCCAGTTTTTCTTGGATTGAAGTTCAAACTATCTGAACTTCTTCATGATAAATCAGAAATAGATTATACAGATAAACAGCCCTCATCACCACCCCATTTCAGCCTGTTCTATGCATGTTTGCTCAGGAGTCCTATTGGATTCGATGGGCTTACAACTAGGTGTTCATCCATCAGATCACAGTTTTTCTCAAACGTTGTTTTTCTCATCCATAGGCAGAATAATCCCTCTGGTTAGACAAAACAAAGCAAATGGAGAAAAGCAAGCCTCATCGCCCAGACATACTTTGCAAATGCAAAACAGGGAGTGGGATGATACTTTTAAATTATTATTATGATTTTAAAAGGAGCTCTTGGGTAAGTGCCTGTTCTTCTTGTAATTCTTCCAAGGATAATGAAAGTGGCAGGACTCATTTCTGACCTAGAAGTAGCAACGTTCCATATCACCAGCTCATTCTACATGACAATGAAAGGTGTAGGAGAGTTGTCCTTCTTTGCAACTGGTCATCCTATGGCAGGCCTGTGCAGCTTGTCATTCACCAAGATAAGTACAGCCCAATCCACCACCTGTATATGGAAGACCACCTGGGCCTTGAGAAGCCTTCTATTTAGCTGCCCGTTCTGGATTGCAAAACACGATGGCCAGGATGGGCTCAGCTGGCACCTGCCAAGACATGACAGTTGGGATACAAGAAGGGTTGCCAACTGCCTGGAGAAAAATGCCCTGATCCTTCAATAGGGGTCTAATGCATGGAAATGGACAGCTGAAGGTTTTCATATAGGGAGGCCAGAGGTCTCTTAACCTTCTGTTCCCCACTTGACAGGCTGGTGGAGGGAGAAGGGAGGTGTTATTCAAACTCTATTGAATCTTAAAGAATTGCCCTGATATTATGGTGTCACTTTAGGATGTCAAATGTTGACCAAGGAGATTGTCCCTGTTCCAGAACACCCCAAACATTACAGAACCATGGCCAATAACCAAAAATTTTATAAAATGGTGGAAATTGCAAAAAAAAAAAAAGTCCTCAAACTTCATAGGATAGCTGTCATGACCTAAGAACTAGAAAAATGGCAAAAGTCACAAAGACACGGGAAACCTCACAGGATTGTAGACATGACAAGAAAAGTCAAAAATTGCTGAAACCTCACAAGACCATGCTTAATTCTCTCAAAATAAGAATAGAAAAAGTCAGGAGACTCACCAAAGCCTTACAAGAACAAAAAACTCAAAAAAAAAGAAAGAAAAAAGAAAATTGCAAAAACATTCCAATCCTCACAAGACTGTGGCAATGACCCCAAACCCAAAAATGACAAAAAATTGCATACAATTCCCCAAACATCATAGGACAAGAACTGTGACCTGAAAGTTCAAAAACCATCAAAAATTCTCAAAGAGCCACTGTCAAAACCATAAAAACAGGAAAAACTTCAAAAATTGCATACAATTCTCCAAACATCATAGGACAAGAATCATTCATGACTTGGAAGTTTAAAAACCACCAAAATTTGTGAAGGACACCCCAAATCTCAAAGGGCCACTGTCAAAACCATAAAAAGAAGAAAAACTTCAAAAACTGCATAAAATCCCCATAACCTCTCAGAATGGTAGTCCAGATCAGAAAACAAGAAAAATGGTGTAAAATATGAAAAATGTTCCCAACCTTACAGGACCACAGAAATGGAAAATTTGGGAAATGGCAAAATTGTGAAAAATGCCCCAAAAGGAAAGGACATTTTTTCCCCTCAGGGCACTTGACAACCCCAGTTAACAAGATGTAAAAGCCTGCCCTACAGGACAGGCAGGCATATAATGTAGTTCGACAAATAAAAAACTGAGAAATCTAATACAACATAAGCCATCAGAAGGAGCTATCAGAAGGAGCTGTTTGAGAGCTGTTTGCATCTACTCCTCCCTCCCCTCCCCTCCTCTATATCTGACCAGTTTCTTCTTGCCCTCCATGCATCTGACAAAGAGAGTTGTGGTTCTTGAAAGCTTATGCTACAATAAAGTTGGTTAGTCTTAAAGGTGCTACTGGACTCTTTTTTAATTTTGCTGCTACAGACTAACATGGCTAACTCCTCTGGAACATAAGCCAGTTACATGACTTTTCCCCACCTAATATTCTGCAAAATCAAGCCTCCTGCTCTCTGTTTTTCATGACAAAATCAGATAGTTGCTGCTCACAGTTACTCGTCTTGCTTGCAGGCAGATTTCCCAAGAATTCCTTCTTAGAGCAGCAGTTCATTCTGTACCAGTAATTACTACCAAAATAAAAACCCTAATTTAAAAAGCATTTAAAAACCCGTGTTGTACAGAAGCGGTTTATAATCATTTGAAAATTGGCACTTAGGAAAACATTGGCAAGCCAGACAACTCAGGGAGAATAAAAAGAACAAGGGGATCAGGGTGGAGAGGGTTGAAGAGGGGCTTGCGCTCTGCTGGGACCTGCCTAAATCCCCTTGATGACAATTGTAAAAATCCTATCGTTTTAAGATGCGAATTGCACTCAACTATCTGGTTGACTACAGGCTCATCTACCTATTAGTTGTGGCTGCCTCCTGTGAAGCACTTACACTTTCCTCTCGATGAGCATAAGACAAAGACGACATCAATACTTTAAGAATACTATCCCGGGCCTTTTGCTTTCCTCCTCGTGTAGAGGGTGCAATTAGCGCCACGTTGTCAGGCCTGGGGTTCCCGAGGCTCAGCTCTGTCTGTCTTTAAGGATGCCTTTGAATGTCTCATTCTGGATGTTCAGGCCTGAAACCCCCATTTTTCTTTTCACTTTACCCTTGACTGGCTTGAACTTTTCTGTTTCCTTGTACTGATCCCCCCCCCCTGTAAAATGTATACATCTTCAGTCATATTCATCAATAAATCAGTTCTATACATTGTAAATATATCACAGCTGTGGTACACAGCATGTATTTAGGGTTGCCAGGACCCCTGGGGCACAAACTGGGAGATGGGGGGGTTGGGGGTGCCGTGGAGCTCCCAGGCCTGTTCCCCACACCTCTCCCCCCCACTGGCCAGGTGAGTGGTGGCAGGGGGGAGAGGCTGAGAGTGGGGGATCCCCCACCTCCACCGCGGGCATGGGATCCCTACATGTATTATAAAGGCTGTAGTATCACTATAGTAACTCAGCATGGTTCAGGAAGGCACTTTGATAAAGCAAGCAGGATTGTAGCCTATGCCACTGAGAGTCTCTATAAAGGAGACATCTTACAGGAGGATGCTTGAGTGAAGAGAGACGCAATGTTAGCCAGGAAACGTAGGAAACGGAGGAGACGGCTTTGTCATTTTCACCTCTCTACAAAGGTTTGTTAATTTCCCCTTCTCCCTTCTCCTCCCTGAAGACTATGTTAATTTCACCTCTCCCTTGTAGGAGGCAAAAAAGAAATAAACAGACCCTCCAAGGAGCGGTCTCCCAGCTCTCTATAAAAAGGTAAAAGCGATGAAGCCTTTTGCTCTGTCTCTTAAGTTTCCCAGCTAACATTACATCTCTCTTCACTCGAGCATCCTCATGTAAGATGCCTCATCTATAGAGACTCTGAGTACAGTATGTATTATCTATTGTATGTATTCTGCTGCTCTTACTTCATTGTATTCTAATTCTGCATTTCCATTTTCTTCATTGTTTGACATATCATAACTGATACTTTTTTTTTTGCATTCTTCCTAATTTTTTTAACCCTTGTCCCATTGCATGGCTTATTAGATAGCTCATGCTATTTAATTGCATTGTTTCACACCATGTAATCCACCTTGAGTCTCAGTGAGAAAGGCAAGCAATAGACAAAGTAAATAAAATGCAATGAAAATGCAACGGATGCACATGTAATGCAAACAAATATATAATGGCAATAAGCCAAGGACCAAGACATTTAACAGAAAGAGAAAGGGAGACAGAGAGGAACATGAAAATAAATTTAATATGGGACACCCCTCATCCTTTCTTGGTCTTCCAGGGGGTGGGAGCAAAGCAGCTGTCTTGTAATTCTGCCTGCCTTTCTTGAAGCGCCCAATTGCCAGCGCCGCTTGCGTTGGGATGAGGGCAAACACCTCCTTGTACCTGCTCTGGACATGAGAATAGTAAAGGCATGTAAAACACATGGAATTTGGCAGAGATGATCCACTGGACGAGGTACAATCGCTGAAAATTCAAGCCAAATGGGTTGGGGAAAAAAACTTTACAACCAGAAAACGTGCTGTTTCCTTAACAACACTTTCTCTCCTATCTGTGATGATGGTTCCATAGGTGAGGATGAAATCTCTGAGAATTCCATCTCCGTGAGCTAGGAAACAAAAAGCTACATGGGGGGGGGGTGTTGGTATTCTCAACAAAACCAATAGAAACAAATCCAAATAAGGGGTGGTGGTTTTTAATAACAAACAAAATCTGTTCCCAACTTATCCTGTTTCATTTTATGAAACCTATTGATTTCTTATGCAAAGAACCCATCCTGAATGTGGAAGAGAAGCCAGTGCAGGGCTCCAAGGAGGGGCATCACATAGTCCAAATCCATATAAATCAAGATGGGTAGCCGTGTTAGTCTATCTGTAGCAGTGGAAAAGACCAAGAGTCCAGTAGCACCTATAAGACTCACAAAATTTGTGGTAGGGTATGTACTTTCATGAATCACAGCTCACTTCTTCAGATACAGCTAGAATGGGAGTCCATCTCTCCTTATAATTTGCTACGTGGAGTGATTTCAGATGCTGAATGACAATAGCTGGTGAATGACAATAGCAGGCGTGATTGGATTAGGTAGGGTATGAAGAGGGATGGTGGATGTGGAGAAACCAGCATTGGTAATGAGACAGGAAGCCCAGGTCTCGATTCAGTCCAGGTGGATGCATTGTCCTGAGCTTCATTATCAGTTGCAATTCAGCCACCTCTCTTTCCAATCTCCCTTTGAAATTCCTCTGCAGGAGAACTGTTACTTTTAGGTCAGCAACTGAATGTCCTGGAAGGCTGAAATGTCCCCCCACTGGTATTTGAATGCTGTGGTTTCTGATGTCAGATTTATGTCCATTAATTCGTTGTTGAAGGGACTGGCCAGTTTGTCCGATGTAGATCGTGGAAGGGCATTGCTGACACATGATAGCATAAATCACATTTGAGGATGAGCAGGAGTATGAACCTGAGATGGTTTGGCTTTTGTTGTTGGGTTCACCAATGGTGTTACTAGGATCTATATGAGAGCAAAGTTGGCATCTTGGTTTGTTGTACAAGAGTCCATGTTATTGTTAAGTAATTTAACATTGCGGGTGAGTAGTTGTTTTAGGTTACTCCACTCTTCAAGATATAAGGGCAGAGGGACTCACATTTTAGCTGTATCTGAAGAGGTGAGCTGTGACTGTGAGCTGAAGTTAAAACAAGCACAAGCAAGTATCAAGTGAGTGTCCCAGTTCTCTGCAATGAGGGCTGCTTGGAGCTCAGCACCACATTCTTCCTCCCACCTCTTTGGCATCAGTAAGCATCAGGGCTTTTTTTCAGCCGGAACGCGGTGGAACGGAGTTCCGTAACCTCTTGAAAATGGTCACATGGCCGGTGGCCCCGCCCCCTGATCTCCAGACAGAGGGGAGTTGAGATTGCCCTCTGCGGAGTTCCGGCACCTCTTGAAAATGGTCACATGGCCGGTGGCCCCGCCCCCTGATCTCCAGACGGAGAAGAGTTTAGATTGCCCTCCGCGCCGCTCCAGTGGCAAGGCCACCGGCCATGTGACCATTTTCGCCAAGGGCAATTTAAACTTTAAAAAACTCCCTCCTTGTTCCAGCTGTCCCTAAGTGATGCCATTGTGTGGTCCTGAGTTCCACCACTGAGTTCCACCACCTCTTTTCCCAGAAAAAAAGCCCTGGTAAGCAGGAATGGATTTTTGCTTCATATCCAGCTGGAGGTAGGTGGGACCAACTGAACCTCGGATTTCTGAATGATTTCTGGGGCGAGGGGCAGGACTGACTGGTGTGGATAAATGCTCTGATTTCAGACAGCAAGAAGTGCGGCTTGATCAATAGTCTAATCAAGGCCACACAGATCACAGAGTTCTCCACAACTGGGAAGGGAACCAGCAAGCCAGAGATTAACTCAAGGGCTTAGAACTCCACTTTATGAATAATTGAATCAATAAGCTACAGTGAAGCCCAAAATGCAACTAGAGAGTAAGAGGGAAAGAGTCGGGGAGGGGGAGAGAAGAAAGAGAAAGAAATCTTTCAAGCTAAAAGAGGCTTTTATGTCGGAGAATGCAATGCAGCTGCCTCTGATCTCAGGAAATGTGACTCCCTCTACTCGGTGGAAGTTGCGTCGTCCCCTGAAATCCATTGTTTTAGCAGCCGTCCCTTTTAACTTGCAGCTCAGAACCAGTGAAGGATGCAGCCCCTGCCGATTAGAGCTGTCAAGAAGGCTCTCTTTTGAATCATAATGAACACTCCCCCGTTTTAAAAAAAAAAACACCCAAACCTTAAAATTGCTAGTGAGGGGAAAGGAAGGGACTTCTCTCTCTGTCCACAATGCTCCAGTCAATGCGGAGATCTAAAAGGGAATGCAAGGTTCATATGCCCCCCGGGGCGGGGGCTCTTGAAATCAGTTCAGCAGTAACTTCAAGTACCAAGCTGCAAGGCCTTTTTCAAGTGCGAGGGGTACATAAGCAGGGGGAACTGTCTTTGGTCCTGCTCTGAAGTTCAAAGCAAGGAGGAGGAAGAATAAATCTGAAGTCCAGCTTGATGAGGTCATTTCATACGTAGGAGCTCTTGCGGGGAGCAGAGGTGCAGGGACTCGGGGGACGGATTCAAGGAAGGAATGGGGTAAAGAAGAAAGGACAGAAGCAGAATGCTAAAAGACTCCCGAATAAGGCTTCAAGGACAGCAAAGGTGGGATGAAACCTCTACACAGGGATGCGCCAGGAGTTTCTCCTGAGCTCTGTGGTAAAGACCATAGAGTCCAGGAGAGGGAGCCTAGAGATCATCAGGAAGTGACTTTGCACCTTCACCAAACTTTGCCCTTCCTAGGCGCCACCTCCTAAATTAGCTGGCATTTGCTGAGGCAGTGATGGGGAACATGAGTCCACAATGCAAGAGGAATCTCCATACAAAGGACCAGTAGAATGAGGGCACCAGGAACCCTCTAACTGGGCCTCGTAATCACTCTCGAGACCCCAAGAATAGCCAAAGTTGTGCATCCAGCAGAATCCTGGACCAGACAGTTTAATGCAGCCCCAAAAGTTTGGAGTGTCCCTTTTAGACTCACTCTTTCTCTCAGGAACTACGTAGAGAGTTTCTCAGTCTCTTGACATCCCTAGCATCTCCATCTTTTGGGTGCTGATGGCTGCTTAGTCACCCTAGCTACTCCAAGTGGCTGGTCTGAATCGGCTACTCTTCCATGATTTCTTTCCAGAATTTGTTTAGATCACTGATCATGCACAGTTTCTAGTTTGTGCCTGCTGTTTCTCTTTGCAGGTTACTTTCTTACAGGACTGCAGATGTCACCATACTGTTGCATCAAGATTGCTTTTTGCACAGGGGATGCAGCTCAACGCACACATGAGATCAGGAATATCACTGAACAGTAGGATTGCCAGCTCATTGCAATCCTTCTCAGTATTGTGCCAACACTTCTGGCGTGACCATAGAGTTTGGGACGAGTGGTAGAGTGCCACCCAACACAATGACATCACTTCTGGGTCGCATTGGAAGTGATGTCATGGTGTTGCATGACACCAATCCTGGCACTGCCTCCAGAATTTTCTTTCTGCCTCTCAGGTGAGCTGTGGTAGGCAGAGCCACCAGTCTTCCCAGAGACATCGAGAAGAAAACAAAAACCCGAATGAATATTGTGGCAAAATGCCTATGTGCTAAAGTCATTCCAGAAGTCTTTGCACTGTACAGGCCCCCTGGGAAACAGTAACAAAACGGAATAATAGACAACCACTCAACCCACTCAGTATTTTGGAGGTCTGTATGTGCTGCGCCCAATTCCATGGCCACCAAGCTACAGCGACCATCAAAGTCACCAGATCCAATGAACAGAGAGAATGTATCTTCAGGCTTATCAGGGTCCTTTCCATAGTCCCTCACATCAATATTATGCAATTGCACTACTTTACCTAATATATAATAACATTTATAATAATAATATTTGATTTATAGGACAGCTTAATGCCCACTCAGAATGGTTTACAAAGTGTGTTTTTATTATCCTCACAACAATCACCCTGTGAGGTGGGTGGGGCTGAGAGAGCTCTGAGAGAGCTGTGACTGACCCAAGGTCACCAGCTGGCTTCAAGCAGAGGAGTGGGGAATCAAAGTTTAGAGTCCTGCCGCTCTTAGAGCCAAGCTACAAGTGACACCTGACACAGGTTGGACTCTTGTCAGCTTCCCTCCAGTATTGATGGGAAATGTAGGCGTCCTGGTTTTACAGCTTGGCTCTCCATTACAGCTGCAAGACCAGGATGCCTACATTTCCCATCAAAACTTGAGGGAAGCTGACAAGTGTCCAACCTGTGTCAGGCGTCACTTGTAGCTTGGCTCTTAACCACTACACCAAACTGGCTCTCTTAATTAATCTCTAATTTTTCAACAACCAGCATGTTTTTTTTCTCCCTTGAGTCCCAGCCTATTAATGGGTCCTTGTGTTCTGATTAGGGTTGCTAGACGGGGTCTGCAAAGATACCGGCCCCAGGGAGAGGGGGGTTGTGGCCCTCCCATCAGAATTGTTCTTTGTGACCAGGCTGGCCAGCCGGCCATTGCTGGATGGCGCCGGGCAGGAAGCCAGGCAGCCTGGCTGGACAGGTGAGGTGTCCATTATTTTAACTATGTTCCCCCCATCAGTCCTAAAAAAGGCATACTGTCTGGGTGAAAACCGGACACCAGGCAACCCTCGTTGTGATTGGTGCTCCCAAGAAATTTGATCAATTGGTTTTTATATTTTAAATCGGTGGCTGCAATTTGCGGAAAAAATTAGCTTTGCATACTATTTTAAATCCTTTTGTCTGGACCTTGAAAAAGGCTGGAGAAAAACCTGGAGAAAAAAATGTTCTTTCTCCTTAATAAAGACTTAATGGGATATTATTTACCCAGTGATGTTATTTCCCTTTACGCCATGAAAAGTTTCACCTGCCTATTTCCACGCATCAAAGCTCTACTAAAGGTACAGGACATTTTTTCTCCAGGTTGTTAGCAACCCTATCATTTGACCAGTGTTCAGAAACCTGCACCATATCTGATACCCCATCGCCTCTAGATCCTTCCTAGAGCTGCTGTAGCACAGTGGTTAAGTGGTTTGGCTGTGAATCAGCACTCTATTGGTTCAAATCCCACTCCTGCCATGAGCTCAGTAGGTGGCCTTGGGTAAGCCACTCCTCTCAGCCCCAGCTCCCCAGCTGCATTGTGAGGATAATAAAACTAACTTGTTCACTGCTCTGGGTGAGGCACTAATCTGTCTAGAAGAGCGGTATATAAGCACAGTTATCGTTATCGTTATCGTTATCGTTATCGTTATCGTTATCGTTATCGTTATCGTTATCGTTATCGTTATCGTTATCGTTATCGTTATCGTTATCGTTATCGTTATCGTTATCGTTATCGTTATCGTTATCGTTATCGTTCCTACAACATGACTCTTTCCTTTCAATCCATTCAGTATTTTCCATGGTACTGCCCCCCCCCAATCCTGCATCCTGCTTGCAAACTTGCACTGAGACGTACACGTGCATCCCGTCCAATAAATCAGCCTCCATTTAAGTTCTTCTGAGCTCATCCAGAGCCAGAGCGGCTCTTTCTGGTAAAACTGGATTTCCCTTTGTGTTGCATGCTGGGAAGGCAGAGATTTCTCTTCAATGCCTCATGCAAATGTTTGGGCTTTTGCTACTGTTCAATAAAGTTGATCATTTTGCTCAGGACGTATCCATGCAATTTTCCACACCACTGGCTTAAAGATTGTGTCTTGGTAAACCAAAGCGCTCTTTTTTTGTCTATATTTATGTTGCAAATGAAGAAAACCAACACCAAACAGTGTTATTGTCTCAACAACAGATCTATTAGTAGTTTATTTAAATCACTCAGAGTCAGAACCGACAAGATTCTCTCTCTCTCTCTCTCTCTCTCTATATATATATATATATATATTTGCTTTTATATTTTTTTCCCCATCTGTGTCTTTGCTTGTGTGGTGATTTGCCTTGCTGGTGGAACGTCTTTCCACACCATTACATTTCCCAATGAAATATGTGAGAATTACCTCCAATGGTCACAGGAAACCATCAAAACATAAAGCATGCAGAAAATGAATTATTAAGTTTCCCATCCAACCTGGTAACGGCTGTTATGTTTTGTATTAGAACACATTAAGGTGGAGAAAGAGAGAGAGAGAAATTTCCAGGATGTCATCTAGGCAGCACTGCGCATAAACAACTGTGGTTATGGATTATAAAATGGAAAACTTGCGAGAGGAAAAAAAATATATTCAGAGTTTAGCCAATGCTGAATATAAATGAGCCAAGAGCAAAAAAAGAAAAGAAAAAAAAGCTAAAATAGAATAAAATGGAAATTCCTGAGAAACTAACAGCTCAATCCTTGTAGGATCTATCTATTTTTATCCCACATTTTCTCCAAGGAACACCGTATTCTGCTTTGCATATTTTATCCTCACAGTGACCCTGAGAGGTAGGTTCTGCTGAAGGAGAGAAAGGGAGCTTGAGCCGGATTGTAGGGTTACCAGTTCTGGCTATAGATCCAGAGGAGTTAGCTGTGTTAGTCTGTAGTAGCAAAATCAAAAAGAGTCCAGTAGCACCTTTAAGACTAACCAATTTTATTGTAGCATAAGCTTTCGAGAATCAAGTTCTTGTATCTGGGTTTAGATCCAGAGGAGTTAGCTGGGTTAGTCTGTAGTCACAAAATAGTTAAAATGTCGTTAGAAAGGAGCTTTACCAGTTGAATTTCTGGCTGCTAGTTTCAAGGCCTGCTAGGGAACCCAAGATAGTCAAAAAAAACCTTCCAGAAAGTCCACTTCTGTTGATTTTATCACATACTAGTCATGTAAAAATAAGCATGTTATTAAGTACTGGGAATGCAGCAATATTTTTGCTTTTCACATGCCAGGTTTTTTTCTTCCCTATTTCTGTTGCTGGTGCTCCTGTCCTGATATGTTTATTTCTTTTCTGCCACCTTTGTACAATTTATAAGTTATTCCCCATTTGTACCCTTCTGATGCAAAAATCATATTGTATAAACTTAACTGGATGAATTTGACATGAAAACCGGAGAGCTTCACTTGTACAAGGGAAGCACAAACATTAAATAGGATTTTCTCCCCAACTGACCAGGAAAAAAAAATCCCACTCCTTGCTTTCTCATGAACTTTTAATAGTCGCTTCATCAGCATAAATCAGCAGGCAATAATAACAACAACAACAACAACAACAACCACATTCAATTTATATACTGCCCTTCAGGATGACTTAACAACACCCACTCAGAGTGGTTTACAAAGTATGTCACGATTATCCTGACAACAAAATACCTTGTGAGGTGGGTGGGGCTGAGAGAGCTCCGAGAGAGCTGTGACTGACCCAAGGTCACACAGCTGGCTTCAAGCGGAGGAGTGGGGAATCAAACCTGGCTCTCCAGATTAGAGTCCTGCCGCTCTTAACCATTACACCAAACTGGCTCTCCATGCTTTTCACCATCTGGAAACAAGAACTGTTATGATCTACTAACGCCTATGGATCTCCATCGGAGAAGGAGTCAGTAAAAAAATTAACACAGCCTTCTTTGCATTGAATCTCATCATTTAAAAAAATAATTGGAATGTAAGGATAGCAAGAGAAAAGTGGGAGGTGAAGGGTTACCTTTCTTTGAGCAAGGGAAAAACCTCTGTTGGGGCTCAGCATGTGCTAATTGAGCAAAGCTGGAAGTTCCAGGGATTTGTGTGATGACTCGAGCTGGTGATGATGATATTGTAACTGGTGATAATTGGAAGCTGACACAGTCTTTAATTAGCAAATTGACACCAGGTGCTCTGAGCTATATAAAGCAGAGAAGCTGCAAAGCGGGGGATCTGTGGATGGTCTGGGTGTAGATACTGGAGACGCAAGTGAGATGTGGAACTGCGTCTCGCATGCAATTTGCATTGATCTTCCAGCCCTTAGAAGCAAGTCAGAACAGAGAGGAGCAAAGCAGATATCCGCATTTGCTTGTGAGCTACATCTGTTGATGGTTAGTCTAATTCACCTGGAGTTAACGGACTCCGCTTCTGAGGCATGCCGGGATTGGACTCCTGTATGGAAGTCAGGTTTTTTACTGAAGGAGTGCTGGAGAGGCTATCTGTTCACCCTGGGAGCTGATGCATTTTGCTGTTGATTCCAGTGAGGCAAGCACCAGGTATCCAAGCTTGATCCTATGTATGTTTGCAATGTCTTTCTTGAGGCTTACTCCCAAAATAAGTGGACTTGGAACTGTAGCCCGGGATCAAGTGTCTTCATCCAACTTGAGAGCAGTTTTTCCATGGGGTTAGCAAAGAGCCTTTAATTTATGAAGCCAATTGCAACCGGCTTTCTCCACCTTTGGTCATTCTTCTCTATTTCTGCAGGGGCATCTGTAATATCCTTTCAGCCTCCCCGATCTGGTGTGTGTGCCCCACCCCCTGTGGAAACTTCTTTTCTTGCAAATTTATAATGTGGTTGGAAAATGGTATCATTCTTCGAATTAAAAACTAAGCCAGGAAACGGTTAAGTTTGTAGAGAGCAAATCCTACTCTTGTCCCAACATTGGACTGTTTATATCAGGGGTGGGCAATTGTTTTGGCTCGGGGACCACTTTGTGGCAGCAGAGGTTAGCAGAGGGCCGCACCTTTTAAAATGATTGCATTCATTAGTTAACTTTGCATTTCAGAAAAAGTATAAATTGTATCATAAAAATCAATAAATATAAATTAAATAAAATAGTGGTAGTTTTATTCAATTTATTTATTGTGCTAATTTCATATCATCTATAGCTGCAAGCACATTTAATTTTAGAATTGGTTTAATGAGACAAATATACCCTATCACACTTTTCTACTGTCTTGGCGGGCCACAAAATACTCTGTAGCGGGCCGCATGTGGCCCACGGGCCGCAATTTGCCCCCCCCCTGGTTTATATGAAAGGCTGATCTTAGAGCCAGGCTACAAGTGACAAAAGGCACAGGTTGGACACTTGTCAGCTTCCCTCAAGTTTTGATGGGAAATGTCGGCATCCTGGTCTCGCAGCTTCACTCTCCAACTGCTGCCCAATGGACTTTTCAACTGTCACTTGTCCAACATTCCGCCAAGCTGCCTACATTTCCCATCAAAACTTGAGGGAAGCTGACCAGGGTCCAACCTGTGTAATTCATCACTTGTAGCCTGGCTGTGAGTATGAGGTTGTGAGTCCTCCTGTCTTCAGCAACTGATTCATACATGGGCTTTTATTAAGTGTAGGCTGAAGTGAGAGCTGCAGCCGCTCCTGTCTTCCTGTGTAATGTATCTGTGCGATGTACTTGTTGGTAAACAATTTACATTCGCACATTGTGTTGTGTGTATGCTCAGACAGCCCTGCAAAATGTAATGTATTCAGTGGGCCTAAATCAAAATGATACATTTTGAACGAGAGAGAAAAAGGGAAGGGGGTGATTAAGTCACCTACTTGAATTCTTTTCATATTATTTTCCATCCTCCCCCGCTTTAAATTGAACTACGTCTGTCACTGGAATTCGCTATAATTTTCAACACAATTTTCTTTTTATTTTGGCAAGCAAATTCAAGTCAGAATTTGCTGAGGTTAGTTTTTAAAACGTATTTTAGTTTTAATTTTCCTCCGTTTAATTCCCTCGAATGATCCCATGGGAGGATCTGGAAAGAAAATCAGCGGCTGTTCTCAGTTGGTTCCCTGACGCAGGGATGTGCTCCTTCTAAAATTAAAAGCCATCCACTGTCCCAAAAAGCACCAGTCTCCTGAGCCACTGACTCAGAAAATAGAAGGAGTGAAGCTTGACCATGAGGAGTAATTAAGATGGAAGAATCCATCTTCTGTTGCTTTCATCTGGGTCACTTTTTTTTTCTGGACTTTTAAAAAATTGCTTGTCACCAGCTAGACAAGAGTAGCGATAGCAGATTCAGCATGATTTGGAAACTGAGCCCTAGCAGGGCTCAGCCCAATCCCCTCTGGTGTTCAGGCCTGTCTCGTATTGGGTTCATCCCCAGCCAGCCTTCCCTGTTGCCCCTTCTTCGTCCCATTCCCAAGAAAACTTCCCCTATGAGAAAGGATTAGAGAGACAAAATGGGAACATGGTGGCCTGAGGTTGGGACCTTGTTTGTGGAGCTATCTCGAGGCTCTCAGTGTTGGGAAAAATTGGTTTAGTGGAGCAAATAAAAGCACAACAGAATAAGCCGCTATAGACACGTGTGCTTGGCTTCTAAGAATAAAGGAAGAGGGTACATGGATAGAAAAACAGCAGTAGCCTAACTAGACTTCATCTTGCTTTTTTCTTCTCTCTCTTTGAGCCAAGCTACAAGTGACTTTTTTCACGTGGAGAACACTTGATCGTTTTCGCAAGTTTTCCTGGGAACTGAAGTCCGAGTGTCCTTCCCCTCTCTGTTAGAATTACTGTCTGAAGAGCCAGAGAAAGCCGGTTACAGCTGCAGCTTTCGCAAATCGTTCCTCCAGTCACAAGCCTGCTCTCAACAATCTTTGGGGGCGGGCAGCTGCAACTTTCTCCCTGGGCGTCCTGCTCGGCTTCACCGACACATCGGCTTTCTCCAGAGCAGCTTCCCGGGAGCAAGACGCCCAGGGAGAAGTGGGGAATCAAACATGGCTCTCCGGATTATTTTTTTAAATACCTTTTTATTAGTTTTCTCATATAGGAATAGGGGAGGACAAGGGAAAAGGTAGGGAGGGAATATCCAATATATATCATAGAGTCTGCTCGAGTTAGAATTCTGCTTATCTATGTCCTTTCATCATAACATTTCATCAAGCATTTAACTGTGATTATTAATAATATATTACAGTAGTGTTTTCATATAGTTACTACATTCAAGTCGGTAAACTTATTTTTTATCCATTCATAAAATGGTGTCCATGGGGCTGCAAAATCTTCTTCTATTTGTCCTTTCATTAATGAAGTTAATTTGTCCATTTCTGCATTTTCCATTATCTTCGCTATCAATTCTTCTTCTCGGGGTATTATTGCTCTTTTCCAGAAGGATGCCAATAGAGTTCTTGCTGCTGTTACTCCATGGATTATAAAATATTTCTGATCTTTTCCAATTTCTTCTGGTACACAATTTAACAAAAATATCTCAGGTTTAAAAGGGATTGTAAAATTTGTTGTAACAAGTTATGCACCATTATTTAGAATTTGTGGACTTCTTTACATGTCCACCACATATGATAAAATGTTCCTGTGTGTTTCACGCATTTCCAACACTTGTTTGACATATTGTTATACATTTTAGCTAGCCTATCTGGTGTCAGGTACCATCTATAAAACATCTTATACAGATTTTCTTTAAAAGCAACTGATTTAGTTATTTTAATATTAACTTCCCATATCTTATTCCATTGCATCAAGTTTTGTGACCATTTCATTTTATATTCTTCCATTCCCTCATTTCTCTTTTCCAATTGCATTAAAAACACATACATCTTTTTTATCAGTTTCTCATCAGAATTACACAGCAAAGTTTCGAATGCATTTTGTTCTAAGTAAAAGCCTCCCAGGTTTTTTTAATCTTTGTTGTATCTGGACTCAATCTGAGCCCTTGCCCACCAATCTAAATTAAAACCTTGTCTTTGGAGTTCTTCTTCTGATTTTAATACTCCTTTATAGTCTAAAAGATCTCTGTATCTAATACCCTTATCTAGGGAAAACGTCTTTGGTTGTGAGAATGCTTTTAAAGGTGAACAAACCCATTGTGGAACCTTCTTGTAAATTTCCGGTACAATTTTTTCCCATACAGTCATAATGGATTTCCTAATCAAATGATTCTTGAAATATTTATGCCCTTTAGCTTTCCCATATAGAAAAGCATGCCAACCTAGTTGCAAATCATGTCCTTCTAGGGCAAGTAATCTTTGATTTTCTAGTAAAGTCCAATCTCTCATCCACACCAGGCAACATGCTTTATAGTATATTCTCCAATCCGGTAGAGCAAAAACTGCATTATCTTTGAAATCTTGGAGTCTTTTCAGCTTAATTCTTGGTTTCTTCCCTTGCCGTATAAATTTAGATCTTATCTTATTTAGTTCTTCAAAGAAAGTCTTATTGATACTAATCGGGATAGTTTGATATAAGAAGATAATCTGTGGTAATATATTCTGGCTCTCCAGATTAGAGTCCTGCCACTCTTAACCACTACACCAAACTGGCACCAAACTGACACAAACATCAGCTTAAATTTTTCATGACATAAGAGATGATACTTGCAAAACGAAACACTCAGTCTTCTTCTGGAAGGTGGTATGAACCCCTTAGATTGGCCAAGCCTGATATAAATCCTAGGAGCCCAGCCTTTTGTCTATCATCTTTTATTTCCCCCTTCATCTAAGGAGTTCAGCATTAGACATGGGCACAAATCGAGAAAAAACTGAAATGACAGTTTCATGTTTCATCACGAACCATGAACTTTCACGAACTTGCCCCAGTTTGTGAACCGGTTCGTGGTTCCTGGTTTGTGGGGTTTAAATGCCCATTTCCATGCTGCTGTGAAGCAAAATGCCCCTTTCCATGCTGCTGCAAAACAACACGGAAAAGGGCATTTCACCCCGCCAGCTTGGATCAGCTGCTTGTTGGGGAAATCCCTGACAAGCAGCTGATCTGGGGGTTTAAATGCCCTTTTCCCTGCTGCTGTGAAGCAGCAGGGAAAGGGGCATTCCACCCCCACTGACTTGGATTGGCTGCTTGTTGGGGATATCCCTGACAAGCAGCTGATCTGGGGGTTTAAATGCCCCTTTCCCTACTGCCGCAAAGTGGCAGGAAAAGGGCCATTTCACCCAGCTTGGATCAGCTGCTTTTTTAGGAGATCCCGCCAAGCAGTTGATCTGGGGGTTTAAATGTCCCTTTCCTTGCCACTATGAAGTGGCAGGGAAAGGGGCATTTAAACCCTGCCGGCTAGGATCAGCTGCTTGGTGGGGAGATCCCCACCAAGCAGCTGATCCACAAACCAAAAGAACTGGAAGACAGTTCATAGAAGTTCATGAAAAAATGGGCATTCATGAATTGTGGTTTGTGAACCACAAAATGGCCAATTTCGTGTTGAAATTTGGTTTGTTTTGTGATTCGTGCCAATGTCTACTCAGCATACGTGATTCTTTCCTCCCACATTTTTTCCTCAAGCCATTCCCATGAAATGGGTTCAGATGAAAGAGAATAGACATGAGGACACATGAAGCTGCCGTATATTGATCCATCAAAGTCAAAATTGTCTACTCAGACCGGCAGCAGCTTTCTCAGCCAGTGGTCTTTCACATCAACTACTGCCTGGTTCTTTTAACTGGGGATACTGCAAACAAAGAAGGAGCTCTGCTGCACAGCCACAGCCCCTCCCCTGACTGGCTCATGGTCACAGCTTCATATTGGAGTGGTGGGATTTAGATCTTAAGTCACCTGAGCATGACACTCTTTGCAACACATCGCCATGTAATCTGTACATTGGATCTGTACTGCCTTTGCTTGGTCAATCAAGTAGGATCTTCTGCCTGCTGCATTTCACTCTCCCTAGTTCTGCCCTCCCTACTCCAGGGACCTTGAATGGAAGATAATGCAATTTGGATTTGAGCAGAGCACATAGAATTATAGAATCATAGGGTTGGAAGGGACCTCTAGGGTCATCTAGTCTAACCCCCTGAACAATGCAGGAAATTCACAACTACCTCCACTTCCACACATCCCCAGTGAGTCCTGCACCATGCCCAGAGGATGGCAGAACATACGTGGTCCTAATTCCAATTTGATCATGCTCATAACAGAAAGGAATGAATCATTTATTTATTTAATTGAACTTATATTCCACTCTCCCCACAAGCAGGCTCCAAGCAGATCACAGCAATATAATAAATACAATAATAGAACATGGCAGCATAAAACATAAAACCTTCAAGCAATAATACAGTACTTTAAAACAGCCGCACACATATTGTACCACCCGTTCAGTCTGAACAAACCCATGGGGCAGGGTGGCCAGCTATCAGATGGCTATAGAATTGGGGTGGGGACACACACCCCTAGGGCAGGTGGCCAGTTGGATGGGTCGCCCACCTCAATCACCATATGCCTGGCAGAACATCTCTGTCTTGCAGGCCCGGTGGAAAGATAGCAAATCCGAGTGAGCCCAGATTTCTGCAAACAGAGAGTTCCACTAGATTGGTGCCAGGGCTGAAAAGGTTCTGGCCCTGGTTGAGGCAAGGTGGACCTCCTTGGGACCAGGGACTACCAGTAGATGTTTGTCAGCTGAACAAAGCAGCCTCTGGGGAACATATGGCGACAACAACTGCTTGGTAGTTGCTATTGCATATTATCTAATACATCCCAGAAGCCTTGACATTGCGATGGGAGGTAAGATTAAGTGGGAAAGTGCATGACTTTAGGGAGATTTTAGAAGCAGAAGAGAGGAAAGAATCAAAGACAGCCCCAATGGGTGAAAGGATGGAATAGAAGGTACCTTCTATCCTGCAGTGATGCCCACCAAAAAGGCCAAATGGCCTAAACCTCTCCCGATAAAGAGTCCTAAATTGATGGATGTGCTGAGAAATTGAGCCTGTTGGAAGGAGGCAATCAGGATGTGATCAAATAAGAGGTCTATTTTACAAGCATTTTATCTACTCTTCCTGGGCGCATAAGCTGGAGAAGGCAAAATAACCATCCCTGTTAATATTGATTAGGCCATTATTTATCTGAAAAGGTAATTACTGACTGAAGTGCATTGGCTCTTCCTAATCCAGAGATTCTTGACACATTAAATTTAATGCAGATGCGATGCCTCAGCTGAGTATGAATTTATCACAGAGCTACTCAGCTTTAACCAATAAATGGAAGAGGAGTTTTGCTAAATAGCCATTAGAAAGAAGTGTTGCTCGTTGTGGCAGCTACCTTGGTCAAGGTTCCCGGCCTTAATGTGGATCCATTTTTATTACAGATCTTTAACATCATAAGCAAGAAATAATAACACATGTCCATCATCATAAAACTCGTACGCTCTTTAAAACCTTTTGTGTCTAGATAGCATGTCCAGGAATTACAAGTGATCTCCATATAGAGAGAGTTCCCCTGGAGAAAAAGGTTGCTTTGGATGGCATTAGACCTGGATAGCCCAGGGGAGCCTGATCTTGTCAGATCTCAGAAGTTAAGCAGGGTCGGCCTTGGTTAGTAATTGGATGGAAGACTGTTACCCAAATGGGGAGGGGGGGTCTCCCTGCGAGGGAGGAATTAGTATGCAAAGAGAGGCAGTGAGAGAGGGTAAGCAAGATCTTTCACCTGTTCCTCAAGACAACTCTTTAATAAACAAGCAAAGGTTCAATCAAAAGAGTTTCTGTTTATACAGCAGTCCAGTTTGGCCTGAATCCAGCCCGATTCGACCAAATCTGGCCTGATTTGGACCAAATCAGGCTAGATTTGGTTGAATCAGGCTAGATTCAGGCCAAATTGGGCTGCTATAATAATAATTACAGCAAGCATGAGTGTGCCATACTGCCTGGGAGCGTGCCCCGGGGAGGTATGTTCCCCCTGCCTGTTAGGTAAGCAGGGGCAGTGGGGGGGGGACTGGCAATGCTAGGTATAACTTTATAAATTTGCATTTATATTCCTTATAGCATTGTTTATTGAAATGTCTTTGATATTAATAACAATAACAACATTCGATTTCTATACCGCCTTTTAGGACAACTTAGTGCCCACTCAGCGGTTTACAAAGTATGTCATTAATTATTATCCCCACAACAAAACACCTGTGAAGTGGGTGGGGCTGAGAGAGCTCCAGAGAGCTGTGACTCGCCCAAGGTCACCCAGCTGGCTTCAAGTGGAGGAGTGGGGAATCAAACCCGGTTCTCCAGATTAGAGTCCTGCGCTCTTAACCACTACACCAAACTGGTACCAAACTGTAATCTCACACTATGTAATCTGCCTTGAGTCTCAGCGAGAAAGGTGGACTACAAATGACATAAATAAAATAAAAGAGATTACATATGCAATGACCGCTTTGGGATATGCTGGGCCTACAGGCTCACACACAAGGTAAGAGGTTTTTTATCATAGATCTATATTGAACTGCTTCAGAATCCAATAAATTTATTAACTAGAGAAATGGATCTCAAGGCCCTGACAATCCTAAATTTGAGATCAACTTTTGGGAATCATAGATTTGAATGCTATCCCTAATTTGTCCATGCTGCCATTTAAATCCTATGGGATGGCCTTTGTGCTTTGGTTTATGAGCATACATGTCTTTATCACCTCTAGCATGGAATTGTGATGTCATGAGCAAAAAAGGCATAGAATTATAACAACCAATAGGATTAAACAGCAATGTAGACCAAGGAGGAGATGGAAAGCCCCCGTGAGAAAATGACACCAGTACACCACATATATAAATGCATGAGTATAGAAAGTGGTCATGAACAGGCATCAAGGTAAATAACTACAGCTTGGCAAACAAGTTCATAGCAACTGAACTGCTGCTCAGACATTCAAGTCCCATTTATGCACCTGTTTCTGTCAGACTGAGACCCTTTTCGGAACAAACTTTGGGCGTCTTCTGCAAAGTCCTTGATGCAAGCTGCCTCTAGAATCAGGACCCTTTCAGGGAAAAAACTTTATGTGCCTTCTAGAAAGTCTCTCCTTGACACAATCTGCATCAAACAGGCAGTTAATTTCAGGAATGCATTTCCTTAAATATGGTTTAACCCAGAAGCGGAGAGGCCGCCGCCGCCTTCTAATCTCCAATTTAAGCACCATTACCATTTATCACATTTTTTGTGTGTGTCTCTCTAATGTACATTGCCTTGAAATATTATCAATAATCTTTTCAATTCCAGCAGCGAACAGCTTCTCCAATCTTCTTTTCATCTGTTGCAGTAAAGATTAAACTGCAATATTCAGGTGATGTAGTAATGCTTTTTTTTCTGGGGCAGGGCTGAACTGTATAATTCCTCCTGATTGGCTCTCCAATGAGCTTATCTTTTATGTCACCAGCAACCCCGACTCGCTTTCTTCTTCCCCCAAATAAACTGCAGGTGAATTTAAATCCTGGGAGTGGATGAAAGAAAGATTTCTCCTGTCTTGGCCAGCAAGTGAAGCTTAATCTGGAAATGGATACATATCATCTAACAATTGATAGCAAGAAAGAATACATTATCATGACAAGCAATGTTCTTTAACCCGCCCATGCCAGTTGCCAAGGTTATGAAATGTCGGTGCACCTCTCTGCCAAACTCCACCAAAGGGCACAAAGGAAAGGTCTTTGCCAAAGGAACAGGGGTGTAAAACAACATCAGGGGTGGGCAGAAGCCCCTTGAGAGAGTATTTGCTACTCTGTTTAAAATTACTTTCAGCGCGATCCTAGCAAGTTTACCCCGGTCTAAACCCATTGATTTTAGAGGGCTTAGACTGGAGTAACTCTGTTTAGGATTGCACTATCCTTTAGGATAGTGTTTTTGATCTAAAACCTATAAATTTGCTCGAAACTTCATTTTTGGCCCAATACAGCAACAAATCTGTCTGGAACACTTTTACACTCTCTGTGGGGCCACGTGGCAAAATAGGCCAGTTCCATTGAGTCTAAGGAACGTTTTGCATTTCGTGCCTTGGCTGATTCAACCCCCAAGTCTGCATCTTGATATTGTTTCTTTCTTGTGCCAGTTGAATCCATGCCTCCATTGTCATGTCATTTTCTGCTTTTCTGCACTGCTTTCCCCCGTCAAATGTAGGCATATTCTACCGTCAGTAAATGAGCATTTAATGCAAATTATATTGGAGCTAAGGAGGTCTCCATTGTGGCCAGAGCTCTCGTAAAATACATGGGGAGGTTGAGAAGGATGTATTTATGCAGTGGTGAGAGAGTGTGTGTCAGGTCTGCGGCCCACAGCACTGCCATTTTGCTTTCTCACTGCTGTTCGGCTGTAATTTTCCAGTGTTGTTTTGTGTGCAGATTCACAGGAACAGATGTGGTTCCCAAGACAGCCTTATCCGAAGAGGCTCGCAGAGACCTTGGAGCAACAACTTTCACATTCCCCAGCTTGTCTATACTAACTGGGCATACGGGGGCGGGGGGATGGAAAGGAGGGTTTGACATACTGTTGCAAGAAACTAACACGTCATTCTCAACAAAGGCCCTGTGTTCAGCCAGACGCTTCTGTAGCATTTGGATAACTATGGACACTTGTACCTTGAATATATACTCTTCCAATAAAAACCTTTGACTCAAGAGATTTGGATTTCTTGCTGCAAGTGGCGGGAGATGAAATCAAAGTAACTTGAACTCCATAGACTGACAGTGTGACTGGCGCAGCAGGTTAGCCAGTAAGATTCATGCCAGAGTTTGAATCGGAATCTGGGTCTTCCGAAGGATCAAAACCAGGTGAGGAGGACCTTTGAGGGGAGAGCGGCCAGGGCTGGCCTACCCATTGAGGCCGGTGAGGCCGCTGCCTCAGGGTGCTAAGGCGCTGGAGGGGCGCCGGCCCGGGGGCATGGGGCGTGCATCATGGAGCTGCCACCGCCACCGCTGCCTACGAACACGTGCTGGTGGCAGCAGTGTGGGGCAGCTGAGCAGGGCAGCCAGCTGTGCCTGTCCCACAGAGCAACTGAATGGGAGGGCTGGAGGACCCCCCCCATGCGCGCGCCAGCCCATGCGTGATGACGTCACATGCAGCGATGTCATCAAGCAGTCCGGTGCACGAGCGTGCACAGAGGCAGCATTAAGCTGCCTCGGGTGCCGGCGACACTGGTGCCAGCCCTGGGAGCAGCTACCCACCACCACATGGGCAGCGCTACTCCGGCTGGGCCCTTGAGACCCTTACAGAACCCTAGCACCTCTCATTTTCAAAATTAAACATAACAACATCACCATATCCCATTTGCAAAGTATCCCATTTTCCGTATCCCGCCGTATCCCATTTGCAAACTTTCTAAACCTTCAATTGCCCTTCCACTGGCCCAGTAATTAAATCACAGACCCCCACTGTAATCCAGTTAAAGGATGGTTGAACATCTTCTAGATAGTTCCCTTGCTTATTCTAATCCCAAATAATTCCCCTTGATATGGATTATCAACGTGCAATGAAAAAAGGGAGCCATTCCCCAAAGGATCAAAGGAGGACACTCTGCGGAGGATTTCCTGTGATTTGAAAGTTGAAAGTAAACTCTGCAAGCTCTGTATTTTGCGCACTCTGCCTCCCCCACCCCCTGAGGAGCTGCGAGGGGAGTTAAGTAGAAAAAGCTGACACATCTTCTGTTCTAGGAGGTATAGACTATTAGCCAAGGCCCCTTAATCTCTGCCGTAAGTGGAACCTGCTCTGACTGATTACTTCCTCAGAGAAAACTTAATTTCTTCTAAAGAAAGTAAGAGTATTTTATCTATATTGGGATTCTTACTGCATCAAGAGTTGTCAGGGAAAATGAACCGATAATCCGACAGCGATCACAAGGGAGAAGGGAAAACAAAAGAGCTTTCTCTCTACCACTCCTATACAAAGGCCTTGCCTGTAGGGTAGAGATGGAAGACGGAATCATTAATATTGCCGATTGTAAAGTTATCCCTGAATGACTCCAGAGCAAAATTACAAGCATTGGGGTGTCTGGCTGGGCAGAACAGCCAAGGAATTTTGAAGAAAAGAGATTAACAGTACAATCCTAAACAGAGTTACTCCAGTCTAAGTCAATTGACTTCAGTGGGCTTAGACTGGAGTAATTCTTCTTAGAATTTCACTATAAGAGTTTGAGTAATGTTTAGCCAAATCTCTCACTGAGCTCTGCAGACACCCGAGACCCACATGTATGAGCATTACTAGGCAAGCTGGTGTCTTCTGCCTTTCACCAGCACTACCAATGGTCCAAAAGTGGTGGAATGATACTCCATACAATGGGCCCAGTTGATAAGATATGAAAATGTTGAAATGGATGTGAAGGTTCTTTCCATGAATGTCAAATGAAAAACATTCACGTGTTGGCAATAAATATAAACTACAGAAGATTTGGAAAGCCCCATACAAGGCAAGAGCATATCATATACAACAATCAATTTATGGTGACCCCAGCAAGGGATTTGAAGGAAAGTGAGAAGCAGAGGTGGTCTGTCGTTGCCTTCCTCTGCAAAGTCTTCCTCGGTGGTCCCTCCATCCAAGTACTGGCCCTGCTTATCAGCCAAGATCTGATGAGATTGAGCTACACCCTGCCATACCATTCCACATCCCCTACACTTCATAAACCCTCCAAAATCCTACTAATGGTGGTGCCTCTGAACTCCCTCCTGCCATCCATTACATCGCATCATAGGCCATTTCCAAACTTCTTACCAGCCTCCGGAACGCTGCACAAAACACCCGGAAGATAGCGTCTTCTTGCATGAAATCGTGTCAGGAAGATGCTATCATCCAGGAGTTTTGCACGACATCACATCTTCCTTCCAGGTGTTTTGCACAGCATTCTTGAGGCCAGTAAGAAGTGTGGAAACGGCCATAATCAAGCAAGTGCATATTATTGTTGTCAATGTATGCACTGGTGGATGGAGAGCACAGTCAAAGACAGGTGGCCCTTCAGGTATGTGGATCCCAAGTCTTAAGGTTAAGAACTAGCACCTTGAATGGATCCATGAAGCAAAAACTAATTACACTGCTCCAAATTTGTTTTAAAATATTCAGGTACCTCCAGTGCTTATTGGCAGGAGGGCAGATACACTTTGCAACAATGGAAGCTTCCAAGTTGTCTTCAAGGACACTTAAATAGGGCATTGTGTTCAAAAACAATGGAGATTCCTGCCACAGAGTTAGCCCTCTGCAGCTGCCATTTATTCCAGGGGAACTGATCTCTGTATTTTGGAGATCCATTGCAATTCTGGGAGAACTTGAGGCTCCACTTGGAGGGTGGCAACTCGACATGGGCATGAACAGAAAAAAAAAACCCCAAACATGGTGTTCATTGTTCGTTGCCATCCACAAACAACGAACAATGAACATTGACAAACATGACCTGTTCACGAACATGTTCGTTGTTCATTGTTCGTGGGGGCCAGCAGGCTCTCCTCCAGCCATCAAGATCCCTACCACACCACTCCCAGAAACCCTACCTGAGCAGGCAGCAGGAAATGTACCAATAATAAATAATAGCTTGGCCCCAGAGCCTGGCAGCAGCCCTAGAACCTGAAGGCGTAGATCCCAACCGCACCACTCCCAGAAACCTTGCCTGAGCAGGCAGCAGGAAAGGTACCAGTAATAAATAATAGCTTGGCTCAGAGCCTGGCAGCAGCCCTGGAACTTGAAGAGGTAGATCCCTATCCCACCACACACAAAGAAAATTCAAGCTCCAATGCACTCTCCTGTCTCTCTCTTAAAATGCCAACAGCAACTGTCTCTCCCTCACTATCTGCAAAACCAGAGCTGGGAGCCCCCCTCCCCCCTGCTCTTTGCTTCCTTGTAACAAATTTGGAGCTCCACGCTTAAAAGGAAGAACTGCCTATCAAGCTAAATTGGGCTTAGATTGGGGTTTCCAGGGCAACAGCAGGAGTTCCAACAGAGTTGAGGCAGTCCCTGCCTCCGGTTGCCAAGGGAATTGATTGCAGGTGCCAGACTGTCTGGCTTGACGAACAGCAATGAACAGCAATGAATGAGGCTTGCAACGACCACCTGTTCATTTAGAATTTGGCCTCACGAACAGCTTGTTCACGAACTGCTGATGGGGTTGTTCGTGGCTTTTTTTTATTCGTACTGCTGTCCATGCCCATCTCTAGTGGCAACCCTAGCAGACTGATTGATTGGTTTGATTTATACCCTGCCCTCCCCACGAATGGGCTCAGGGCGGCTCACAACATCCATAAAATAATAAATTAATCATAAAACTATATAAAATCAGTAACAATCTTAAGACAGTCATTAAAATAGTCCAGGCGCCTTAAACATAGGCTACTTAAATAAACAGTCGGGAGTCCACATATGAGCTATACATATGGGCGTAACACATGGCCAAGAGCAATCTCAGAAAAAGGGGTGGTCTTAGGTGGAAGAGGAGGGACACCCACTGGTCCTCAGCCAAAGGCCTGGTGAAACATCTCTGTTTTATTGTGAAGATAAGCATTTTGTCACTCTAGTCGTTTTCACACATCTTACCGGCTCCGGTACGTTGTGCAAAGCTGGCGCTGTGTGAAAACAGCTTCTGAGCTCCTTGGAGGAAGGGCAGAATAAAAATGTGCTAGACAGGTAGATGACAGGAAGCCTTAAATGCCCGGAAATTTAATTTTAGCCACCTCTCTTGATTTTTAGATATCTATATATAATCGTGTACATTTCTAGAATCTCTTCATCTTGACAAACATAAGGCCTAGAAAATAGATTTTAAAATAAAACTAAGCTGCTCACTCCCTGGGCACTTACACAGAATTGTTGGTATACACAACTCTTGATTATTGAGATACTTCAAGTAGAGTTGCCAGCTCCAGGCTGGAAAATTCCTGGAGATTTTGGAGGTGGAGCCTGAAGAGGTGGGATTTGGGGAGGGACTTCAACAGATTGTATTGCCATACAGTCCACCCTCCAAAGCTGCCGTTTTCTCCAGGGGGGTGGGGTTTGAGCTCTATAGTCTGGAGATCAATTGTAATTCTAGGAGATCTCCAGCTCCCAACTGGAAGCTGGCAACTCCATGTTCAAAAGGGAGGTTGGTAGCTCTTAAATAGAATAGAGCAGGAGGCAGGCCAAGATTCTGGGATGGTTGCCAGGATTATGGTTGCCAACTCCAAGTTGGGAAATTCTTGGAGATTTGGGGAAGAGGAGGACCTCAGAAGGGATGCGATGTCATAGAATCCACCTTACAAAGCAGCCATTTTCTCCAGGGGAACCGATCTCTGTAGTCTGAAGATCAGTTGAAATTCTGGGATATTTCCAGGCTTCACCTGGAGGTTGCCACCCCCCTTTCCCCGGTGGGGTCAGAGGATCCTCCTCCCACCACCACTCACCCTTGGCTGGCAGGGGGGGAAAGGAGTGGGACCGGGCCTCCTGGGGCACACTCCTAGCATGGCATGACAATGTTGTTTCCGGGACTGACGTCATCATGCAAGCCCCAGGAATGCTTGTGGGCTTCGTGCCAGCCAATTTGGCCTATTTGGAGGACATCCAAAAGATAAGTGCTTGTTCCCCCCCTGCCTTTCCTGGGAGGGTAAGGGGACCTGGCTGCCCTAGGTGAGCCTGAACTCCAGTTGCTCTGCAGAACCCCCCAGGAGGTACGCTGCTTCCCACTGGTGTGTTCCTGGAAGGATGCTGCTTCTTCTTCCAACCCTCTGCACCACAGAAATATTTCAAATGGCAACAGTGGTGATTCAGCTAGGCTCAAAGTATGCACTCTGCAGTGAAGACAACTTTCTAAGAGGGGAGGGGCAATAAAAATTGGACGAAGGATTTATTCCAAAAATTAGCATGTAAATATCTCATCCTCTTCCATCCCTCCATAAGTGCCTGGCTAGATCGTCTCTTAAAATTGATTCACAGATGGAGCGAACTGAAATCTATGGCCGTGTCCCCAGAAGAGTACTCATACAGTCCATAAATGAAGGAAGAATTTCTCCTCCCTTCTGCCTATAAGCCTTGGAAAAGTGTGTGTGTGTTAATGCTCCATGCAGTGGCCTAGGACCAAAATGGTTTGAACACAACAGTGGTTACTGAAACACTGCTGATTATGTGCTAACAGGTTAGCAGCACTGAATGCTGAGTAGGCTCTTCAGCATACTTAGCCAAGGTTTGACTAATCCGCTTGTCTTTTCCTATTCCTTGCTAAATGATTTTTTATAGTCGGCATTGATTCTATTTTGCGGGAGCCTCTCTTCCTTTTAAACATATATATTTTAAATAAGGTGCACTGTTCACATTGGTAATAGCTTCCGTGATTCTTCTGTTTTGGTGGCACCAATACAGCAATTTAGATTCTATTAAACCAAACCTGTTGCAAGAAACAGATTGCAAATCTGGAAGCAGTGAGCATACGTGCGTGTAAAGGGAAGAAAGAAATGATTAGGTGAGAATGATGAAATGCAAAGGAAGGAAAGAGAATGGACAGCAAGCCGAGAAGAAAGGAGAAGATAAGAAAGAATTCAAGTCACAGGACTGAAAACTGAGTGGGCCTCATGACACATGCAGAACACATCTGGTTAAAAGAGATCCTTTGATTTTTTTCCCCCCAGCTGGAAGGGAGAACATTGTTCATCTCCTACACAGTACAATGAAAAATGAATTGTTGCTGCACAACAGCAAGCAAAGTCAGGCTCCTCAGGGCCCTGGCCTGGGGAAAAGCTCTTGGGAGCACCATGAGCCCAAATGACTGGCATTGACATTAATTTCTCTAGAAATAACAATTTAGTGCACTTTTCTCCCACCCTTCCTACCAGTGCTCAGAGCATCACAGACGTTTCTTCCTGACCTCCTGCAGAGGTAAATGCCTTGAGCGTTGGGGAGGGACTCGTAGGACTTCCAGGATCCGGGGGGGGGGGGGGGAGGCATGAAAGCAGGGGTTGGAGGGGGTTGTGGGGGGAGTTGCCCAGGGAGAGACTTACTGAAATTGGGAGATGATTTTTACTCAATTGGCAAGACCCTTTACTTTCACGTTGTGCCAGATGTCATTCCTGGTGTGACGTGGGGGTGCTCTGGAGTGTGTGGGAACATGCTTCGACCCCCCCCCCCACACACACACACACACGTTCCCATGCCTTTCCCCCACTCACCGGCCAGGTGAGAGGTGGCAAGGCAGAAGCTGGGGGGATCCCCTGTCTCCATGGGGAGTGTCAATATCACTGGAAGAGACTCTGTTTGGCATGCAAAAGGTCACAGGTTCAATCCTTGGTCTCTCCGCTTTTAAAAAATCCGGTAGCAGGTGATGTGGAAGGCCTCTGCCTGGGACCCTGGAGAGCTGCTGCCAGTCCGAGTGGACAATACAGATATTGATGGACCGATGGTCTGATTCAGTATGAGGCAGCTTCGTGTGCGAAAGGTTCTCTAGCTGATGACAGGAGGCAAGGGGGTGGAGCACAATACGCTGAGGGGCGGGACTTTTAAATGGTCAAGAGGGATGAAGAAGGAGAGCGAGGCCACTGCTTCTCATGCCAGGG
Organism: Eublepharis macularius; assembly: GCF_028583425.1. Taxonomy (NCBI): domain Eukaryota; kingdom Metazoa; phylum Chordata; class Lepidosauria; order Squamata; family Eublepharidae; genus Eublepharis; species Eublepharis macularius. The sequence continues at coordinate 6,858,977 of NC_072803.1, forward strand.
AGTATCAAACTACTTTGCGGTTTGTTCTGCAATAAAGAGGAAGGGGGTTTGCAGTCAGCTACCTCTCACAAGAATGCACGTCTGTGGCTGAAATGAAGCTTTGACCCTTCTACGGGCCTGCCACCCTGTCCCCCGTGGTACACCTACCAGCCCCAATCCAGGTCACAGCCTTCCTTGAAGTTCTTCAAATGCTTCCTTTGGGGAGGTGCCTCCAAAGGGGCTTCAAGTTTTGTTGTAGGTGCCTTTTATCACCTCTATCAGGGCTTTTTTTCAGATGGAACGCGGTGGAATGGCACCTCTTGAAAATGGTTGCACGGCTGTTGGCCCCGCCCCCTGATCTCCAGACAGAGGGGAGTTTAGATTGCCCTCCATGCCGCTCAGTCTAGAGATCAGAGGGCGGGGCTACCAGCCATGTGACCATTTTCACCGAGAGCGATTTAAACTTTAAATAACTCCCCCCTTGTTCCAGCTGACCCAAAGTGACATCATTGTGCAGTCCTGGGAGCGTGCACGCACTTTATGCACACGCATGTGGTACCAGGTGCACTACCTCCTGCCAAGAGTTGCCCCCTATGCTGGCAACCCACTGCGTTCCACCACCTCTTTTCCTAGAAAAAAGCCCTGACCTCCATCAATTAAGATCTTACAGCACTTTCATGAATGTGTTCCTCCACTAATCCTTCCCTAGGCAAAGTTATCTGGCTTATAACAACTCTTATATAACATTGCTGAAGAACTGTATTTTGTCCTGCTTATTTGTTTTCTTGTGTATTTGCTGTTGTTCCTATTAAGCGAGTCCAGGGGGATTGACAAGCCCCTCCACCCTCCGCCCCATTACCGAGTCCACAAAATCAATGGGAATGCATCTAATGTTAACATCTAAATTGGCTTTTGTCTCGAGGAACAACTACGGAATCTCCACCCCACTTCATAAAGGATTGCTATTTTTTTTATTGCAACCATATTGTAGATTTTCATCTCATTCTTTGCTTTCATTGACAAGGGATTCAATTATCCTTGCCTGAGACCATCAGCAGGGCAGATTTTGCCACTGAGTATCTGTTGTGGGGGAATTTGGACAGGGTTGTGTTTTATGAGAGAGAAAGAGAGGTGAACATTTTTACTTTTTTGATGTAGGAAGTATGGAACTGGAATGAAAAATGCATGGACTTTTCATTTTGGATTTGCACACAATGCCAAGTAAAATATCAGCTCTGCTATTCTTTTTTTTTTTTAAGAAGCAAAAGTTCAATGAGGTGAACAGGCTTCCCTTTGGAACCATGGTCCATCTGTACTCCAGAGTTGCTGTCGCTAGAGTAATGGCGAGGAAGAGTTCAGTAGCCCTGCCCAACCTTGGTATGCAAGACCCAATATCCTGCTGTCTTCGGTGGCAGCCTCCTAGTATCCCCTGTAAAGGGAAGAAGACAGTGATTCCTCCTAATATGCTGGCCAAAGTTTGTGCTTTGTACCTGGGTTGTCTGGACTGAAAATGTATGAATATATGGTATAAGAGCATTAAGCCATTAAGGGGAGGTAGTTGTGAAATTCCTGCATTGTTCAGGGGGTTGGACTAGATGACCCTGGAGGTCCCTTCCAGCCCTATGATTCTAAGTTCTGCCTTCACCTGTGCAAAATATCAGGCAAAGAAGGTCCTGCTACCCAAGAGCCCTTTTTAAAACTTGAGATGCCAGGAATTTAGGGTATGAATATGTTTGAGTCAAAGCACGCAGCAACACATTATTTGCATTTCCCCTGTACCCACCTCAAGGTCTTTGGAACAGGTCTGTGCTGCAAGGCATACAGGGGTTGGGTGCCAACCCCCATGTGAAGCCTGGAGATCACAGAATTACAATTGATTTCCAGACTACAGTGATCAGTTCCCTTGGAGAAAAATTCTTGCGTTGGAGGGTAGACTCTGTGGCATTATGCCCCACTGAGATCTCTCTCCTCCCCAAACTCTGCCCCCCTAGACTGCAACCCCAAATCTCCAGGTATTTCCCAATCCAGAGTTGGCTGTCCTATTTGGATTGGGTGCGTGACAGGTGACAAGTGGGAGCTTAAACTGTATCCCTGACCAAAAGTAAATAAAGTAGACCTGTTCAGTACAGAATGATATTCCCTTGTCAAAGGCTTTCACGGCCGGAGAACGATGGTTGTTGTGGGTTTTCCGGGCTGTATTGCCGTGGTCTTGGCATTGTAGTTCCTGACGTTTCGCCAGCAGCTGTGGCTGGCATCATCAGAGGTGTAGCACCAAAAGACAGAGATCTCTCAGTGTCACAGTGTGGAAAAGATGTTGGCAGGTCATTTATATCTACTCAGGAAGATGGGTTTGGGCTGAGTCATCCTGTAAGAGTTTCCCAGGGTGTGGAATGCTAATGGAGGGAGGCTTCACTGTATCCTGAGGAGGTTCTTTTGCATATGGATTGGTGCTTGATGTGCTAATCTTCCCTTGTGAAATTCCTTTGTGATCTTCAGAGGTGAAAATTCCAGTGTCTTCCTTTTGTCTTGAACCAGGCAAAGTGCACCTACATGAGCATTCTGTTGCCAACAGCAGGCAGGCAAATTTCTCTGGGAATTCACAAGCTGAGCACAGAAGCGATGGCCTCCCTCAGTGGCTGCTAGTTGAAGGCGTTCTGCCATGTATATGGATGGAAACCTCTCTATTGGAAGATTGGACTGGAAAAATGACGGACTTTGCTGAGATGGACAATCTTACAGAATTAATTAGAGATAAAACACTCTCTATATTCATGGCAAATTGGAAACCCTTTATGGACTATCTGCAAGAGGCAAAGCAAAATGAATTCATGGTTTGTGGTTTTGATATTTAAGAATAAGGTTCTGAGATATCAAGAAGAGTCACCAAAAATATATTAATGAGACCACAAGTTGATTGATAATAAAGAGGGAAGTGTTGTAGGCAAAAAACTGAAATGGATTAATAATATTACTATTGTATGTCTTACTGTTTTTTCTCTGTGGATTGATAGGCCATTCTTGGCCCTTTGTAGTTGTCTTCTTGTTATGTTCCACTTTCTTTCTCTTGTTCTATCCTTTAACTTTTCTACAATAAAATTTTTAAAAATGTTTTAAAAAGAATGGATGGAAACCTCTCTGCCCTTTTGCCTCTGTTAATATAAGCATAAAGTGACGCAAAACATTCTACTTTCAGCCGAGGTACTGATGGGGACTGGATTTGAAATGCTTAACCAGAATAGAGATTTTGGGTCATGGGGGATGGCTTAATGAAAATATGATCAGTGGAGTGGCTGAGAAGAAAGGCAGAATTCATTGGGAAAGAGGTTGAAAATAAAACTGTCAATATCATCATCCTTGTTGATGGAATGAAGGGAGGTGTGAGAGTACAATCCAATGTGGATCCCATAAAGGACTTTGGCTCCCATGTTACTCGACATTTTCACGTCCCTGGCAATTAAATTGGGAGTTAGAGGCAAAGAGTTGACCACTTTCACTAATAGTAGCAAAAGGGTACAATTATGGAACTTCCATCTGTTGCTGATATAGTTTATGGTGGAAAGACATCAGCAACCTCGAGCGGCGTGCCAGACCCAATTAGACTAAGCAGGATCAAAGGGCACTTTGGGTAATAAATATCCCAACTAGAGCCAAACACTTTCTGTTTATTGCTAGAGGAGAGAGAGAATTGTTAGTGTGTTAGGGAGAATGCTGTCATAAAAGAGTCCCTGATGGGGTACAAAACAACTTCCCCACAAACTCACCATCAGTTTTGTTAGCACTGGTTTGAGGGTTGCCAGCTCCAGCTTGGGAAATTCCTGGAGATTTTGGAGCAGTGCAGGAGATGGAAGAGAGCTCAGAGGGGACGTGATGCCATCAAGTCTGTCCTTCAAAGCTGTCGTTTCTTCCAGGGTCCTAGATCCAGAGGAGTTAGCCGTGTTAGTCTGTAGCTGCAAAATAGTAAAGAGTGCAGTAGCACCTTTAAGACTGACCAACTTTATTGTCACATAAGCTTTCGAGAACCACAGCTCTCTTCATCAGACACCCATGCATCTGACGAAGAGAGCTGTGGTTCTCGAAAGCTTATGCTACAATAAAGTTGGTTAGTCTTAAAGGTGCTACTGCACTCTTTACTATTTCTTCCAGGGGAACTGACCTCTGTGTCCTGGGAGATCGTCCAGCCCCACTTGGGGGTTGGCAGCCTCAGAAGCCTTCGACAGAAGCATAACCGGGCTGGAGGCTGACACTAGATCTTCCCAAATAGGCTGTCCGATGAGCACAAAGCTATTATGGATGCCAACAAACTTTGCCCTTTCTGTGCGTAGAATATGAGCTCCAGCTGCTTGTAATGTTCGCCTGCAGAGCAAGGTTAAAAGCAGCAGCCCCCGAAAATCTGTTCTGGCTTGAATGGCGGAGATCCGAGCCAAAGAGACCGTCCTCTTCACTCTCCAGCTCTCAGCTACTGCTCCTGTTTTGCTGGGATGGCAGAAGCAGCCCAAACAGCGGCCGACGGGCTGTGGGGAAGGAAAACTGTCCCTCTTTCTCCCTGCCTTAGCACCTTGACTGTTCCATCACTATCCACCCAGGGGCTCAGTGATTAAGGACTAGTCATTGAACCCCTGGAGAGGGTTGCCAATATAATAAATATAATAATAATAACAACAACAACAATCCAAGTGATAGCTGGAGATCTCCGAGGATTACAACTGATCTCCAGGAAAAAATGGCGGCTTTGGTAGGTGGACCCTATACCATTACACCCTGCCAAGGTCCTTCCCCTCACCAAACTCCACCCTCTCCAGGCTCCGCCTCTAAATTGCCAGGAATTTCACAATCGGAAGCTGTGGCAGCTGCGGAAACTTCCACATGTGGTCCAAAGAAATCATTGAAGCAGCTAGGAAGCCGATTCCTGTCCCCGGGCCCATCAAACTAAAATGATCACCCTTCTGCCACTCCATAGCCTCCCTTCCAGGGCACCAGAGCTCTCTGTACAAAGCGTCACAGGTCTCCATTGTTTACAAGGCAGTGGAGGTAGGTGGGAGAAATTGTGTCAGGGGTAGTTTCTTAAATATGGGAAAGAAAATTACTTTCCTCCTGACTATAATAAGGGGCAGAGGTGATGAAAGTAATTGAAGAAGTGTTCAAAACGTAGAATATGTAATTAAAGCTAAAACAGCTATCTAGCAAAGATGAAAAGACACATCCCTTGTAATGAGGCATACTGGGGAAGTCTCTCTCTCTCTCTCTCTCTCTCTCTCCCTCCCTCTCTCTTCCTCTGTGTCTCTCTCATACTGTAGTCCACCAAGCATTCTCTTGTACAAACATGCATTGATGTGCACGCAGTTTATCAACGCAATTGCTGATAAGGCAGCACAGCCAACAGCAAATTCTCGTCTTGGCCTGTGACGTAGGAAGGGCCTGCCTTAATTGATTCTTTCTCTTTTCTCTGATGTCAGATGTTTCATGTGCAAAGTGGGAGCACAAATCAGCGTCGTCTTTCAAAGGGAAAAGAGCAGGGCAATATCCTTGTTCGCATTATAGAGAGGAAAAGGTGAGACTGTCAGGAGGGGCTGTCCGGATCAGATCCAGAGTCTGTTCGGTTCCGAGCACAGCCAGGCAGATGTCTCTGGAAACATCACAAGCAGAGATGAGATGGGAGACTCTTTGTGCCATCCACTCTGTTAGGAATCCTTAGTTAATTGGTTATCTGCATTTTATTTATTTACTGCATGTTGCAGGTTGGATGCTTGAGTTGCGGCTGCACCTCACTGTGGCTTAAAAACTAAAAATGGAGTATTTCATTTCCTTAGGAGGGAGTGCCAAAGTCCGGGTCTCTCCACCCGGCTGCCACTAAAAAGAGATAGCTTTGAGGTTCAGGGCAGGATGCATAGTGTGAGAACAAGCACAGAGATAAAAAATCTCTTGTTTATTAGTATTAAAACAAGCCAGGAGCTTGCCAGTGGCACCGAAATAGCCTAAAAACAACATTATGTAGCCCAAGTTAAACACCAGTATTATACAGTGGTTAGAGCATTGAACTAGCATCGGGAAGAAACAGGTTCAAGTCTCCACTGCGCCTCGGAAGCTGGCAGGGTGACTTTGGGCAAGTCACACATTCTCAGCCTAACCTACCTCACAGGTCTGCTGTGAGAATAAAACGGAGAAGAGGAGAAGCTACTTTGAGTCCCCACTGGAGAGAAAGGTGGGGTATAAATGAAGTCAATAAACCAAATGGTATCTGTGAAACAACCTTCTGGCTAGAATTAGGTTATAAACACACAATTAAAATGATGAATCTCCTTTGTTAAAGCCTGGGTTAAGAGAAAGTAGAGTTGCCAACCTCCAGGTGAGGCCTGGAGACCTCCAGGAATTACAAGTTACGGAGATCAGTTCCCCGGAGAAAGTGGCTGCTTTGGAGGGTGGACTCTATGACATTATAACTTACTGAGGTTCCTTCCCTCCCCAAACCCCACCCTCCTCAGGATCTATTCCAAAATCTCCAGGAATTTTCCAGTGCGGTGTTGGCAACCATAAGAAAAATAAGTGGCAGTAAAGTAGGCATCAGGGAAGCCTGGAAAGAGAGTGCATTCCAAAGGTGTGGTGCCACCACTGAAAAAGCCCTATCTCTGGTTGCACCTGCCTCTTTTCTGCAAGTTGGGGCACAAAGAACAGGACTTGGGAAGAAGATCTTAACTGACTGAAGTTAGAACTTGAACCATTTTTCTGAGTGTCGCAAGTCTGATTTTATTGAGCTTGCAAAATGGAATTTTCATTGAATATAGTAGGAAAAACAGTTGAAATGGATCTTGATCTTGGTCTCTCTGGGGACCAAGATCAAGATAATCCACACAATGGCATTCCCTATTACTGTGTATGAATGTGGAGGCTGAAAAATGAAGAAAGCTGATTCATTTGAAATGTGGTGCTGGAGGAGGGTTTTGCAGGCACCATGGACAGCCAAAAAGACAAAGAAGCGGGTTCAAATCTTGCTTGAATTCTCCCCTGAAGCTAAAATGACAAAACTGTACTTTGGTCACATCAGAAAACATGATTCACTGGGAAAGTCAATAATGCTAGAAAAGGTAGAAAGAAGTAGGAAAAGAGGAAGACCCAAAAATCGATGGCTGGACTCAATAAGGAACCCACAGCCTTCAGTTTGCAAGGTCTGAGCAAGTCAGTTAGGATGTTTTGGAGGTTTTTCATTCATTGGGACACCGTAAGTCAGAAGTGACTTGTTTAGTTTGTGTTGTTGTTATTGGGTAGTTCTATGTTGGCTAATGTCAGTCCTGGAATTGCTTATGCTCTGTTTCAGCATTTCTTCAATTCTGTATTGGATTCCTGCTGATGCTATGTCTTTGTGAACTTGTACCTATTTACCCTATGGCATTGTTTATTGAAATGTCCTTGATACTGAGTGTACTAATCTCACACTATTTAATCCCCCTTGAGTCTCAGTGAGAAAAGACTATAAATTACATAAACATACAAACATACAAACAAACAAAATTGAAGCTTTTTGTTTCACCTAGTTTTCAGATCTCATGTAGAGATGGGCACGAACCGAAACACGAACCAAAACTAAGCACGAACCAGGCCAGTTCGTGGCTCGTGAACCACGATTCATCAGATCCCATTTCTGACAAACTGCCACAAACTTTTAGGCTGGTTCATTTGGTTTGTGTTTTGGTTCGTCACGGCAGACAGCCTGGTGCCAATCAATCAGTTTCCTAGGCAACAGGAGATGGACTTCCTGCAGACCTTCTGCTGACCCGGAAGTGAACTTCTGCTGGCCCAGAAGTGATGATTTTCTGACCTGAATGTGCCATTTTCACACACCAAATGAACCGGTTCGCGAACCAGGGGCAGGTTTGTGAAAGTTTGTGGTTCATGAAATTTGACGAACCACAAACCACATGGTTCATTTTTTTTCCGGTTCATGCCCATCTCTAATCTCATGTTCCTTATCAGTTTGTTTCATTTCTGGCATTTTAATGCCATTTTCCACTGTTTTAGTGCCATTTTCACATAATTCATATGGGAAAAAATGTGCACGAGTTTTAATGGTAATGTTACTGTTGAATTTTGTAATTTTGTAATTATGGATGGAAAACAAGATGAGATCCAGCTTCATCAGCGCCGTTTCACCCTGAGAGCTGAGAAGATCCTGTGGCAAAGCCATACATTTTCAAATTGGACCAATACATTCATGAAATTAATGAACAGGTCCCACCATATTGCCTCTGGGTGTCCCTCCATTCATGCTCAAGCTATCTGACAACACAGCCTTTTCCCCTTACCTTACAAGAAGGGCACAAGTATTGCGCAACAAATGTACGCGGTGTCCTTTGACCATTCTGAACTGCAATATCAATGCTAAGTATGTTTATATTTTAATGAATGTATTATTTCGGTTGGTGGTTGTTAACCAGTGCCACTTGGAGTTCCTGCGATGGGCTGAGTCAGGAGTTTTAATATAATAAGTAACACATGAATAAATAAGTGGCACGCTACCACCTAATTTCTCAAAGCTGAAAATTTCAGGACTATTTCTTTGTGTGAGTGTGTGTTAGTTTGTAAACAGAATTGTTTCTTGCTCTGATCAGGTATATGTAACAAAACTGATTTGATAATCACCTCCTTCAACCGGTTATGACAAAAAGAAATGTAATTTTCCCCTTGGCATTCTGTACCATTTACTCTGTCGGGAGCAGTTCTGAGCATTTTATTTTGGGGGTTATGCAAGAAAATGTGTTTCAAAGAAATGGTTTATTTTTACTCATGCTCTCTCTCTCTCCCCCTCTTACTCGTAAATATAGGAATGTTGGTGTCACACTATAATTGGTTTCCTAATGAGATGTTCAAAAAGAGTTGTACTTTTGCCTGGCAGGAAATTTGTACATAGTTTGCTGTGCTTTCTTGAAACATTTTGCTTGCCAAGGTTTGCATGTGAAAGATGGCATTAGGATTGGCAAGGACAATGTGAGGGTATAATCCCACCACACAGGTATACATAATGAAGTCACCCTGATTTTGTAGGGGATGTATGCAAAATAGGTTGGTGCAGGATCATAGCTCTGAGAGGGCAAGAAGGCAGCTCTGGAATATGTGCACAATGAGGGTTTAGTCACTACAGTCAAAGAGGTGGCTTCACAGTGAAATATCAGAGAGTTGTTCTAAACAGCTTCCCAGAGAGTATATACACAGCCTGCAGCAGCTTAACTCATCTTAGTACTTTGTGTTTCTTGTGAAATCTGAACATTCAGTTTATCCAAACGAGAACTAGTCTGGATAAAGGAAATCTTCAGGAGATCAGCTCAGTCTAGTCCAATGGTCCTCAACGTGGTGCTCATGGGCACCGTTGTGCTCACTGACGCCTTTCCTGGCCAAGCATGGTTTTTGATTGGCCATTGGAGATTTGATTGGCTGGGCAGAGTTTTTAAAACAGGGATTTGCCAAAAGCTGCTTCCACAGCACAAGGATCATCACTATGTGACTGAAGGTAAGCCGTGGCAGCCATTTTGTCATTGACTCCACCTCCTGTAACAGCCATTTTGTGGCAGCCATTTTGTGGCTGCACCCAACACACTGTATCGGAATTCCAAATGTGCCCACAGGCTCAAAAAGGTGGAAGACCCCTGGTCTACTCTAACACCCTGCTTTCCACAGTAGCCAACCTGATGTAGCTGACTTCACCGCCCCCTCCCCCATTTCTCTATCCCTGACTGTCCTGCCAAGGGTTCTAGCCCGTGCTGCTGAAAACCTGCTATCATCATATATTCTATTCAGGATATTTCCAAAACAGCCCACCACTTCCCTTTCATTGTGACTCATTGTATTTTGGGGATGGGGCCCCAAAAGCTTGTTCTGTGCATGGACAAAGGATCTTGAGCCCTTCTCAGCAACAGTGATATCACTGATATTAAGTATTGTGATTAAGAGCTCATAACAGCAACTTTATTGAAGACTGGAAGCAGACAGACTGAAACCCGGCTCAACAGGAGCCAATTTATACTTAAGAAAGCCACACCCCTTTTTAGCAACAACCAATACAAAGCAAGTAGTTAGAATCCTTCGTTTGCATGAACTATATACAAAGTAACTATTTACAGCACAGCGATTGGATTGTAAGGCAACAGTTATGATTGGCCGTTATCAGTGCAAAAACACCCAATAGCCATGTAGGCTTCAGGAGCCTTCGTTCAAGTTCCAGCAATACACAACGACTGCCTTTATATCTTGGAGGCTGAATCCCCTTAGAGACTGAATCCACAGTCTTGCATTCACTTTTTGGATGATCCGTGCATGCCCAGGAATTCAATCGGCTTGCTCCAGATTATTCATAGGCCGTTTTCACACGTCTTACCCGCCCCGGTACATCGTGTAAAGCTCCCGCAAGGACAGCGTCTTCCTGGTGCGATTTAGCACGAGAACCAGAAAATCACACTAGGAAGACTCTGTCCTTGCGGGAGCTTTGCGCAACGTACCAGAGCCAGTAAGACGTGTGAAAACGGCCATAGTTTGGCTTTGGCATGGTTCGCCATCCCTAAAGAACATGACCCAAGTGTTTGCCACCACTCCCATTGAGTTTTGCCTCTAATAGCCACAGCTATACTCCTTCCCAGATGGCTGCAGACTCCAAGACTACTTCCTTAAATGGCATGTTTAAGATTATGGCCTTATGTATCATCGAAGGCTTTCACGGCTGGAGAACGATGGTTGTTGTGGGTTTTCCGGGCTGTATTGCCGTGGTCTTGGCATTGTAGTTCCTGACGTTTCGCCAGCAGCTGTGGCTGGCATCTTCAGAGGTGTAGCACCAAAAGACAGAGATCTCTCAGTGTCACACTTGGGTCATGTTCTTTAGGGATGGTGAACCATGCCAAAGCCAAACTATGGCCATTTTCACACGTCTTACTGGCTCTGGTACATTGCGCATAAAGGTGACACTGAGAGATCTCTGTCTTTTGGTGCTACACCTCTGAAGATGCCAGCCACAGCTGCTGGCGAAACGTCAGGAACTACAATGCCAAGACCACGGCAATGCAGCCCGGAAAACCCACAACAACCATTATGGCCTTAGTCGGGCATAAGCAGTACATGTCGAGGGAGCGCATGCGACTGCCACCATTAAAAGAAAGTTGGCAGCAAAAAGTGGGTTTAGGAAGTTTGGAAGGAAGCCATTTATCTCACTAGAAATCCTCACGTGACCCCCCCCCCCCCTCCCAACGCCAGATCACTGTGGATTAGCATCGCCTGAAGGCGCTTGTCAGCATTCTTGGCAATTTGTATGTGATTCACGAAGGATGATATACGGTTAAGTTTGCCCAGTGCAGCAAAAAGCTGAGACACGATTACATTATGGGTGTGCAGCAAAAGAGAAATTAGTGATGGATAAAGTGAATTAAACATAATAGAAATAAAAATGCCTTACCAGAGGAGTCATCCATCACACAAACGGCTTCTTGGCAAGGAGGGAAATTGGTGAAGGGACGTGTTGCATAAAGGGAAGACTGGGGTGAACTGGGGAGAGATGGCTCTTGGGGACAGGTAGAACTGGCTACAAGTCCCCAGTTCACTTTCCATTCCTCTCTTCCTTCAACCCGGGCAAGCGCAGCAGACTAGATGCAGCGCAGTCCATAAAGTTTGTCTTCCAGAACTGATTTGCTTCGAATCCTAACACACCAAGTTGCCTTTCCCTCTACTTTCCCTCTTCCTTCTCTAAGCAAATGTAATATTCACGGTTTTTCTTCCATGAATCCATAAATTTTAATAATAATGATAATAATAATAATAGTAGTAGTGGTAATCAGGGCTTTTTTTCAGCTGGAATGTGGTGGAATGGAGTTCTGGAACCTCTTGAAAATGGTCACATGGCTGGTGGCCCCGCCCCCTGATCTCCAGACAGAGGGGAGTTGAGATTGCCCTCCGCACCACTCGGCGGCGTGGAGGGCAATCTAAACTCCCCTCTGTCTGGAGATCAGGGGGCAGGGCCACCAGCCATGTGACCATTTTCTCTGAGGGCAACCCACTGAGTTCCACCACCTCTTTTCCCAGAAAAAAAGCCCTGGTAGTAATAATAACAACATTTGATTTATATACCGCCCTTCAGGATGACTTAACACCCACTCAGAGTGGTTTACAAACTGTGCCATTATTATCCCCATAACAAAACACCCTGTGAGGTGAGTGGGGCTGAGAGAGCTAGAAGCTGTGACAGACCCAAGGTCACCCAGATGGCTCCAAGTGGAGGAGTGGGGAATCAAACCTGGCTCTCCAGATTAGAGTCCTGCACTCTTCTTAACCACTACACCAAACTGGCCAAACAGATTTAAATTATGGTTGGCCATTTGAACAGTCCAAAACATTAATCCAAGTGTTCACGAAATATCAACGCTATTATAACTACAGCAAGAACATTAAGATGCTTTAAACACCAGTCTGTTTACACTGAAAATTACAAATACAGGTTAGTTAAGTGTTACTGGGTATTTTTAAAATATATATATATACACACACACACACACACACACAATGAATGGGAACTTCCAACTAAGTTTGGTAAGGTTTCTACCTATGTCAATTATAACAGCTCCTTTCTTTGGTTTTTATCTTGGAATACCAGGATCCACTTCCAGATAGTTTATTTAATTTGCTATTTTTAAAATTATTTCTTTAAAGTCAGTTTTTAGTGTGGTGTGGTTATCAGAATAGGATTTGGGAGGCCCAGGTTTGGATTTCCACTCTTCCACAGAAGCTTGCTGAGTGACCTTGGGTCAACCTCACAGGGTTGTTGTGTGGATAAAATAGAGGAAAGGAGAACTGGGTAAGCCACTTTGGGTCCCCAATGAGGGGAAAGTTGAGGTAAAAATGAAGTCAATGAATAAAAGGCAAGATGCCTGCTGTCCCAGCAAGTGGACCACTGGAGAGATGTTGCTCTTTTTCTAGGGCGAATGGCCCAACCGCAGCTGGGCTTGGAAGCAAGGAGACGTCCTCCAGGACTTGCTAACAAATGATGGCTAGAATCAATGGCTGCCTGCTCGACAGCATCCTTGGCTGAAGAAGATGCTTGATCATATTTGACCAGTCAATCCTAACCTTCCACACCTTCAGCACGTATGTCTCCCATTAAATATAGATTGTAATTCTTCTGGTCTGTTGTCATAACTGGATTCTACAGAGCCAGGCCTCTCTCCCTACCCCAATATTGTTTCCTTTGACAAGTGTCAGAAATCAAACACAATCTGCCCTGCCCCAGCGCTTTTTCCCAAGGATCTTTTAATATGAGATATTACATTACTTTGATACTGCTCTTTAGGTCAACAGGCATTGAGCAATGCCACGTTAAATATTGCAACAAACAATTTTTAAATGACTTAACATTTACCGCACGGAAAATCCTTCAAATTGAATTACATAAGCAAAAATTTGGGCAACAGCCCGTGGAACTCCTGAGTCCACACCTTCCAAAAGTTTTTTAACCTTGTCTCGTATTGACAACACTTTGTTATCATAAAAAAATAGGTGTAATCCGTGCACATCTATAAAGAATCTACCCAGCCACTGTGGTCATCTTCAGAGGCCTTCTTCAGGTGCCTTCTCCTTCTGAGATTAGTCAGGCAGCAACCTGGGAGAGATCCTTCTCAGCCATGGAACCAAAATGATGGAACTGTCCCCGCAGGGAGACTTGTCTCTCCTCTTCTGTTGCCATCTTCCACCAGCAGGTGAAGAATTGTTGGTTTCATCTGGTATTCCTTCAATGGCTGATTCCGCACACGTTGGATAATGCACTTCCAATCCTCTTTAGAAATCATTTGGATCTGAATTTTTCAAGTGTGAAACAAAAAATCCACTTCCAAATGATAGCTAAAGTGCATTGAAAGTGCATTGTCCAACGTGTGCGGAATCAGCCAATGATCCCTCCTTCTTGCTCAATGTTTTAATTGCTGTTTTTATGTTTTTGTATGTGTATGTTAGCTCTGTTTTTAATTGTTTTAATTGTGTTTTTGTTGGGTTTAATGGCTTTTATTGTGTTTGTTTTAAATTTGTCAGCTGCCTTGGTGTCTCTTATGACTGCAGAAAGGCAGGGTATAAAATGTGTAAATAAATGAAGGGGCCAGAAAATTCCTCCTGGCTCTCCTTCACTAATGAGTTACAGACCATAGAGGTCACCACTATGTTGCCTTACATATTATCTGTTGCTTTAAATATGTACTCCTATGTACTACCTGTGTTTTATGTTGTCTAATGTCAATCCTAGAAGTGATTATGTTCTGTTTCAGTACTATCTTCTACTTTGTATTGGATTCTTGCTAACGCTATGTCTTTTAAACTTGTATCTATTTACCCTATGGCATTGTTTATGGAAATGTCCTTGATACTGTATGGAAATGTACTTGATACGGATTGTGCTAATCTCATACTGTGTAATCCGCCTTGAGTCTCAGTGAGAAAGGCGGACTATAAATGACATAAGTGACTTAAATAAAAATAGATAAATAAACAGGGAAGCAGTGAGTCAGTTCAGTGCTCTGAGAAGTACCCAGCACTCATTGGCACTAAATACACACTCAGTAATAGCAGAGGAGGAGGAGGAGGAGGAATTGTTTATATCATGCTTTTCTCAGCTTGTTCTTCTGTCTTCATTAAGGCACCCATCTCTCTCCTTCTTGTGGGATCCTCATTTCAGTTTCTCTCCTGCTATTTTGTGCTGGTCCACTGGTTCAAAGCAGTCCTGGACCGGGTTTAACTAATCCCCATATTGCTCAACGTCTCCCAGAGACCCGACAAGCCGAGAGCTCAGACTAGTCCATCAAGTAAGGAGAATCCTTCTGTTATCCAGATGGCTTTGCTGAACATCTGCCATGGAGGCTACACATTTGTTCATTCAAATTCCAAGCCCACTGATGCTTTGGATCAGATGGAAGATCTGAAGTAATTCTTCTGCTCCCTCTACTGACCAGAGGTAATTCTGCAACCATCTTTGGAACGTTCTCCAGATGTCCAGCTGACGGCTGGGGATTTTGTGGCTGTAAGCAGGACTGGCCAGTCTATTAGGCAATTTTATTCCAATTACCTTGCATTGGCAACCCATTGGAGTATTGCATCTGCTGCTCTGGAAAGCAGGGGATAAAGGAAGGCTGGGTGAACTGTTGTTACCTGGAAACCCAGGAGGGTTCAGAGATCTTGGTAGCTCTGATTATCTAGAATGTTTCATGGTGCTAGATCTCACTGAGACGTTTTGAAGGGAAGGTGCCAAATGGAGACTTATAGCATAGAGAGTTTTGTCAGCTGACACATCTGTGAAAATCAAGAATGAATAATCACTCCATCACTCAATCATAGTTTTATTGTAGCGCTCAAGCAGCAGCCTTGAATACTCAAAAAATATTCTGTTCACCAAGGACTCAGAATTATACTACGCTGTCTTCTAAACGCTTTGCACATGCACATTCTCTCTTGGCTTTCCCACATCTGTTCTCCTTCCCCCTCCCTCTACCATCTGTCCAACTTAGAGCCAGTTTGGTGTAGTGGTTAAGAGTGCGGGACTCTAATCTGGAGAGCTGGGTTTGATTCCCCACTCCTCCACTTGAAGCCAGCTGGGTGACCTTGGGTCAGTCACAGCTCTCTGGAGCTCTCTCAGCCCCACCCACCTCACAGGGTGATTGTTGTGGGGATAATAATGGCAAACTTTGTACACTGCTCTGAGTGGGCATTAAGTTGTCCTGAAGGGTGGTATATAAATTGGTTGTTGTTGTTGTTGTTGTTGTTAATGTGCAAATTTTTACTTTTGTTACTGTTTTAGAGGTTATCTATGTTCATGAAATACATTTTCTGGTGGTGGTGGTTGTAAACGTTTGAGTATGTTTAAGAAGGCCAAATACTTCCCCTTTGATTTTTTAAAAATAGGTTTGGGCTGTTTTACCAGATGTCAATGATTAAAATAGCCTGTTTTTTGTCTTTAAGTCTTCTCATTTTTAGACTTTAGCAATTTCCCAATTGATTGCAATGCCTCCTGATATTTAAACTGTGTCAGCAAAGATTGTGGACAACATATTATTCAAAGAATAGTCCATCCCAAACTGACTGGGGTAATGCTTGATTTTAAACCAAACTTTTCCAAAAAAGTGAATCTCCCCTGAAGACAATGGCTGCTTTGGAAGGTGGACTCAACAGCATTATAGTAAAGAGTCCAGTAGCACCTTTAAGACGAACTAATTTTATTGTAGCATAAGCTTTCGAGAACCACATCATCAGATACTTCAGATGAATCGTCAGATGCATCTGATGAAGAGAGCTGTGGTTCTCAAAAGCTTATGCTACAATAAAATTGGTTCGTCTTAAAGGTGCTACTGGACTCTTTACTATTTTGCAGCTACAGACTAACACGGCTAACTCCTCTGGATCTCTGCCCAAGCAATCCAGTGGACTGTAAACGTGCATCAGCAGTGGATTCTTTGCCAGTGGCTATGCAGAATGCTCTCAGCTGCTCATGGACACATCCACTGAAAATACTGCTCATTTGACATTTTAACAATCTGTCAATACTTGAATCGGTATAAGGTGCTTGAATTAAGAGGATACAAGCAGGGTGGACTTGACTTTTAATGCATCCTTTGCATGGTTTGTAGTATCCCTAGCAGAAATATTTAGAAAGACATGAAGGAGGCTTTCTCCAGGTCTCATATACTCTGAAGTTTTGAGAGGTGCAAAGGAGCTTCCAGGCTTAAGAGTTCCATAATGGGTTGTGGGTGAAAGCATGAGTGTTGGACTTCAGGCACCTGCAAGGTGATGAGCCGGGAACTGAGAGCGGAACTACAAGTAACAAAAGGCACAGGTTGGACACTTGTCAGCTTCCCTCAAGTTTTGATGGGAAATGTAGGCAGCTTGGCAGAATGTTGGACAAGTGACAGTTGAAAAGTCCATTGGACAGCAGTCGGAGAGCCAAGCTGCGAGACCAGGATGCCTACATTTCCCATCAAAACTTGAGGGAAGCTGACAAGTGTCCAACCTGTGCATTTTGTCACTTGTAGTTCTGCTCTGAGACATGCAGCCTGCTAGGTTGGTATCATGGCAAGGCGAACAGAGCGGTAATTAATCACCATGGTCTCAGTGCTGCTGTTAAACTAATGAAGCTAATTTATTGACAACGGTTTACAAAGATTTAAGTCTCAGTACCTAATGGGTCTTTCTGGATGTCTCTCTAACTGGTCAAGTCTTGGAGGAGGAAGGGAGTCTTCTGTAGGTATTTGTTCGCTCTCAAAGTGCTGTTAAATCATCACGTGAATTATAAATGTTCTACTGGCTCTTTGTTTATACCCAGGGGTCATTTCGTAGAAAAAGAGCTGGAGGAACTCATTATTAGTATAACACATTAGTATAACTTATTAGCATATGCCACGCCCCTTGACATCACCAGAAATGTGTCATTAGCATAATTGATTCACATATCCCGCACTGCCTGACATCATCTATCCTGGCTGCTTTGGACCCAATCCTGACCATTCAGGGCCAAAATTGGGCCCAAAATGGCAAAAAGGGGCTGAAAATGGCCAAAAAGGGGCCCAAAATAGTCAGGATTGGGCCACCGCTGAACCAGAGCATGATCCACCACCCGTCAGAGGCCCAATCCAGGCCATTTT
The DNA here is from genome assembly GCF_028583425.1 of Eublepharis macularius. NCBI lineage: Eukaryota > Metazoa > Chordata > Lepidosauria > Squamata > Eublepharidae > Eublepharis > Eublepharis macularius. The sequence continues at coordinate 6,876,589 of NC_072803.1, forward strand.
GGCCCCAATCCAGGACGAAACGGGCCCAAAAGGGCCGAGAGTCAGGTGAGTGGGGCCACCTGACATGTGACCTCTTTGGGGAACTGACAGAACTGTGTTCCTGTGCGTTCCCCCTCGAAATGAGCCCTGTTTATACCCTTTTATGAGGAGGGACATCACCATGAGTTTAAAATGGTCTCCATTAGAGGCATCACCAGAGTTTGAAACTGCCATGTTTGGCTGATGCCAAGAAGGAGCAAAGCAATCTGCAAGTGGAGGAAACAAAATCACTATATCAAAACTCAATACCACAGTATATTCAATGAACAATTAAATACATTCAAGAAAAATTAAATGCATTCACGAAAAACTAGGTAGAATATAAATAAAGCAGGTAACTGTATGCAGGCAAGCCGCTCCAAAGAACCCGTAGGAAAAGACTCTTAGTCCAACAGATGAAGTCCGCCAAGTTAACGGTCTCAACAAAAGGCCATCCAAAAGTGAGTAAACAAGGTGAGTAAAGCAGATGTTGAAAATGTTCCAATAAGTAGATGAATCTCCTTCTCTATAGCAGGTGTGAAACGTGTTCCAAGAGGTGGAATATCAAGAAGACGCACCCTCCCACCCTCAGCAGCTCATAACCCTCTGCTGCAATCAGACATGAGGATCATTGGCTTGATAGTTCTGTAGTTTGGACTGTAATCCAAGACAGGTGAGAATCCCTACCAGACCCTGATGGACCCTTTCCTGTTCCCAAACTCCCCTGGGGTGATAGCAAGAACAATTAGAGGTTTCTGGAAGCCTCTATGCAGGGCAGCAAAAGCGTAGGAGCAGCAGTGCCTTAGGTGCCAGGAGCATGGGGAATATTGTAGGGAGGTGCTGCAATATGCCAAATGATACTACTGCATATAGTGGTGGTCCCTGGCCTCAACCAGGGCCAGGGCTTTCTTGATTCCTGGCCCCAACCTGATGGAACTTTCTGTCTGCGGAAACCCGGGTCCAGCCAGATTTACTCTCTTTCCACTGGGCCTGCAAGACAGAGATGTTCCGCCAGGCATATGGGGGTTGAGGCAATCGGGCAACCTAAGTTATTGTATCAACCTCCTGCCAAGGGAGGAAGTATATGCCCCCCCTCGGGTTCTGTAACTATCTGTAACTGGCCAACCCACCTCATGGGTTATTAGGCTGAGGCGATGGGGCAAGATGTGTGTTTTATGTGTTATTAATTTTTATATTGTTCCAAAATTTTATTATATTTATTGTACATTTTAAAATGTTGTGATCTACTCTGAGCCCACTTGTGAGGAGAACGGCATAGGAATCAAATTAAAATTAAAAATTAAAAATTAAATAGTATGCATTATCTGTTTGCTGTATATATTATCTTGCTCTCACTGCTTTGTTTTTATACTTTTCTGCACTGTTTAATATACCATGTCTAATACTTATGTTTTGTTTCATATTTCTATAATCCTAGTTGTATTACATTGTTTATTAGATATTTGATTGTATTGATTGATTGTGTTGACTTACACCAAGTCTGAGTGAGAAAGGTGGGATACAAATAATGTAAATAAAATAAAATAATGAATTGTGATTAGGGGTGTGCAAAGGCACACTGTTTCGGGATTCTCGTTTCGGGTATACCCGAAACGAGAATCTGTTTCGGCAACAGCTTGTGATATATGAATATCCAGGTGAAAACTTGCAACTGAGATGCACATTCTTCAGGTTCATTGATAACATTGACCACATAAATATTGTACATAACTATTCACATATTATAAATATTATGTATTACGTATTACAAAGATTGGGTTGGATCCAGGCTAAATTTCCCACCAGTAGAATGGAACTTACCTATCCTTCTCTTGCTATACTGGCTTGCCAGCCACTGGGATCAATTTACACCATCTTTTCCAGTTCTTCAGAATAACAAGGCCGAGAGAATTTCTGAAGTATGAAGTAATTCAGGCTGAGGTCAGGTCTTCCAGCAATCAGTTAAGTTAGTGTCGGCAGGTCAGTGGCTAACTGTACGCATTGTGTTCTTGTCCAGAAGTGTCTCTATGGGGGCTTTATAGCCTGCATGTCCACACGGCACACACCCAGCTGGCTTCTCAGGCACACTCCTGCAAAGACTCATCTTCACCGTTGGCAAGCAGCTTGCATCAAGCCAAAAGGTGTCCACTGTGCCTCCTCACCTATAATTCTGCTCTTAGCTTTCTTCTGTGGCATTCCAGAGGCACCGGTGATCCCAAGGGGCTGGGAGCGGGTAGCTGGCCTTCACTTGCTGAGTTAGAGCTGGAGGGTGGTTTCTGGTCCAGTTTCTGGCTGTAAATCCTGGCATGTCTACATATCCTCCTTTTGCTGGTCAGCTCCTGTCACCTCTGGGCTATGCAGGGCACCTCCTCGTCTGAGGCGCCCTCACTGTTGCTGAGTCCTGTCTGCACTGTGACACTCGCTACTGCAGCCCACTGACCTCCTCTAAATGCTGATCCTGGAGAAGCGACATGAATGGGGGGGGGGACTGCAAAAGAGAATCAGTGGAAATTGCCCATTTTGTCTGGATCTAACCAATTATCTATTTTGATGTTTCCAAACTATTTTTGAGTGGTACCTCCAGCCACCAATATGGGTCTGAAGGACGTTCTTTTGCTTATGCTCACAGCTTCCAGCACCATGGATAGCTCACAGTGTTCAGCATTCTTATAGCTTCAGGTGGAGAGGGGACAGCCATGTTGGTCTGTAGTAGAAGAGCAAGATTCAGGTCCCGTAGCACCTCAGCATCCTTATAGGTTTGGGTTCTATCCATTACACACACACACAACACACAACACACACACACACACACACACAAAGGAATCCTCGGCTCCTTCCTTTCTTGAAGCAAGAATTCTCATCATCAGGATCTCCTACACTCATTTCTCACACCCAGATCGTTTGGAAAAAAAATAATGTGGATGTTCCAAAGCACACAAATGTGAGCGTGAACATACAGACAATGTGGGTAGGATCAGGTGCCATCTCTGCTAGGTAATCCCCAAACCATTAACCACAGTTACAATATATGCATCCTACAGGGATTCTTCTTTCTGCTTCACATCCATCCATCCATCCATCCATCCATCCATCCATCCATCCATCCATCCATCCATCCATCCATCCATACATACATACATACATACATACATACATACATACATACATACATTTGTAGTTCTTTCTCACTGAGTCTCAAGGTGGATAATACTTTGTAAGTTATTGCCATCGACAGCTAAGACATTCAATAAACTATACAGTAGGGTAAAGGTAGCAGACCTGGGATGCTCAGGTTGCAGAACCCAATTCACTGAAATCCAGCTTCTATTTAATAGATGAGATAGAAGTAAACTCTGCCCAAGGTTGACAGGCCTGGGAAAAATCCAGGTCAACAAACACTGTGGAAACTCCATGGACTTTGCCTGGGTCACTCAGAGGATGAACGGGTCTCTTGGTGTCAATATTATGATAACAAGGAGCAATTAATTAGTCAATTAGTATTGACCTCTTGGGGAGGGACTCTTTCATGAGCGTCTGTTAGTAATCATCAGCTTTTGCCTCCATCTGATCCACCTCTGATTTTGTCAATACCTCCTGCAAACGCCATCGTGTGTGTCCCACTGGGGAAACTTTGGAATATTAAAATAATAGTAATCCTTCCCATCTCATCTCCCAAAATTCAAGAACAGTCGAGGGCAGGATTTCATTTCAGATATATATTGTTGGTAATGAAGACTAGCAGTAATTTATGTACAGTTTAAATGTTCCATAGAATCAGACTGCAAATCCTTTTTCTGGATTATATCTTTGAGGGCTGCAGATGGGAGGTGGCATTTCTAAACTCTTCCTTCTCCACGGGCATAAAACCTCTTTGCATATAGAAAAAAATAACATGCCTGGAGAAGGTAAGGCTAAATCCTTGACCCTGGAATGCTAGTTTTCTACCTGCAGAGGGAGTACATCCCTGCCCCATGGATAAGCATTCAAAGATCCTTCCCCCCACCTGCAACCTGAAGCAGCACAGTTCAGGAAAAGCTTTAATGCAATGCTGTATTGAATATTTAAAGTAGTCTTCATTCAGCACTAAACTGACTGTTCTTGAGTTTTGGGAGATGAGATGGGAAGGATTACTATTATTTTAATATTCCAAAGTTTCCCCAGTGGGATGCACAGCTGACCCATAGCTGACTTACGGCGACCCCTGGTGGGGTTTTCAGGGCAAGAGACTAACAGAGGTGGTTTGCCATTGCTTGCCTCTGCAATCCTGGTCCTCCTTGGAGGTTTCCTGTCCAATTACTAACCAAGGCCAACCCTGTTTAGCTTCTGAGATCTAATGAGATCAGGCTTATATCTAAAAGGTTGTTTATTCCAGGCAAGAACTGCAGTATTCAGTGGGGCTCCTGTGTACATTTGCAGGAATCAAGTACCATTGGACTCAGTGCGTTTATTTATTTTATTTACATCTATACTCCGCCTTTCTCACGGGGACTCGAGATGGATTGCACAGTGTAAACCAATACGATAAACAGCTGGGACATTCAATAAACAAGGCAATAGGGTATGCAAATGCAAATGAGCAGAAATTGGAAACAAGCAGAAGTTCAATACAGAGTTGAAAGCAATGCTGAAACGAGCATAAGCAATGAAACATGACATATTAAACAACGCAGAAATCACCCAGAATTTAATATGCCTCCTGTGCATTGATATGCATAGGATCAAACGGCAAAGATGTTTTCCCGATGGATGCTATAACAGGAGATTTTAAAGTACAGGAACAGTTCACACCTGCCATTCACACTTGCCAACTGGCAACTGAATGTCTGAGCTGACTCCATTGAAAAAATATTATGTGTGAGAGGGTGCGAGGTAAGCTGGATTTGTGACGGCTCATTCATACAGGCAAATCACCCCCTGGATGCAGCAATCCCACATGTGGGTGTCTGACCCAGTTTATCCCCCTCCCCCGAGATATGAGAAGCTGCCGTTCATTCCACTGCATTGCCTGAAATCCCCTTTCCTGATCTCTATTAAAACCTCAGGTCCCCTCTGGGCATCTCTAACTGTTGCCTTCATTCTTGGTTTGCCAAAAGCAGATATTTATTTCAGTGTTGTCCTCTGTAAATCATGCAGATTTAATCATATAATACTTTGGCTGAAAGCCAGCTTGTCAGCTAATCAACCGGCTGTCCCAAAACACAGCGAACTATAAGAGAACGGAGAGACAGCGCAGGAAAGTCAGATGGGATTCTGGCACTTGAACTGGGCACGCTGGCATTCTGGCACTGGCTCCCTGTGCCGCTGGGGCTGCTGGTCAGAGAGGGGAACTGGGGTCAGTTTGAACTTGGATGCAGCCCGGGAAGGTTGAGGCTTACGGCTAGAGCACTTGCTCTGTATGCCAAAGGTCCTCCTGGGTTCAAGCCCAGCATCTCCAACTCACAAGAGCTGAAAAAGGCCTGAGTGTCTGGACTGCCACTGCTGTTCAGATTAGATAATATAAAGCTAGATGGAAGAATGAGAGGGGCCACAGCTTTGTTTGCCCCAGATTCAATTCTTGCCTTTTCTCTGATTGTGGACAGAGAAGGCTAGACGGCGGGACCAATGGTCTGATTGCATCACACATCTTCATAGGAATCTCTATATGTGTTCATAATCTTCATAAGGAATCAGATGATATCAGAGGGGCAGTCCGGTTGGATATGTAGCTTACTGATGTGCCAGGGAAGAGCCAATGATGATTGGCAGAGCACATGATTTGCATGCAAAAAGTCCTAGATTCAATCCTTACCATCTCTGCAATGGCTCTCAGGGAGCAGGTATTGTCAAGGATGCAAGAGATGCTGGGGAACAGCTGTCATTCAGAGGACACAGAGCTAGACAGATCCATGGCATAATAATGTACAACAGCATTCTTCATATGTTCTGCTTGGTCTGGGCAAATTGTTGCCGAAGGAAGACAACAGGTTCTCCATCTGAGCTTCCAACCTTCCATTTCCTAATTGCCTTCCATTGCCTACCAGACAGCCGCTCCTTCTATTTTTTGGCCTGAAAATAAAAACTCCATTTTTCATTTAAAAAAAAACCTTTTTGTTAATTCATAATGTATGAGACTACACAGAGTTGTTGCCCCTTGCCCACTAGCCACAGAGATCTATCAGTGCCCTTCGGTCAGTGTTCACATACTTCCAAGCATTGTGGTTCTGTCTTCATTAAAGATAGATCAAGATGGGTAGCCATGTTAGTCTGTCTGTAGCAGTGGAAAAGAGGGTTTAATTTTGCCCTAACTTGGGGCTGAAGTTTGGTGAAGACCTCGGCAATGGAAATTGTTATGCTCGAACATCTGCCAGTTCAGCTCACATCATGTTTGCCAGTTGTAAACAGGAAGCTGATCATTGACAAGCTATTTTTCCTAGAGGATTCATATGAATCTGGTTTATACAATAATGCTGCTTTCTCACATGGCTAGACTGCTTTTTCACAGCCGCCGCTCATCCTCCCAGCAACCTATCTGTCAGATACACCCCAGTATATCTGCCATGTTTGGTTCTATGCATAACGTTCTGATCCTCTGAGAACGAGTAAAGGAAACTCAATTGCTACTTGGCTGTTAGCTGCTTATCTTGCGGGTGTTTTGATTTTCTAGCTGGCTTGAGAACGTGGCCTTGGAGAGCCGGCCGGAGCTAGTCCTCCCTGAGAACTGTGGTGAACTCATTCCTTCTCCGTTCCCTTATTCCCCAGGCCTGGATCCTTCGCGCCAAAACTCTAACAGTCTCCCATTTCCAGGGGCGGGAACATTCTCCTATAATTAACACTGCTCACCCACCTTGCGTCACTTCTTCCAATGACTCTGTCTACCTTGATACTGATATCTCTCTTTAATAAAGGTAACTTTAACTCATACACTTGAGTGTCTGCTATGAAGTGCTTGGGGACTTATTTGGCAAGACCTGACACCGGCTGTTTTCACACATCTTACTGGCTCTAGTACATCGCACAAAGCTCCCACAAGGACAGCGTCTTCCTGGTGCGATTTCCCGGTTCTCATGCAAAATCACACTAGGAAGGTGCTGTCCTTTTGGGAGCTTTGCGTGAGGTACCGGAGCCGGTAAGACATGTGAAAACAGCCACTATCGGCTGTCTCCATATTAAAAGGCACATTGTAAAAATAAAATATGTTAGAGAGTTTTGAGATGACATGTACTACTTGCATGACTCTGTGTACCATCAGTGTCTGCCCATGAATCCCTCTCATCTTCTTGACAGTTTTTGCAATTCCTACTGAAACAGTGTTACCCAAAGGGAAGGTCTCCTTGTGGGGGGTGGGATTAGTAGCAAGGAAAAGGCAGCAAGGTGGGTAACCGAGGGATCTCCACCAATGTATATGAAGATTGTGCCAACTTTCTGGCAACATTACTATACAGATTAGCCCCATCCAACTTAGTTTAACGTATTTGTATCTGTGAGACTAGTCTATATCTTTCTGAACTGTGATTCCAGTACTAGCCACTCCTTAGTATTTTTTATAATGGATCTCTGAGGAAATAGACAATGGTTATGCAATGTATATTGGTTTTTGTCTCCCGGGATGTCAGTATATTAATTGTTTTTCTTACATGCTGTTATCACTGTCTTTTCAAAACTGATTTTAAATGTGTGTGTTTTTAACGATAGATGTGTCTATTATTTTTGAGACTTGTCTATAGTTATATATATTTTATGGATCCCCCTGATGAAGCACAGGCAAAATGCACAGGGATCGTCAAATCAAATAAATTATATTTTCCTGCTGTACCAATTTTTGTTTGTCTTTCCTTATTACTGTTAAAATCCACACATTTTCAATGGCATCTGTGCATCAGTTATATAAAAATGGTGCATAGCTGGTACAAAAAAAAGCCAAAGAACCATCTGCAGAAAGGGAAATGAGGCAAACCAAGACAGTGACAATGTACAGAAGCCAAAAGAAATTAAAATTGCCATACCAACTCATCCCTGCTGCTGTAGCATAGTGGCTAATGGGCTGGTTTGTGAATCAGCACTCTGCTAGTTTGACTCCCATGACTGCTATAAGCTCAGCAAGTGGCCGTGGGTCAGCCACTCCTCTCAGCCCCAGTTCCCCAGCTTTATTGTGGAGATAATAACAACACTGACTTTGTTCCCTCTTGGTGGGGCACTAAGTGGTTTGGTTGCAAATCAACACTTTGCTAGTTCCAATCCTATGAGTGCCACGAGCTCAATAGATGGCCTCGGTGACTCCTCTTACACTAGCTCCCAAGATGTATTGTGGGGATAATAATAACATTGCCGTTGTTCATCACTCTTAGTGGGGAGCTAATCTATCTAACAGGGCTGGATCTAGGGTTGCCGGTGCTCAGGGCAACTCAAGTCCGGCCTCCCCTACCTGCATGCGCGCAATGCACCCGAGCTTCCAGCACTGCGTGATGACATCACTTCTGTGATATCATCACACAAGGCCAGAGGTGTGCTGCCCACATGGCAAGCCGGCTGCCCCGGTGCATGGTGCATCACTGAGCTGGCAGTGGCAGTGCGGGCAGCTGAGTGGAGGGTTGGGAGGCTGCCCATGCCATTCATCTGCCCCGCTGATGGGTTGGGAGGCCGCCTGTGCCATTCATCTGCCCCACTGACGGGGCAGGTGAATGGTGCGGGCAGACACACAGCTCTCCGCTCAGCTGCCCGTGCTGCTGCCGCCAGCTCCAGCACACTCCCAGCAGCTGGCAGCTGTGCCTGGTGTCCCCTCTTTGTCGGCACTGGGGGCAGACTACCCCCCTGCCCCCCTTTCTATCCAGCCCTGCTATCCAGAAAGGCAGTATGTAAGCACAGTGTTATTATTATTATTACTCATAACAACAGAACTGGAAAAATATGGATGGTTCTCTGGCCCAGCCACCTAAGAGACCGCATGGCTCGGCCTGAGGAGAGCACTGGTGCTACGCATCACTGCCAGTGAGGGAGGAAACGGGCATCATTTCCTGGACCTGTGGCACCCCTTCTGGGTCTGAGACAGTTGTCTGCAGTGTTTCTGCAGCAGCTTGGTTTGGCACAGGAGGAGGAAATGGCCTATTTTGCTAAGGGCAAAAAACATCTTGTGCGCTAGATCTGTTGGGAACACTCTTGAAACAGATTAGCAGTGGATTCGTCGTAGACGAAAGAATTTCATGGCACAGCGAATAAGGAACTCATGGGATCCATTGTCTCTGAATATGCTACTCATAATAGTAACTTTCATTTTCTATTCCGCCCTTCAGGCCAACTGAATGCCCACTCAGAGCTGTTTACATAGTGTGTTATTATTATCCTCGTGACAATCACCCTGTGAGGTGGGTGGGGCTGAGAGAGCTCTGAGAGAGCTGTGACTGACCCAAGATCACCCAGCAAGCTTCAAACAAAGGAGTAGGGAATCAAACCTGGCTATCCAGATTAGAGTCCTGCCGCTTTTAACCACTATATCAAAGGGTAGTGGATGGGCATCGTTCAGATGGTTTCAATGGAGAACGGACCTACTGACTGCTATTAACCGTGACAGCTAAAGGGAACCTTTGAGGCAGTATGGCATCAAATAGTGAATGGAAGGGAATGGAGCAAGATTAGTGCCTTTATGACCCATTTGTGGATTTCTTGGGAGCACATGGCTGGAAACAGGAAATTTTGTCATGAGGCAGTAAGAGCTTTTCTCTTGTCCCTGTACTCAGAAAATGTCTGTTGAATTGAAACTGATAACAAAGCTCAACACAATGCCTCCACCTGGATTGAATCAAGACTTAGGCTTCCCTCTCATCATCAACGCCGATTTCTCCACACCTACCATCTCTCTGGGTAGCCTTCCTAATCCAATCATGCCTGAAATCACACCAATATCCAAGATATAAAGGACATACGGACTCCCATTCTAGCCTTATCTGAAGTGAGCTGTGTGACTCATGAAAGCTCATACTCTACCACAAATTTTGTTAGTCTTATAGGTGCTACTGAACTCTTGCTCTTTTCTACTATATTTCTGTCGTGTTTGTAGTCCTACTGAGTAACCTGAACTTATGATGAGCACTAGAACGGTGTTTGCGGGGCCTCTCGTCTTGCTTTCTTTCTCAGCCATACTGCCTGCCGGATGACAATTTTCTTTGGTGGTGAAGGAATGACATCATAGTAAGAAATATACCAATAATCCCCTAAGCGAACGTTCTTAATTGCAGCGGGTGGAGCAGCGGCAGCAGTAATTAACTCTACTTATCTCCAAGTAGGCTTTTTTCCATCTGTGGAAGCAGAAAATAACTACAGTGAAAGTGTTGAAATGACCAAACGTTCTACAAAAAATTAGACCAAAATACAGCTGGCTCTGCTCGATTATTCCTGATGGTAGGTGGCCATGCAAATGAACCCCCTGCTGCCATATTCTGTTTACTATAACACTGAGATCTCGCATTTATCTGTGATCAATTCAAATATTTTCATTTCAACCTGGTAAAGAGCAGTAAGGGGCCTGCTTTCAGCCGCAGCCTGCAGTTCCTTGATATCCATGCAATCTTGCTCGCTCACTTGCTATTTTAATTAGAAATTTTAATTGCATTCTAATGAGGATCCTAATTATTCTTAACTTTTATTACATATTCCTAGCCATTTGTGAATGCATAAGACAATGTGCTAATCCACATATATGTTCCAGTGAATACAGAAAATGGTGGGATTTTATTTTCAAATGTTTCTGTATTCCCGTCCAGAAAGGAATGCACAAATATTTGAAGATGAATGCCCATATTTTGGGATCAAATAATAAAGATTTTCATAACTTCTACTCCTTTCTTCCTGTAGCTGTGGCAGATTTTGCATCCTATCCACTTCTAGCTGACCTGGAAGGAGCTGAGTGCCAAGCTACCAGTGACGCCTGACACAGGTTGGACACTTGTCAGCTTCCCTCAAGTTTTGATGGGAAATGTAGGCGTCCTGGTTTTTCAGTTTGGCTCTCCATTACAGTTGCAAGACCAGGATGCCTACATTTCCCATCAAAACTTGAGGGAAACCGACAAGTGTCCAACCTGTCTGTGTCAGGCGTCACTTGTAGCTTGGGTCACAGTGTTTTCTGTAGTTGTTTTGTTTTTGGTTGTTGTGGGTTTTCCGGGCTGTTTTGTTTTTGTTTTTTGCCATCCAGTTGCAGCTGATTTATGGCAACTCCATAGGATTTTCAAGGCAAGAGACATTCAAAGGTGGTTTACCATTGCTTGCCTCTATATTGCAACCCAAGACTTCCTTGGGGGTTTCCCATCCAAGTACTAACTCGGGCTGACCCTGCTTAGCTTCTGAGATATGACGAGATCAGGTTAGCCTGAACTATCTCGTTGCTAGGTGACCCCAAATGGCTTCTTAAGCCTTCCTGCAGAACTAGTGGAACCATCAATATGGAACAGAATTTGAACTACATCGTTAGGGCTCAACTATGTATGACATTTTAATTTTTTTCTCCTTTGGAAATGCAGTCAGCTGGATTGCATGATCAAGGAATAGAATGGTGTGGGGAGAAAAGAAACCTTTCATTCGTTCAGCAGCTTTTATTCCTGCCAGAGAAAACTTACAGGTCCCCAGAGTTGTTCTCCAGTGGAGGTAAGGCAGGCTACTGGTGGATTTTTTTTCCAGTGAGAAAATAGCAAAGGAGGAAAGGGTTAAAGTTCCTGTCTTTCCCAAAACCATTCTCTTCCAAGATTAAGCAATCCTGGTAGCTAAATTTGCAAAAGTCCGTTAAAGAAACCGCACCTTCATGACCAGGGCTTTTTTTCTGGGAAAAGAGGTGGTGGAACTCAGAGGTTGCCCTCAGAGAAAATGATCACATGGCTGGTGGCTCCGCCCCCTGATCTCCAGACAGAGGGGAGCTGAGATTGCCTGCCATGCTGCTGAGTGACGCGGAGGGCAATCTAAACTCCCCTCTGTCTGGAGATCAGGGGGCAGGGCCACCAGCCATGTGACCATTTTCAAGAGGTTCCGGAACTCCGTTCCCCTGCATTCCAGCTGAAAAAAAGCCCTGTTCATGACACTGTTTTTCTGTTTTAATAGTAACAAAAGGAGATGGTCAGTGCACTTCTAAGAAGAGTTACTCCAGCCTAAGCCCATTGAAGTCAATGGGCTTAGACTGGAGAAACTCTGCTTAGGACTGCATGCTATGTACTAGTATTGAGTGCAGAGGCTGACATGAGACCAAAGGTAAACGGGATGAATATGTAACCTTACATCTCTCTGTCTCTTTCTGAAATCAGGGGTGGCATCTCAGGGTTGGATTTGGCCCCAGTGCCATTTGCTTCTCTTGGCAAAATGAGTTCAGATGCAAAACAGGAAGGTGGCTGAGTGCTGCTGGTGACGAATGAAGATGGATGACTTCAGCTAAGAGACAATTTGAAAAGGGATAAATACAAGCAACAAGTTATTCACTGCTGCAATTTGTAGAGAGCGTTAAAAACCTCCCGACAGAATTGTTTCACATCATCTCTTTTTCCATTTGCGGGCCTGACAGGCGCCCCTGTAAATGCCAGTGATTGATGGCTGCAAACAGGTCCCTTTAATCTGCAACTTTGCTATTGATTACTTTAAACGCACGCAAAGCTTGGCATCAACATGACCTGTCATAGTGGATTGAGATGCAAGATGAAGGATTGCAGTTTTATGGGAGGGAAGGGGTGACTAGCTGGAAGACAAGAAGTAGATTTCTGCAGTAGGACTGATTAGTAGTAGGTTACTACCTGGTAAAATTTAAACTATTGGAGACCATGCACTGTTTTGTCTTGTCATATTTTAAATTGTAAAGCACTTCTGGCAATTTATAAAGAGAGGCAGTGTGGTGTAGTGATCAGGGCTTTATTCTGGGGAAAGAGGTGGAGGAACTCTTACCCGGGGCAACTCTCAGCAGGAAGTGGCATCCCTGTCACTATACACGTGTGCACAAAGCTCATGTGTGCTCCTAGGACCACGTGATGGCATCACTTGCAGGAAGTGACATCATCACCCATGGCACGGCCATTTCCCTGGGAGAAAGAAAGAGAAAGGAAGGAAGGAATACATGGAAAGACATGGAAAGAAGGAAAGAGAAAAGAAGGGAGGAAGGGAAGAAGGGAAAGAAAGAAGGAAAGAAGGAAAGAAAGAGATAGAGGGAAAGACATGGAAAGAAGGAAAGAGAAAGGAAGAGAGGGAGGAAGGGAAAGAAAGAAGGAAAGACATGAAAAGAAGGAAAGAGAAAGGAAGGGAGGGAGGGAGGAAAGAAAGAAAAGAAAGAAGGGAAGACAGGATAAGAAGAAAGAGAAAGGAAGAGAGGGAGGAAGGGAAAGAAAGAAGGAAAGACATGAAAAGAAGGAAAGAAAAGGAAGGGAGGGAGGAAAGAAAGAAAGAAAAGAAAGAAGGAAAGACATGGAAAGAAAAAAGAAAGGAAGAAAGGAAGAAAGATAAAGAAAGAAAAAAGAAGGGAAAGAAAAAGAAGGAAAGACATGGAAAGAAGGAAAGAGAAAGGAAGGTAGGGAGGAAGGAAGGCTTCAGCTGGGAGAGGGGAATCCTCTCCCTCTCAGCTGAAGTTTAAAGCCCGTTTGGAGCTTCTTTGGCTTCAGCTGGCCCGCAGGGAAGTTTTGGGCTGCTGGGAGAGGTGCCAGAATGCCGTTCTACCACGTTCCAGCTGGGGGGGGAAAGCCCTGGTAGTGATTAGAATGTTGTACTAGGATCTAGAAGACCCAGGCCCAAGTCTGCCCCCACTGCATTATGGGAACTTGCTGGGTGACCTTGGACCAGTCACACACTTTCAACCTGACTTACTTCACAAGTAGGGAAGCAGTTTTGGGTCCCCATTGGGAAGAAAGATGGGGTATAAATTAAGTAAAATAAATCCATAGATACCCGAATGAAGTCTGTGTAACAATAACTTTTATCAGGATCAACCAATTTGACACAAAAGACTGTACAAGGTTTTGCGCTCGCCAGAGCTCTTCCTCGGGCTGGATGCTTCAAACAGTGGAAGGCAGATTTCTCGGGCTGTGATCTTAGCACACACGTGCCATGCTAAAGGAGGGATCCATTCCTACAGCTTCAAGTGAAGCAACACTAAACCTTTACTGAAAGCAAATGTCTTTGGACCCTTCCGATCTGAACAGCTATCGCCTTTGGTCTCTTCCATTTGCCTGATCTGTGCAAGATGCAAAAGCAGATAGCGGCATCTCAGTTCCCGGTGCTTTATGAATGAAATAGATTATCTCACTCCTTTTCATTCTGACTTGGGACCATCATGGCTCAGAAAACGCCCTTCAGTGCAATCATAAGTAGAATGAAACCCTTCTAACCCCATTGGATTCAATGGACTTAAAAGAGTGTACCCAGGGCTTTTTTTCAGCAAGAACGCAGTGGGACGGAGTTCCGGAACCTCTTGAAAACGGTCACATGGCTGGTGGCCCCGCCCCCCGATCTCCAGACAGAGGGGAGTTGAGATCGCCCTCCGCACTGCTAGAGCAGCGCGGAGGGCAATCTCAACTCCCCTCTGCCTGGAGATCAGGGGGCGGGGCCACCAGCCATGTGACCATTTCCCCCAAGGGCAACCCACTGAGTTCCACCACCTCTTTCCCCAGAAAAAAAGTCCTGAGTGTACCTACTTCGGATCGTGCTGTTAAGCCAACTTGCAGCTGGCAGAGAGCCTGCCAGCTGTTGGTTCTTCTGGACCTTTCCAGCTTTTGATAACATTAACCATGGTATCCTTCCAGACCACCTAGTCAGAATGTGACTAGGGGGCTGAAAGAATTCTGTAAGTTTTCTTAAGGAAGCAAGGGACGAATTTGCGTGTCCTTTTCCTGCATCACTTTTCCTCACTTGGGCTAGATTGACAGGTTCTGCAAACGAGGATCATGACCGAGGACAAGGGAAAGAAGGTGGTGGAGTGGCGTAGGATGGGACATCCTCATGTTGACCAGTTAGGCAGGGCAGCATTCAGAGTGGCCTTTGAATGAACCATTCATTAACAGAACTTCCCCTCAAGCACTTTTTGCAAGTACTAAATTCATTCCAGCAAGAGAAGCTCTACCGCCCGAGCCAATAAAATTACCATTATATGATCTCCAATTAAGCTTCTGAATTGTTTCTGAGCGCTTAATTGACCCTGTTCTCTGGAGTTATTGTCTGGCTGAGTTATTACTCTCTTGAACAACCTCCCTACCTCTTGCACCCCCAGTTTGGGCATCATTTAGCACTGGAAAGCCATAGACATTGAGATTGATAGATTGATAGACATTGAGATTGATAGATTCCCCATATCAAAATCAATCTGTTCAAAGCCTTAGGATTACACAACTGGTACATGCTTTTTCTTTTTCTTTTAATATAAAGTTTCTATTTTATTTTATAAATAGAGAATAGGGAATAAAAAGCAAAAGGGGGGGACAGAAAGAAAAGAAAGAACAAAAAAAGAGATTGCATATCTATTACATTGCACCATTCACTCTAATACATGTCTTAATATTCTGCTAATCAGCTCTCTATTTGCAAATTTTTCCATTTATCTTCTATAATGTCCATAAAGGACCACATCCTAGTTGAAAATTAAGTTTCTCCAAACTTATCTTGTATCCATTTGTAAAAAGTCTCCCAAATGTCATTATAGGTAGTAGTGTCCAATTCTTTCAATAAACTCGACAATTTGTCCATTTCAGCCGTCTCAAGTATTTTTTTGACCAGGTTGGGATAGTTGTCATTTTCCAGAGTCTCGCGTATGCAATCCTAGCTGTTGTAATTATATTCAACATCAGATGCTTTTGACTGGTACATGCTTTTTCAAGAGATCTTTGGAATACAATTTTCCCCAGCACTGCACTTGACTTTGCCGCACAACTGCTGGCAGGGATGTCCCAATGAGGAGATGTAATGGTGTTGTGTTCCTTCCTAAGATACTTCTGGGGTGATCAGTGAAAAGGAGGTGGTAGGGCTCAGAGACCAGATATGAAAACACTCGCAGCTAGGCGGGGTCCATTATGTATGTTGCTCTAAAAGCACGTTGAGAAAAAAGTACATCCCTTGTTTCCCTTTTCCCTTGTCGTGTATGTTGATTTTAATTATTTCTGTGCTGCTCTTTCCTGTGAAAGTGTGTGAGGCGGCTTATAGGCAATTTAAAAAAAAAAATATAAACAATGAGGTCTTAAAATTAGTTTCAAAAAAACACATGTGCACTACAGAAATTCTCAGCAAAAAAGTATATCCTTAACTGGCTCTGGAAGCAAAAAGTCTTTCTACATGAGACATCTGACATATGAAGAACACGTGTCGGGAGATGCAATGGTAGCTGGAAGGGTAGTTTAAAAAGACAGAGCTGGCAGCAAGGCAAAGGTGTATAGCAGTGCTACACACTGGAGCGATGTGAGAGAGCTATGAAAGGCCGGAAGGGAAACTTCAGCCCACTATAACTTCTTCAGGTCCAAGCTCTGGAAGGCAGCTCCAGCCCATTTCCATGCTGGCCTCTAGTTGGGATCCCACGCAGTTTTAGACAGGAGAAGTGAAATTGACAGAGACTTTGGGGAGGCGAAGATGAAATTAACAAACCCTCAGAAGAGCAATCTCCGCCGGCTCTGTCTTTTGAAACTGCACTTCCTGGCTAACATTGCGTCTCCCTGTACTTGGCAAATATGTGCCAAGGCATCTGGTGTAGACTTTCAGTGCCAACTAAATCAATTAGGAGCTACCCCAGAAAAATAAAAATAAAAACCTTGTGCTGCCATAAACCTTATTTCAGATGATGTGACATGGACTCGGGCAGCAGGTGTGGTAGATTTATTCAAGAGTCCTTCAGAAGTCCTGGTACCAGTCATGATTAAATATCATAACCAGGTCTTTGAATTAAGTCCAGAAGTCTAATAGGTTGCCAATAGATATCCTTGAGAACAGGTGCAATAATTGCTCTGTAATTTATACTGGTTATTAATCTTACTGCTGCATTTTGAACTAGTTGAAGCTCCCAAAATGTTTCCAAAGGGGGAACATATTAAAATCTGTCTAGGCTGGATCTACCCTACAAAGCCACCATCAGCCGGAATCATGTCTATGGCACAAACCCTTGCAAAGACCAGTTCTGTTTTTCTTACTGTGTTATGCGATGTCTTGGAAAGTCAGTGTCTCTGTTCTTGGAGTTCCGAGGCTGTTTTTCTTTAAAGGGCTAAAATAAATATAAAATAGATTGCAATCAGAAGAAAGAGTTGGCATTGGGATGTAAGCTGATATCCCTGCTCCTAGCTTCTTAAGTTTTGAAAGATCTCGCTATGCTCTGCTGAAGTTCCGCTTAATTTCAGTTTAATTCAAAGTCTAGAATTCATTCCAGAATTGCAACCTGTGCGCTTTGCTTCAGCTTTTAATTTCTTTCATTTATCCTCTGCATGCAGCCAGATTGAAGAGGGAAGTATAAAGTCCCTTGGGTGATGAGTAATATTGCCATAATGATCATCAATTGTAAACAACACCTTACTCATGTGTCACATTGCCATGGCAAAAAATGCATTCTTGATGTGATGCCATGTACAGTTATGGGCTCATGTGCTCCTACTCAATGGCCAAACACCACACAATAGGAACCTATGCAACTGTATACACAGTCCCACTGAGCTTGCTTTTTTGTGGTGTTTTTCTCAGTGCATATGTTCACATTATTAATGTAGAGGATAGAACCAGGCATACAAATATGAATGCTATGAACTGGACCAATAGTGGATGTTGAAATTCCAGAGCTGTTGCATCCCAAATGGCAAAAGAGCCTTGAGGCACATTAAGAATGAACAAATCACAAATGCATTGTGGTCGTGAGCTCCTGTAAGGTGGGAAAGCGGCTACTAAATGTTTCAAACGAAATAAATAAACTGTCGTAAACTAGAGTCTATTTTTCATGTCTCTAAGTGGATTCTAGCTCATGGGAGGTTATGCTGAATTTATTATCTTCCAGGTGCCTCAAGACTCCTTTTTATTATTTTGGAAATCTGGTGCTCTATGCAGCTTAGGAAAATAAACATTGAAACTCTGAAGGGTTCTTTATACACAACTTCCACATTTCAACAAAGTAGGATTGCCAGCTCCAGGCAGAGAAATTCCTGGAGATTTGGGGGGGGGGGGTGGAGCCTGGGGAGGGCAGGATTTGGGGAGGGGAGGGACCTCAGCTTGGTTTAATGCCATTGAGATAGATCCAGAGGAGTTAGCTGTGTTAGTCTGTAGTCGCAAAATAGTAGAGTCCAGTAGCACCTTTAAGACTAACCAACTTTATTGTAGCATAAGCCTTCGAGAACCACAGCTCTTTTCATCAGATGCATCAGACGATACAACTTTATTGTAGCAGCTCTTTGTTAGATGCATCTGATGATGCAACTTTATTGTAGTATAAGCTTTCGAGAACCACAGCTCTCTTCGTCAGATGCATCTGACGATGCAACTGTATTGTAGCATAAGCTTTCGATGCAACTTTATTGTAGCATAAGCTTTCGAGAACCACAGCTCTCTTCATCAGATGCATCTGACGAAGAGAGCTGAGGTTCTCGAAAGCTTGTGCTACAATAAAGTTGGCTAATCTTAAAGGTGCTACTGGATTCTTTCTTTGCTATAATGCCAGAGTCCACCTTCCAAGGCAGTCATTGTCTTCAACTGATCGCTGTCACTTGGAGATCAGTTGTAATTCTGGGAGATCTCCAGCCACCTCCTCTTCTAGGGAACCTTAGAACAAAGGGCAGCGTGGAATTCCAAGATGTGAATGAAAACACATCCAGAAGCATCCCAGACTGACCCCAAGAATGGCTGCTAAGACATTGTTGGGGAAGGGACTGACTTTTGGACAGGAAACTCTATGTTATGGCACCACAAACAGAAACTCCAGTTCTGAAGGTCATCGTTTCCTTCCCACCAAAGAATTTAATTAGGCTTCTATTAAGTGGTTGGATTTAGGAGCAGAACATTTTTAGCTCCCCTGCTGGGAGAGCTCATGAATATTAACAGGAGAAGGGGAAGGGGAAGAGGCAGGAGAAAGGCCTGAACTTCTCTGCCTTTTCCTACTGTTTACTTCCCTGTCTCTTTGCTAGTTTTCTCCTCATCTTCCCGAGGGCTATTATTACTCAGCAGGGGGTGCCTCCATAAATTGCATGCCTCCTCCAGGCAGAAATCCCTCTGCCCCAACCTGACTGAAGCAAACAAAGGCTTGGTGGGTGACTACAGGTAGTGCCCTGCAGGGAGAAAAATATCTCTCTCCTGTCACCTGTGCAAAGTCAGGCCAAGTGATGTGGGCGGCTACACCTGCGAGAAGGATTGTCAAAACCTTGCACAGGGAGGAATGCAAGAAAGGAGATTCTGACAGCACAAAACTCAGTGGTGGCAGCGAGAAGCTCCCTTGAGCCTTTAAGCAAATGGCTCTTTGTTTTCTCCTTTATTTTAGCTGGAAAGGATTCGGAAACTCTTGCCGTATGCAGAGATTCCAGGGGGAACCTAAAGCTGGGAGCTTTGTTTTAGGTAGGGAAATTAAAGCAGTACACACGTGCAATTTAGATTGATTGCTCCTGGGAGTGCGTGTCTGACCTGTAGGGTTGGCAACTCCAGGCTGGGAAATTCCTGGAGATTTGGGGAGTGGAGCCTGGAGAGGCAAGGTTTGGGGAGGGGAGGAGCCTCAGTGGAATGTGATGCAATAGATTTCACCCTCCAAAGCAGCAGTTTTCTCCAGGGGAATTGAATTCTGTCACCCGGAGAGCAGTCATAATTCCGGGAGATCTCCAGCTACCGCCCTGGAGGCTGACAACCCTACTGCCCTGTGATGGAGCCAAACCTAACAAACTGTAAAAACTTCTCTGTCATTTTTGGCAAATATTTCTGCCGTGATATGAAAAGTGCTGTGCCATATCGGGAACATTTATCTGCATAAATCAGGTATGTAATTTTTGCAAGGGAGGAATTTTCTAAGTGGTTTGTGTTGTTCTGTTTGGTGGCATAAGCAATGCTGATGAGCTGACAATTAAACAAGTGCCCTGCAGGGTTTAAAAGACCCCAAATAATTTCACACCCTTCTTCGTTCTTTGCCACATAGGAAAATCACCACTCCTTGCCACCATTGTCAAAAATGTGCTGGGTTATGGTCTATTTGGAACAGTAATTCAGTGTAGGGAATGCACAGTTTCTCCTACAGCAGTTCCGACCCACAGGTATTGGTTTCGTCCTTCAGTGGAATAGCCAAATATCTTTGCTTTATGTATCCCGCAGCAGCGCATCAGGTAAAGAGGGTCCGACAATTGTATCGCTTACTCCCCTTAGCTCCATCCGTCCTGATGTGTGATCAAAAAGGCTCATTCATTCAGGAGGACCTTCATATCCTACCTTTCCTTTGTGGAACTAAAGGCAGTGGGCAGACCCAGACCTGGGCCTGATCTACACATGCAGAAGAATGAGGTGGGCAGAATGAACTGTACCACTCCAGACTGAAGGGGAAGGATTATATTTTTCAGTCATCCCTTGCTCTGATAATTCCCTTGCAGGGGAAAACCAGTGCAGCATGCAAAGGACTAGGCTAGAACCTTTCTCTCTGGGGTGCTATTTTATTTTTTTCATTTTGCAGGGAACTGCATTAAGACTGTGAATCATTTGTCCTTGGGGCAGGGTTTTGGAGGTAGACACTTCAGCAGGTTATTATGCCATAGAATCCACCTGCTATGGCAGCCATTTTCTCCAGGGGAACTGATCTCTGTTGTCTGGAGATCAGGTGTGATGTCAGAAGATATCCAGGCCCCTCCTGGAGGTTGGCAACCATATCCATACCCATAAAATAAGGCAGTCTGGGGATCCATCCCACAGCCCTGGGTTAGAATGGCTAGAGCAGAGGAACTGAAAGCCAAACTACACAAAACAAATGGCACACAAATGACACGTGAACAGACTTACATGTGTCTCCCCATTGTTTTCCTGTACACTCGCCAGCACAGCCAGACTGCACTTGATCCTGTGTCCGTGCTGGCACAGGTTTCTTCTGCAGTCCTCCAAAACATGGAAATGGTATCCCATCATGCACTGCCAGTTTATGCTTGCTCAAATCACCCCTTACTTGTCTCCTGTCCCCTATTGCCTTTCTGTGCAGGAAGAGGGAAGTGGAAGCAAAACAGAATTGCTACTCTGCAACGGCAACTCGATGATATGGTCTGCAGACATGCGCCAATGAGACTACATGTAAACCACTTTTTTGTTGACACGTGCACAGAGCAGAGCCATGGACACGAGTTCACCAGGGGTAAAAGAGACATGGGAAAGTAAGGAAAAATAATGAATCTGGCCACTTGCATAGACACGTGTAATTCATCTCGTCTAGTTCGGCTCTTAGCCTCCATAGAGCCTGGCTTGGTCCCGACACTGCTCATGACATGCCCAGTTCCCCTGCTGTCTGCCTCTGACCATCCTTCTATCCCAAGCTTGTCTTTGACTGCTCTGCCCGACCAGCTGTACACTTCAGCAACTGACACTGAAGGAAAACAGTGTTTGAACATGTTCTCTTGTGACCTAAATAGCCTATGGGCTAAAATACAGATGGCACAGCAGATTCAAGATCTGGTCTGCAGATGTATCATTAAGCAGTGACAAGAAGCTGGGGGAAAGGGAGATGAAATGGATCAGGGCCATGCTGCTGGAGAAGGGGTATTTTACTCTTCTTCCCATGCCATTTTTCCAGTTGGAAATATCCCTCCTCCCTCCACCCCCTGGCCTGGATGCTTTAACACTCAGGAGGGAAATATGACAGAGACAATCATAATACCTATTTCCCCCCTCTCCTGCATCTGGCTTAAAGCAGCCTGGGAGGTGGGAGGGGAGAGAATTCAGTGCTGCTTTAGTGCTCCATCACTTGGTTGTCAGAAGTTGCTAAATGTCAAGATCTCCCACCTGGACCAGTATCTCACGTTCCTGTCAAAGTCTAGCAAATCCATCAAACGGTGGTTGGATGTTGAAATGCTTCTGGATCACCTAAATATTCTAACTCCTTGTCTATTAGAGCAATTGCAAGGCTAGTACAGGCGTGTCTGTTCCAAGGTGATTGGTAGTCAGAAATTACCAATCAAAGCAGAACAAATGCAATTTACCAAAGTAGAATGTGTGCATGCATCTGGGCTAGAGATGGGCACGAACCAGGAAAAAAATGAACCATGTGGTTTGTGGTTCGTCAAATTTCATGAACCATGAACTTTCATGAACCTGCCCCTGGTTCATGAACCGGTTCATTTGGTTTGTGAAAACGTCACATCCAGGTCAGAAAACCATCCCTTCCAGGTCAGCAGAAGTTCACTTCTGGGTCAGCAGAAGGTCTGCAGGAAGTCCATCCCCTGTTGCCCAGGAAACTGATTGATTGGCACCAGGCTGTCTGCAGTGATGAACCAAAAAACGAACCAAATGAACCAGCCTAAAATTTCATGGCAGTTCATCAGAAATGGGATCTGATGAACTGTGGTTCGTGAACCACAAACCGGCCTGGTTCATTCTTAATTTCCGTTCATATTTTGGTTCATGCTCATCTCTAATCTGGACCTAGCAAAACAAGCAATGGGCTGTCAAAATCCATTATGCCCCCAACATCTGTGAAGGGAGCCACCAATTTCTCTTCCATTGCAAAGGAAGCATGACTAGGCAGAAGATTCTTGTATCTGGCCTGTTTGGGTTGTCGGAAATTGCCTCCTGGCACCATCCCCTACCAGGCACACCATTTCCTTCTAAGGTCCAGGTGTTTGCTTTATTTCACCATGTGTTCTGTTTCATTTAGAAGAGCTTCACTATCTCCTACCTTCACTTGCTGATGGAGGAAACCTGGAAGAAAGTAGAGATTTCAAAAGGTTTTTCTGCAGAGATAATCCTATTCAGAACAGAATGACACCAACCCTTAGATCTCCAAAATCATTAAATGTCAGGTTTTTTCCAAAGGTTGGAAGCCCATTCTGGCCCTGGTGCCTGCTGTAGAGAAGAAACGAGGAAGAGGCAAAAGGGAGACAGAAATGCTATCTGACTGCCGTATATATCAAAGGGTCTCTTTGTGATAGGCAGAGTTTGAGAAGAACAGACGCTCTTTTAGAGAGAAAGCAATGCAATTCTAAATGGTCGGGGCCAGGAGATTTATTAATATAAGAAGATCATGCTTGTAAAAGGCAGAAGCTTTTCAAATGGCAGAGATAGAAAGACATGGGATGGGGAAAAGAGGAAGGGAGAAAAAGATTCATAAATTGAAGGCAGATGGTAGGAGCCTGTTAGTCAGTCCCAGCTCCTGTGTTGCTGTAGAACAAAGCCAAGTTGGTCTGTAAGCAATCACACATTTCCTTTGGATGCTCAGACTAACATGCAAGTGTGACCCAGAAGCTGCTATTTGGGATCAAAGGATAACACATAATCTAACCTCTTGGTGAGAACATGTCCTGTTGGATGGTCTACCTACAGTTTCCTCCAAAGTTAGATGGTGGCCCACAGGGCTCAAGCTGTCCAATCAAGATGGGCTGTGGCTTTAAGTCTTGAGAGGTTATTCAGAGGAGGGAGACACACACCCCAAAACACTCCATGAATACAGCTGGTCATTTCTGGAAAAAGCAGGGAATAGTATTGAGGAAACATCTGGAGCCATTTTGCTTAAATGAAGTAGAGCTTGGTCTATGCAGGCCACAAAATGATATGATGGGGGGGGGCATTACTTGAATAGGCAATTTGTGGGTTTGGGTCCACAGTATCCAAGAATGTGGTGTGTATTCTTAGCTGGTGCTATGCAGATTTGAATGAACAGAATATAATGACTCAACTCTGCACTGAACTTCTGTCCAAAAGAAAATAAGATCCCTTTCCCAGCTAATCAGCTGTTTGTCCATATAACGGTGACCAGCATATTAGTTTTAGCCCAGTTTACTGCTAGGGGTATGAGATTCGGGTTTCTGCTTCATGATAAATACCCGAATTGGACCCGGTATGTAAAGATTTAAGCATGCTGGCCCTGATTTGGAAATACCAAATCAAAGCTTCCCGAAGCAATTTGGGTCGCTTCAGGAAGCTTCGGGGCACTTTCAAACCCCGCAGCTCGCTCCAGCTGAAGTTTAAAGGGCCCTTTCCATGCCGCTTGCAAGCAGCACTGAGAGGGCCCTTCCCGTGTTTCAGCTGGCTGGCAGGGGTAGAATGCCTCTGTTGGCCAGCTGAAGTTTAAAGGGCATCCCACCCACCCCACCCCAGACTCCTCGATGGGTGGGCGAAAGGGAGCAGGGCTGCTTGGCCCAATCGGTTGTTCCAGCCCCAGTCCCCTAGTCTTCGCCTAAGGCTGTGGGCCAAGGCAGAACAAGGAGCCAGGCTGTGCCTTGCTGGTCCCTGCACAGCAGAGCTGGGTTGTAGGGCAAGGCATGTGCGACTTCTTGCGGCACCCCCATTCGCAGAACCAACATATCTCTGTGCTGCAGCCCAGCCTGGCCATGAGTTCACCTGGCAGCCTGCAGAACCAACAAGGCTCCATGCCATGGCCCACCACACTCACCTCCTCTTCTTCCCCCTCTCCCCTGCAGAACAAATGTGGCTCTGTACCATGGCCTGGCCCAGCTTGGCCACATGAGCTTGCCCAGCTGCCCTGAGGCCCTTTAAACTTCAGGTGGCTGGCGGGGGCGGGGGGGAGCATGGGAAGCCCTGCTGCCACTCATTTCACCCAATGGGAGTGGGGAGGGAACACCCTTGTCCCCCTCCCATCGGGTGAAATAAGTGGTGGGGCTGGACGTTTCAGTATGCTCTGAATCTTCACAGAGCAAATTGAAGCGGGGCAATAAGCGGTTTCCGAAGCAGCTGGACACTTCGGAAACTACATGTTTCCAATTCTTTTTCCTGCTTCAGAAATTCCAAAGCAGGAAAAACAAATCTTTCTGTCCCTGCACACCCCTATTTACCACTGACAACACTAAATGGTGGACTAAAATTAACCACTCAAGAGATTTAGAAATTGGATTATTTGACTGTTTCTGCCATCCCACGAGCCTGTCAGTTAATGGGGTTCTACTGCGTTATGTTATTAATGAATGAATGTGGAATGAAACCCTAACAAATGAGAAATCACATATTTTCAAGGGAACAGGCAAAGGGGAACCACCTCGGCGACGTTTGCAAATGCAGTCCTAATTTCAAGGCAGGGAACATGGGTTGAATATCTGAATAGCTTTTGATATTTGCATTGTTTTTTCCAATGCATTGGTTTATGATTTTTTTAAAATCTCCAAATACAACATTTGCATTAATTCTGAACCAGATCCTACAGCCTGAAGTGTATTTCCATGTGGACCTGGTTCCATAATCAGGTTCATAACCAAGATGTATTCCCCCCCCAACCCCGCTCCATCTTACAGCTCACAGATCTGCACATGGGCTCCTCAGACCTTCTTCTCCTTTTAGAATGTCTTCGGAACTCCCATGCCCCAGTTCAGTGATATTCAAGGGTGGTCCAGATAATAATAGTAATGTGCCATGGTGCCTGCTGATATGCTCCAGGGAGCCCACTTGCTTCTTGAATCTTGGAAATAAAATCCAAAGGATCTTGAATGGAACAGAAAAAAGAGCACTTTGAATGGTTTCTTCTTGACAGAAAAAACAGTGAGTTGATCTCTGGTATGTCAAAGGCCCTGTGGCGCAGAGCGGTAAGCTGCAGTACTGCAGCCCAAGCTCTGCTCATGACCTGAGTTCGATCCTGGCGGAAGCCGAGTTCAGGTAGCCGGCTCAAGGTTGACTCAGCCTTCCATCCTTCTGAGGTTGGTAAAATGAGCATCCACTTTCCTGGGGGTGAAGTGTAGATGACGGGGGAAGGCAATGGCAAACCACCCCGTAACAAAAAGTCTGCCAAGAAAACATCATGATGCAACATTTGCCCATGGGTCAGTAATGACTCGATGCTTGCACAGGGGACTACCTTTACCTTTTTTACCTTTATGTCACAGGTGTATGCCCTTGGTCTTATCATAAACCCAAACATGCTGGTGTGTGGATAGATCAAATCTGGCAGAGAATTTTTTTTCAAAAAAAAAAAGATCAGAAGAAACCGCAGTATTGATAAAAAATACAGTGCTGTTGCGAATACTGTGAATATCTGATCAGAAATAAACATAGTTCAAAGATTATGGTGTCTGAAGAAGGACGCTTCACATTCAGATACAGTTCAGGTTCAGGAGAAGAATCTTAATGTAGTCCTGTTTGGAGTAGTAATAATGATAACAACAACAACAATATTCGATTTATATACAACCCTTCAGGACAACTTAATGATCATTTAGAGCGGTTTACAAGTGTGTTATTATTGTTATACACATACCAAATAAACAAAATGGTTCTGTCGTAAAGATGAATATATTCACTGCGATAAGTAACAAAAGACCTTGGCCGTTTCCAGATGGCTTACCTGCCTCTGGAACGTTGCACCATCTTGCGGGGAAAACGCGAAATATCGCACAAAACATCGTGCAAAACTCACGTGAGAAAACGCGATATTTTGTGTTTTCCCCGCAAGATGGCGCAACTTTCCGGAGGCAGGTAAGCCATCTGGAAACGGCCCTTAAAGCTAAATATTATTTTTGATTTTTTTCCCAACAACAATAAAAAGAGACTTCTACAGAGCATGTCTCTATACATTTCAGAGGAGGGTCTTGCAAACTTCAATTCCGTGTATGTTTGTAACTCCCTTCAGGCGGAGTATAAATAAGGAACATTTAATTGTGCACCAGAACTTAAGTGTTAGCATTACTAAATGACAAGAAAATGTTTCAAACGGCAGCTGTGTTAAATAAAGCTCTGTAGAGTTCTTTTTAAGTATATTTGAAAAAAATCAAAGATAACATCTAGCTTGAATGTCCTTTGTTACTTATTTTAGTAAATATATTCACCTTTATAACAGGTTACAACAACATTTTTGTTGATTTGGTAATTTGGATACTGAAGAAGAATCCCTTGAAATAAGACTACATCCAGATTCCTGTCTTGAAAATGGACTGTATTTGAATATGAATGGTCTTTCCTCAGAGCAATGTTGGCAGAAGAGAATTAGTGACTGCACCGAGGCCATTGCCACATGTCCGTAAAGGGACAGCCTACTTACCAAACTCTGGTGGCTTTTCCCTTTCACTCCAGACGTCTCCATTTTCTAAATGGTTGCAGGCTGTTTGACTTCTTCTTTATTTGGCGCCTTTTCAGGTAAATGCATTTTCCTTTTTTTTTTTTTGAAAATTTTTTTATTGGGTTAGAATCCATTATTTTTACATTACATTCAATTTTCCCCAAATTTTTCATTCCTAACCCCCTCCCTTTCCCCCCTTTTGTTGACTTCCAACAGCTTTCCCACCCTTTGTCCCTTTTCCCTTACTTCTATTAAATTCCTCTATCTTAAACATATATACATTTTCTATTATATTAAGCAGTACATCCTTAACTACTTTTCTCATTATATACCCAAACTGTAAGTCTTTGTTTCCCTCTCAGGTAAACAATTTATCCCCTTTTCCAGTTTCAAATATTTCTATATATCATAAACCATAAAAATCTTAGACGTCTCCATTTTCTAAATGGTTGCAGGCTGTTTGACTTCTTCTTCTTTATTTGGCACCTTTTCAGGTAAATGCATTTTCCCACGGTCCCCAAAAAGGCACTGAAAAAAATTGAAGCCACAACAACCTGCAACCATTTTGAAAATGGAGACGTCTGGAATAAAGGAGAAAAGCCACCAGTGTTCAATGAGTGGGCCGTCCCTTTAGAGACGTGTGGAAAGGGTCCTAGCCTACAGGCCATTCTGTATCTAAGATTCAGAGGAAGGCAGGTCAGAATTTAGTCTGTGCACCATGCACCCCCCCACACACACAAAGAAGCATTTTCACAATAGCTACAGTAGATCAGACAACATTTATTGTATTTTTATCCCATTTTTAAAGCCAAAGGCACACAGTGACTGAAAGCTGATAGAAATGACTATTCAGACTTGATAGTGGTTAGCATGTCAGACTAGGATCCTAGGAGACCCAGGTTCGAATCCCCACTTGGCCAGGGAAGCTTTCTGGCTGGCCTTGGGCACATTCTTTCCATATAACATTCCTCTCTGGATAGTTGTCGTGAGGATAAAATTGAGGAGAAGAATGTTGTAAAGCACTTGGAGTCCCCTTTGTGGAGAAAAGTGGTATATAATTAAATAAATCTAATCAAATCTCTAGAATATAATGAACCAGCCCACATGAGCCAAAACAGGTGAAGGGGGAGTTACCTCCAATTAGTGATCCTACAAACGCGCCCCCCCCCCCGCTTTTCTGTAGCTTCTCATGGACATGCTTTCTGTAAAAGCATTGGGCCCAAATTAGCATTCACAACCTCTCAGGGCCAAACTACAAGTGACGAATGACACTTGAACGGCAAGTGTATTCCTCCCTGTTCACTTACCCTCCACTTGCTCTCCACTCAATCCACTTGCCGTTCAAGTGTCATTTGTCACTTGTAGCTTGACCCTCATTTCCACAAGGCACATGAAGCTCAAGGCCCGCAGAGAGAAAATTCCCAAACATCACGAAGCTCCGAAGAGGGGAGAATGGTGTTCTAAGCTGCTTTGTATCCCCATAATGAGAAAAGAAGAAGATGACACTGTCAAGTCACAACAGACTCATGACTACACCATCTACAGGGCATTCCAGGCAAGAGACAAGCAAAGGCGGTTTGCCAGTGCCTTCCTCTATAGAGCAACTCCAGTCTTCCTTGGTGGTCTCCCATTCAAAATACTAACCATGGTCAACCCTGCTTAGCTTCAGGCTAAGCTATGCTGTTCATATAGCTATTAGGGATGGCAGCAGGATATAAATAAGGGAAGGAGGATCTCAGATGAAGTTTTAGCCAGGAATGATGGAGGAGACCTAGGTTGCTTGCAGGTGAAGTTTATACAAAGCTTTTTGGCCTCCCTGCTTCCCAGCAGAGTGAAGTCCTATTGATGCAGCCACTGTCGGACTGTTCTATGCCATTCTCAAACCACCTCAGAAGTTTTATGCTGTTTCCTCCCTTCATCTGCTTCTGTGGTGGAAAAAAATATATTCTGCTCAGGTGTGTAACGGCTTCCCAGAATTCCAGTGGCCAAAGCCATTCCATATTCATCATCCCCAAGGCATTCTTCTGGGCCCATGTTGGCTGGGCCGATCCAGCAAGATGCAATACCATCCCGCTGACATTAAAGGCAACCTTTCACAGCGATCCCTCTAAACACCTGCATAATTGCACAGACTCTCCCTTATCCACTCGAGGCTTAATGTTTTGTTGTTGCCTTATACATAAACTCGATTAGACGTATCCATGGAGGAGCTAAATCCAAGTGGAAGGAGAAGTGTGTATTCATTGTAACTAGAAGGGTTTAGCAAACATGGTTGAAGTCTGGCCAGAAACTATAAAAAAGACAACGGATATGGAGAACAAAGGAGGGATAGATTATTCCCTTACAAGATGGCCAGTCTCTGTTGACAGCCACCTACACACGCAGCCAAACATCCGCCAGATACCTGCCAGTTAACATGGAGGTACAGAAAGCAACACGGTTCTGCAACACTGTGTAGGCTTGCAGGCATCTAAGTGGGGCAACCCTACATGGGCTCCAGACTACAGAAATCAATTCCCCTGGAGAAAATGGCCACTTTGGAGGGTGAATAGTATGGCATTATATTCTGCTGGGGTCCCTCCCCTCTTCCAAACCCCACCCTCCCAGGCTTAGAGTTGCCAACCTGCAGGTGCGTCCTGGAGATCTCCCAGAATTACAACTGATCTCCGGGCTACCAAGTTCAGTTCCCCTGGAGAAAATGGCAGCTTTTGAGTGCATATTCTATGACATCACATCCTTGCTGAGGTCCTTCCCCCATCCCAGGCTCCGCCCTTCCAGGGCTCTGTCCCCAGCCTCCAGGAATTTCTCAATGCAGAGTCGTCGTCAGCCTTGTAACTAGCAGGCAGCATGAGGACGCTGGACTGGGCAAGTCCAGGACTATTTCTGGAATCCTGCATGATCTGTTTGTTTATGTCATTTATAGTCCACCTTTCTTGCTGAGACTCAACGCAGATTACATAATATGAGATTAACAGTAAAGGTTAATCTCAAGTAATGCGATGTTCCTCCATGGGTCAGTAATGACTTGGTGCTTGCACACCGAGTCATTACTGACCCATGGGGGGATGTCGCATCATGGTTTTCTTGGTAGACTTTTTACAGGGTGGTTTGCCATTGCCTTCCCCAGTCATCTACACTTTACCCTCGGGAAACCGGGTGCTCATTTTACCGACCTCGGAAGGATGGAAGGCTGAGTCAACCTTGAGCCAGCGATCTGAACCCGGTTTCCGCCAGGATCGAACTCAGATCATGAGCAGAGCTTGGCCTGCAATTTTTATTTTATTTTATATTTCAATTGATAAACTGCCCATCCTCAGGGGCTCTGGGCGGTGAACAAGTTAAAATCAATAAAAACAAGAAAACAATTCTAAAATCAACATACAATAAACAATAATGAAATAAATTAACCAGATACATTAAGGTGCAATGGTGGGGAGAACCCCCCACCCCAAAGGTGGGAGGTCGGCATGGCACCGCCCCCTTCAACCACCGAACGCCTGGAGGAACAGCTCTGTCTTACAGGCCCGGTTGAATGATAATATGTCCCACTGGGCCTGGGTCTCCATTGACAGAGCATTCCACCAGGCTGGGGCCAGGACTGAAAAGGCCCTGGCCCTGGTTGAAGCGAGGCAGGCTTTCTTAGGGCTGGGGACCACCAGTAAACATTTATCCGCTGATCGAAGCGGTCTCCGGGGAACATACAATACTGCAGTTTACTGCTCTGCACCACAGGGCAGATTAAGCATGAGATTAGTTCAGTCAATATCAAGGACATTTCATTAAGCGATGCCATAGGGAATATACATGCAAATATTGAGTGAATCTGAGTCAGGTATTGGGTCCAGTTCCTGACTCCAAAGATCCTAAGCTGGAGAAGATGCACTCTGGCCCTGGAAACACAGTTGTGGCTTCACCTCAACATGGGGAAATGATGACAGTACACTGAGAGGCTTGCAAAACTATGGCTAGCCATGGCAGGCATGCGGCTCAGCCTCTGACATGTGCATAGAATTTAAGAAGACAGTGAGCCCCATGCTTCCCCCCTCTCTGCCAATCAAATGCCTTCACAATGGCCATTACCTGCACCAATCCAACTGACACGAGGTATGCATTATTAATCTCAAAGCCAAAGTCTGATTGCCTCCACTTTCCTACAATGGGCAACATTTCCTTTAATTAACAATTACACGCCTGCTCCCCTCCTTCCTTTTCAGAGTTCTTAATATTACTTGGATCTCATTACGATGAGTGTGTGTTTGCGTGCTTCCCAGTCAATTCTGGAGTTTTTCTCTCCAAGTCAGACATTTTAAAAGATAATGAGTCTAATTTATTCTTGAAAGAATCAAAGTGGGCCCCCTATGCCTCGCACGGCAATAAAATAATATTATTTTAAAAAATAAAGGTCTCTGAAGTGATTTCAAAGTAGCTAGGGAAAAAAATAATAACCATCAGTTTTGTAATGGGAGCTTTCTTTTTCTCAATCAAGTCCAAAACTCTTAGTGTAGGGAAAATTAAAGAGAAATTGTGTCGGGGACTGCAAGATAAGGATAAGATTTCTCTGCTATGGTATTTGAACACCGCTACCCTCAATTCTCCTCACTCTGCTAATAAGAAAAAAGTATTTTGAGGGGTATTAATTCCATAATCCTGCCCATCAGCTAAGATCTGACACTGGCACCCTCTTGCATACGTCCCACTTTTTGAAGTAAGGCAGGTGAACATTGGAGCATGGCCTTTTCCGTGGTGGTACCAGTACACATCAATTTTCTTGGTACTAGTCATTTGAATTTTAGGTTTGGGGCCACATTTTTTTTACCCTGTTTTTTTCTTAAGGGTCTAATTTGGCAGACAGCTCATTCACATGGAACGTACTGCACTGTGCCTAGTTTATTGAGTTACCCCGTCAGATATTTTGTGATTGAGCTGTTCAAGGAATTTTAACTGCTGATTCATGAGCATTTTTTAAAAAGCAAGAATTGTAAGAGAGCCAGTTTGGTAGTGGTTAAGAGCAGCAGGACTCTAATCTGGAGAGCCAGCTTTGATTCTCCACTCCTCTGCTTGAAGTCAGCTGGGAGACCTTGGGTCAGTCACATCTACTCAGAGCTCTTTCTGCTCCACCTACCTCCCAGGGTGATTGTCATGAGGATAATAATAATAATAATAACAACACACTTTGTAAACTGCTCTGAGGGTGTGTGTGTTAAGTTGTTCTGAAGGGTGGCATTAAAATCAAATGTTATTAAATGTTGTTGTTAGGAATTGCAAGGTGTTTTTATGATTCTGTCATGATGATATCTTGCTGCTGACTGTATTTCACCAGTTGGTGTTTTCGTTGTTGATAGAATGAAAAGAATTTCAGAAACATCCCTAAGGGAAAGTATTCATACCCCTCATTAACAAGGAATTTCCTATAGCAAAATGCAGTGACAGCATCTAAGCAGCTGGCTTTAGAAAGCAATTTGGCAAATTCTAGGATATTAGTCTGTCATTAGATAGCAAAAAAGAACTTCCATGTGAAGAGGTAGTGTATCAGATACTGGAGACAGGAGAAAAGCCGACGTCCTTCATGCTGTGCTGGCAAGTGTTTACCATTCTAGTTTGCAATTCTTGGAAAGAAAATACTGCATTAAACAGACAGTGGTCTAGATTCATGCAGTAAATTACTTTTCATGGTAACATCACAGGGTGAGGCTGAACCACCAAGACTAGAGAGAAAGAGACAGCGGACGGTGCCCTGAGAATCTAGGCTGTAGAGAGGGAGCTTTGGAGATTTTTTTTTTGGATAAAATTAAACAACATGAGAAATCGCTGCAAAAATTAATGGCTGCATCAGCAGAAAACCCAAACCAGACCTGGAACGATGAGTGTGAATTCATTATAGCCTCAGTTTTCGTTCTTTCTTTTTTATCACTCGGCTCTTCTGAGAACAAAGATAAACTAACTGGATTAATGTTCATTTAGCTTTGCTCTGAAAGAAATGGCTTCGGGCTTAGGTTTCATGCCCTCTCAGAGCATCATAACTTCTGAATTAAAGCAATTCCCATCTCCAGATCTATTCATAAACCTATTAACTCCAGAGACTCATATCTTGTTCGTGGAGCATGGGGGTGTTAAGAAACAAACTGAGAGAGGGACCACAAGTGACGCCTGACACAGGTTGGACACTTGTCAGCTTCCCTCAAGTTTTGATGGGAAATATAGGCATCCTGGTCTCGCAGCTTGGCTCTCCAACTGCTGTCCAATGGGCTTTTCAACTGTCACTTGTCCAACATTCCGCCAAGCTGCCTACATTTCCCATCAAAACTTGAGGGAAGCTGGCAAGTGTCCAACCTGTGTCAGGCGTCACTTGTGGTCCCGCTCTGAGCCCCACATCCACCGAGTGCATGGAGCCTCATAGTGGACAGCTGTTTGTCCCTTTGCCCTGCGAACTGGGAGGGCAATCTAATCATGCTGTCATACCTGATCGAAAGCTGGGGCAGGGATCTGTCTCCTCACCATCTGGCAGGATGCAGAGGACTGGCGTAGTAAATGATGGCATGACACCTATCACATGTTACCATCTGATAAATGATGTTTGGTGTGGTCAGAATATGTGGGGTGTGAACAAGATAAGAGTTTGGGGGTGGTGTGAGGATCCTTCATACAGTTAATTATCAGTTGTAACTTAATTAACTTAAGTAGCAGTGCATTGGTCACCTTATTTTGGAGACTCATGACTCATCCAAGGAATACAGTAATGAAGAGGAGGGAAGGCAGCGTGGTAATGCCATGTCTGAGCCCCATCCATGCCAATTTTAGTGATCCTTTTGTTCCAAACCAATGTCTCCTGCTGTAACTCGATGTCATTTTACCAATGTCATAACTATTTCTTTCACGGGCTTTCACGGGTGTTTATCTAATGAATTGCAGCAGCTTCCAGTGCTTCTGACCTCTCAGACTTTGCTATGTCTTGCTTTCTAGTGACTCAACTTGATATTGCAAATATGTGAAATGTTCTCACACAAGAAAAGCGGCAAAACCTTGTTTACGATTGGGAGGGGGGAAAGAGCAGACTTGAATGTTAAAAGAGAAGCCTCTCTCACATGATGTCATTCCTGTCAATTTTTACTCTTGCTGCTTAGATGCTTACCTTGTTTCTGATTAGTCCTATGGACATATATATGGAAATGATTTGATTTCTGAATAAAAGCCATTTAAGCAAGAACCTGTGTCTTGCTGCAATGGTCCAGGGTCTACCATATCCTGTTATCCATAGCCTGACAGGTGGAGCCCAATCTCGTCAGATCTCAGAAGCTAAGCTGGTCTGTACTTGGATGGGAGACCACCAAGGAAGACTCTGCAGAGGAAGGCAACGGCAAAGCCGCCAAGGCAAAGCCACCAAGGAAGACTCTGCAGAGGAAGACAATGGCAAAGCACCTCTGCTTCTCTCTTGCCTTGAAAGCCCCTTGCTGGAGTTGCCATAAATCAGTTGTGACTAGCCAACTTTACTGTAGCATAAGCTTTTGAGAACCACAGCTCTCTTCGTCAGATGCATGTAACACGGCTAACTCCTTTGGATCTGTGACTTCGTAAAATAGGTCCTACTTATTTTGGGATCGCCTGTCGTTGTGAATGTGTTGTTATTTCAAATGCAAAAACAAAAAGCAAAACCAAAAATTTTAAAAAGGAGGAAACCAAGCAATCTTTCATGTCCACTCACTCTCCTCTAGCCTTCCTTTGGTGACTGGTCCTTTCCACCCACCTCCACCCACCCCCACCTAGATGTCCAATGCAAAGATAAAATGGTACCGCAACTGGCTTTGTAGGTTCTGTGATGGCTTCTGGCTCCTGGTTCTTGCCTGACCCACACAGCTGTGGAATAGACTCATAAAGATATGCTCCATCAAGAGTAGCCATGTTGGTCCCGCAATCGAACAGCAAAATCCCAACCCAATAGCACCTTCAAGAACAATGAGATTTCCAGGGTATGAGCTTTTGAAAATAACAGAGCTCCCTCTCATCTGCTTGGATCTAAAGGAGCTTTGATCCTTGAAAGCTCATTCCCTGGAAATCTACTTGGTCTTTAAAGTGCTATTGGGCATGGATCTTGCTCTCTATCAAAAGCAGGGCTCATTTGGAGGGGGAACATGCCGGAATGGCATTCCTGTAGATCTGAAAAGAGGTCATGTGGGTTTTGGCCCCACCCACGTGATTCCTTTTCCTCCCTGATGCCTCCCCTCCAAAGGAGGGCAAGCTGCTTTAAATTCATTCTGCTTTATTTTCATTCGTGACTCGTGAGTGAGAGTGAGTGTGTGCAAGCTGGGGTACTGAGAGGCTGGCTCTCCAAAGGAGGGTAAACTGCTTTAAATTCATTCTGCTTTAGTTTCAGGAAATACCTGGAGATTTTTAGGGAAAGGGGCCTGAGGGGTGGGTGTTGCCTTCTGACACACTTCCAGCGATGTCAGGGGTGTGTGGCATATGCTAATGAGATATGCTAGTGAGTTATGCTAATGAGTTCCTGCAGTTCTTTTTCTACGAAGTGACCCCTGAAAGGATGCACACAGAAGTGCACACACGCCCAAGGTCCTTCGTTGTGTGCATCCACCAGCCCTCCTCTCCTGCTGCCTAATCCATTTTGCCTTTGAGCACATTCTGATCACACTTTTGTTGCAAAATGCAGCCTGGGAGAGCGGGCGTAAGAGCGATTCTGCTGCTGAGCACTCTGCCTTAATGCAGAGTGACACAGGAAATAATCCTGCGAAGAAATGCACGAGGACCGCCAGGCCTGTCGTCTGGGCTGGCACAAGGAATCACCTCACGTTGCAGCTGCTGCGGGCTCTTGACATTCCGGGCTGTAATTACTTCCTCCCACCTCAGTCCTGCTTGCAAATTAATTTAATACACAGCAAGATGAAGCTCCCGAGCCTGATTATGCTCCCCCCCCCACAAGCCCCACAGGGCCAAAAGGGGGTGGATATCTGTATGGAACAGGCGTTCGGCTCACAGGGCCAAGCTGTTGTCATCTGCCTTTATTAAGAGGCTTTGAGGAGCGTGCAGTGCTGTGCTGCCAGCCACATTTCTCTGTAGCAAAAGATAGACTTACTACCAGGGTTTTTTTCCAGCTGGAATGTGGTGGAACAGAGTTCCAGAACTGCTTGAAAATGGTCACATGGGCTGGTGGCCCCGCCCCCTGATCTCTAGACAGAGGGGAGTTGAGATTGCCCTCCACGCCACTCAATCCAAACTCCCCTCTGTCTGGAGATCAGGGGGCGGGGCCACTGGCCATGTGACCATTTTCTCCGAGTGCAACCCACTGAGTTCCACCACCTCTTTTCCAAAAAAAAAGCCCTGCTTACTACTAAAATGTCTTGTACCGAAAAATGAGAAGCAAATTGGGAGGGGGAAATTCTCCATCCCTCCCACTTGAAAGAAGCCAAAAGTGATTCAAGAAGGCTACTGAACTTTTTCAAGGGGAGCGGTGTTCCACAAAATGGGGCAGGATTCACAGTGAAAAAAACTTCATCAGGACTAGTCGTAGTGCAGGATGTAGACTTTTGTGTTACATAGAACTCTTCTTCATGATGGATGGGAACAGTGCAAAACTCTGCACAATTCTCTTTAATCCTAAAGGGTAATGGAAGAAACTCTTGCATACCCATAGAATTGTAATGTGTGAAAAAGATTGTATTTTAAATTTTATTTTACTTATGCCCTGACCTGGATAACCCAGGTGAGCCTGATCTCATCAGCTCTTGGAAGCTAAGCAGGGTCAGCCTTGATTAGTAATTGGAAGGCAGACCTCCAACGAAGACCAGGGTTGCAGAGGCAAGCAATGGCAAACCTCCTCTATTAGTCTCTTGCCATGAAAACTCCACCAGGGGTCGCCATAAGTCAGCTATGACTTGACAGCAGTGTCCACCACCACCATTTTATTTATAGCTCGCCTTTCTTGCGGTAAATCAAGGCAGATTACACAGTTTAAGTCAATATGATCAATGGATGAGCAGAAAAGAAAATTGATAGCTTTCCATTGGGTATCTCCCCCCACCAAAGTAGTTATCTGAATCTAGATGTCCCCAAGAGGGTAAAAATGCATAGGTGGGTGACTGGGACCATGGCATCTCATTTCACGCTTGTTCTGACAGTGGCTCCATTACATAGCTCCCAACGAAGACACATAGAGCAGAGAGAAAAGTTTGATGCCGCGATTCCCCCCCCTCCATATGTTCGTTCTTCCCAGACTGCCACGTGAAAAGAGCTACAGCCTCTCACCAAACTTTTGCCTGCTCAAATGAAAAAGATTGTGACTGGTTCTGCCCCAGTTGCGGACCACAGCTTAGAAAAGGGATATTAATTCAGAGTGTTCGACATGATGCTGCTAGTTGTGTTTCTGCCACACTTCATTTCCGCCAAGGATTATATCAAATTTTGGGCATTTGGAAGGGCCTGCTCAAAAATAAAATTTGGATAGGAATCTCAAGAGAAACTAAAAAAGCTTGCATTGGTTAGAGATGTTTCCTGGGATGGGAACTTCATTCGTCTCTTCAATTTGCTATCAAATTTTGATTAAAGAACAACTGGAGACAGATTATGGAGGGAGAAGTCCTTAGAGATGTGCATGGCACTCTTTGGATAATTTGGAGAAACATTTCGCATATCTGCCTTGAGTTGCTGTGAGAAAGTCAAGCTATAAATGAAGCAATTTGATCAGTAAATAAATAAAAATGTCCTTATCTCAGCATTTATCCCAGCGCGCGTGCACACACACACGCACACACACAAATGTCAGTACCTGTCACCACCTACTGGGTGAAAGAGAATGTATGATGAAGGACAGATTTAACAAGGGCTCATTTCAAGGAAGAACGCACAGGAACACAATTCCGGCAGTTCCCCAAAGAGATCACCTGACAGGTAGCCCCACCCACCTGACTCTCGGTAATTTTGGCCCAGTTTCAGCCTGGATTGGGGCTGAAGCGACCCAGATAGGGCCTCTGACGTGTGCTGGGTCACTCTCCTGCTCAGCAGCAGCCCTATCCTGACCATTTGGGGACACTTTTTGGACATTTTCAGCCCCTTTTTTGCCATTTTGGGCCCAATTTTGGACCTGAATGGCCAGGATTGGGTCCAAAACAGCCAGGTTAGGTGTTGTCAGGGGGTGTGGCATATGCTAATGAGTTGTGCTAATGAGTCATGCTAATGAGTTCCTCCAGCTCTTTTTCTATGAAATGACCCCTGGATTTAACTGAGATTTAACCACTCTGGCTGCTTTAAATTTCTAGCTGCCTGTTTTCCATAGAAAGTTAGTGTATACATTGTCTGTAACCTGGTAGAAATTATCAGGACATTAACACAAGACAAAATTTGTTAGAAACCTAACTCAAGTTCAGAGCATGCAACTTTTCATACCCAACTTTTATTAACAAGCATGAAGAACATATGACAGAGTTCTTGCATCATATAGTGAACAGGAAAGTAAGTTACGTCTTAGATTGTTACAGGAGATCCAAAGCAAAAGATAGTCATTTTGAGTGAGAAATCAAAGTCCTTCTGCCCTCTGGATAGAAGTGGAACCCAAAGAGCAAAACTCCTGCTAACTCTGAATGGAAGTCCCCTAACAAAAGACGTGGCTAGACAGTTATGGGAGGGAAGGTGAGACGGTATTGTCTGATCTGATCAGATCTTGGAAGCAAAGCAGGGTCAGATACTTGGATGGGTGACCACCAAGGAAGACTCTGCAGAGGAAGGCAATGGCAAACCACCTCTGCTCCTCACTTGCCTTGAAAGCTCCTTGCTGGGGTTGCCATAATTCAGTTGCAACTTGGCGACACATACACATGTGCATATACAGTTATAGGAAATGGGGAGATGAACCTGCCAGAGCCTCAACAAGGTCATCGAAGGCAAGCCACTTCTACAGCAGTGGGAAATGGATCCGCCTGCACTGGAAGTGACATCATCCCAACGTATGGAAAGCCGCTGAAGAGCACCAGACCAAGGTGCTTACAGAAAGGAGATGCAAAACAACACTGGAGGCAGTTATGGATCAGTTGGGGAGCCAGATGGTCCCCCTGGCTGCAGGAGAGGGGGGCAGTATAGGTCTCCATGACTACCTTTTCCACGATGATTGGGAAAAGGCTGTGGGTGGGAAGGAGCAGCACGCACAGTGCAGAGTTGCTGTTGTGTACCAATGCAGGGATCATGGTAGGAACAGAGGGGTGGAGGAGCATTCTCTACCTACAGATCCAGGGTAAGGCAGTAGCAGCAAACAGAACTTTCCTGGAATGAGATTGTGCACAGGTTTCTTGAATTTGCAGGCACGTTGCTGAGATCTGGGGCTGTGCACTCCCAGAAGCCCTGGGACACCTGTAAACAACAGGAGTTGTGATGGAGAAATTGACACAAGGTCAGGAACTGATTTAGGAATGGCTACTCCAAGTCATCTGTTTGGGTAGCATGAGTTGGAAATAGGAGGGTCGGTTTTCAACCCTAGCTGAGAGGAACGGAGTGTGAACAGTTGGGAGATGGAGTCCTAACTGACAGCAGTTTTAACACCAGCAGGAGAACTAGGGAAAGTTGGCAAGGAAGTTTGGGAAGTAGGTGCAGACTCCCATTCAGGCCAAAGGAAGGAGATAGATCTTCTAAGGAGAGGAGACTTTCCCTACCCAGTCAAACAGGGAGGTAG
The DNA here is from genome assembly GCF_028583425.1 of Eublepharis macularius. Lineage (NCBI taxonomy): Eukaryota > Metazoa > Chordata > Lepidosauria > Squamata > Eublepharidae > Eublepharis > Eublepharis macularius. The sequence goes on from NC_072803.1 coordinate 6,916,371, forward strand.
CTCTGGAGAGTGAAGAGATCCCTGGTTGGAAACTGCCTTTTGGAGACCTTAAAATCGAGTCAAAAACTGAATGGAAGCACTGGTGTTTGAAGAGAAGGGGGTTGGGTTACTAGAAAGTGGGGCACTAACATTCATAAATCCAGAAGAGAAAGAGAATACCAAGAGAAAGTATACTAAGTGCTTGGGGGAAAACAAGGGAACCAAACCCTCAAAATATAAGCCTTTAAGCATCTGTGGATGTTCTGATTTTACCTCAGAGATTTCTATGTTGAATTGCCTCAGACATTGTCAACTCCTAATTTCACCAGAACGCTACAATAAATAAAATAGTTGCTCTTGAATTTCACAAACGCCTCTGGTACCATTTCTGCTGTTTAAGGTCAAAGAAGAGGGAAAGAGGAGGAGAGAATGTCCTATTTCATCATATAAGGCACACAGCAACTGCAGACGAGCCTTGGCCAATGTTTGCACTGTCTGGGGTCGAAAATGGGAGCTCCATCCAATGTTCCTCTTTAAAAATGGAGGCCATCGACATATAAAGTTAGAAAGGATAACAGGTTATTTCTGTCATTTAACTAGTTATACTCCCCAGCTCTCCCGGCGGCTGCTTTAAAGAAAAAATGAGTCTAAGCTTTAAAACCTGGCTGAGTTAGATTTCTCAAAGGGATTTCTCAACACATTTCTAGTTCTGGAAGGGAGGCAGCACCCTTTGCTGCCATCTGGCAATTCTGCACAAATATTTCTTGTTCCAAAAGTTCAAAGACAAAAACAAAGATGGAAGGCCAGCAGCAGGCAACCGCAAAAGGGCAGGAACCGGGCCCTCCCTTCTCATCCCCTCTCCCTGCCTCTTCCCATCACTGTCTTTGCCAGCCAAAACCCATCAAGGACGGGCTGATGAGAGAGCACTACCAAGCTAATATAAAAACCCTGGAGGTATTGCGGAGAATGGCAAAGAATGACTGCAGCAGTAACGAAAGAGGAAATTGCAGATAAGTGAGGGGGAAAGTGCCTGCCGAGATGAGGGGAGAACGCCTGAGCCGACAGAAAACAAACGGAGGTGTCAGGATGGAATCAATAGCGATTGAAGGATCTGGGAAAGGAGGGAGATAGGATTCATTAGAGAAAGGGATAAAACAGACATTAACTAGTTAGCTAGCTGATGGTGTCACAGTGTAGGCACCCCAAGGCCAGCCGGAGGAAGGAGAACGGAAGGGCAAAATCTACTGTAGGGCTAAGGTTGCCAGCCTCCAGGTGGCAGCTGGAGATCTCCTGGAATTACAACTGATCTCCAAGCAACAGAGATCTGTTCCCCTGGAGAAAATGGCTGCTTTGGAGGGTGGGCTTTATGGTATCATATCCTGCTAAGATACCACCCTGCCCCAAGACCTGCCTTCTCTAGGCTTCATCCCCCAAATCTCCAGGAATTTCCCAACCTGGACCAAGCATCTCTATGTTGGGCCCTTGCAAGAGATGTCTTGCTGTGGGATTTAGGTACATTTCCCTTATGGCTCAAGACAACTTCCATTTCCAAAAATTCAAAACATACAAAATACAGTGAAACCCCCTCCCTGCAGCCCAACCCATTAAATGCCCTAGGAAATAGAACAGACTTCCAGCATCTCCTAAAAATGCTTAAAGAGGGCAACCCACTCACCACCTCAAAAAGCTGTCCCACAAGGTGGGGGCCACTACAGGAAAGGAGGTGGCTGGAACAGATGCTGCTATTCACTAGTAAATGCTGTTCACAATTCAGGGGTGATGGCCACAGCATTGCCAGCACCTGAGGCAGCTTAATTCTGCCTCTGTGTGCGTACGCGTGCACATGCATGCATCAGACTGCGTGATGACATCATCACGCAGGGGCTGGTGCGTGCACGGGGGGGGGGCTTCCAGCCCTCCTGTTCAGCTGCTCCATGGGCCAGGCACGGCCGGCCACCCTGGCCACTGGCTGTGCCTGGCCCGCAGAGCAACTAAACAGGAGGCTGCCTGCTCAGCTGCCCCATGCTGCTGCTGCCTGCAAATGCTCCTGGCCAGCAGAGGTGGCAGCTCCATGGTACGTGCCCTTGCCCCCAGTGGTGGAGCTGAAAAAAAGCCTTGGCCTTGGGAATGTTTAGTTTGGAGAAGAGGAGATTGAGGGGGGACATGATTGCTCTCTTTAAATCTTTGAAAGGCTGTCATTTGGAGCGGGGCAGGGAGCTGTTCCAGTTAGCAGCAGAGGGTAGGACCCAAAGCAACAGACTTAAATTACATGCAGAAAGGTACTGGCTGGATATTAGGAAAAACTTTTTCATGGTCAGAGTAGTTCAAAGGTGGAATCAGCTGCCTAGGGACATGGTGAGCTCCCCTTCACTGGCATTTTTCAAGAGGAGGCTGGATGAATATTTGTCAGGGATGCTTTAGGCTCATCCTGCATTGGGCAGGGGGTTGGATTAGAAGGTCTGTATGGCCCCTTTCAACTCTGTGGTTCTGTGATTCTTTGATTTGCATATTCATTACTTGTTACCACAGATCATGGCTTGGTGAACATATGAAACTGCCTTATACCAAGTTGTACCATTTGTGCACCTAGTTCACAAGAAGAAAAGAAGAGCCCTGTTGGATCACACCAAGGGGCCATCGAATCCAGTATCCTGTTTCTTACAACAGCCAACATGATGTCCCTGGAAGGTTCCCATGGAGAAGCACAGAGGCCCAAACCTCTTCCCATTGTTTCCTCCAGCAGAGTTAATCAGGGGTATATTGTCTGTGGATATGGAGGATCCACTGATCCTCTCATTCTGGAATGAAATTAGAAATTCTCCTGATTACTCTAGACCCATGGAGGAGTCAAATGCATGTGAAATTCACCTCTCTGCAATTTTCATCCCCCCACAGCAACCTTTTACATTTGCAAAAAGATGCTTAGATGTGTGTTGACTCAGGAGAAACCTCAAGAGTTGGAAACTGGCCCATCTAAATCTACAGATTTTTATGCAAAGTGGTACCCCTTCCTAGATTTTCTATCTAAGAATGATCTGTTAGTGTCAAAACTTCCTTACTACACAATAATAAACCCTGAATAGTTGAATTATACTATGGCAAAGGGAGTACAATACATTTTTCTTAAAGTATAACTGCTTTAATCGCTAACTCACTATGATCTGGATTATACCTTGTATTCATTAATTGGATGAATATATAATAATTCTTGTTAATCTGTAAATAGTTATTAGAAATAAGTTGGTTATGTATAGTTATATACTGTTTTGTATATATTGCTTTTCTGGAAATTAATAAAATAAAAAACTTTTTAAAAAAAGAGTTGGAAACTAGGGTGGCGGAGAGGGAGTTAAAGATCTATAACATATAGAGCTTCTCCTTACCTATCCAACATCACTCATGTGATGGGCATTCTCTGGAGCCCATTTTGAGGCACTTGCTTTCGTGGTATTGCAGGGTAAATTTGCTCGAGTGCCAATGCATGAATGCCTGTGCCCATGCATGACCAACATGGTGGAATCGGTTACTCATGTCATGTGCTCTTATTTTTTTGAATTTTATCAAAAGGAATGGGCTTGCCTTATACTGCCTCTCTTGACTAGATTCAATCCCTTGCAGTCCTATCTTGACTTCAGACCAAAAGTCTTGCACAATTTCCTTTTAGAAGACACTCAGAGTTCAGTGACTTATGCCGTGACCAAATTTTGTTCCTTCGCCATTAGGAAACACAAACTCCTCTTAGCTGAAAATGTGGTATAATTGCTTTCTTCCTTTTTTATCTCTATTGTTCTTATTTTATTAATCTTCCTTTGCTAATGCTCTGATCTTATTGCTATGCGTTGATGTGATAACTTATCTTTTATCTCAGAATTGTTTTGTTTGCTTTTGCTGCAATAATAATAATGAATGAATGAATGAATGAATGAATGAATGAATGAACAGAGCTTCTGTGTCCTGCACAATTTGTTGTACATTAGTATGAATAATAATAGCAGCAGCAGCAGAGCTTATATACTGCTCTTCTAGACAGATTAGCTCCTCACTCAGAGTGGGGAACAAAACCATTATTATTATTATCCCGCAAGACAGCTGGGGAGCTGGGGCTGAGAAGAGCGGTTTGCAGAGATCATGGCAGGAGCGGGAGTCGAACCAGCAGAGTGTTGATTCACAAACCAACCACTTAACCACTATGCTACAACAGATTGTAAACATGCCAATTTTTACTGGTAACTCTATGCACTTTCACTTTGTTTAGGAGGAAACAGGATAGGAGCCAGACAGAAGATTCTTGGCTTCAGGGCAAGGAAGCAGACAGGGAGATGAAAACCCCAGTGGGACTGAATAATATGGCAGCATCCCCTGAAAAAGAGGCTTGGGATATCTCAGACATTGCTGATTGGGTTTTTTTGTTTGTTTTTTTTGCTTTTCTGAAATATTTCTCGAGTATTTTCCCAGCATGGGTTAAAGTGGTTAACAAAATGTATAAGATATTTTAATAAAGAAATGATATATATTAAATTGATTAAAAATATCAAAAATATATAGTGATTTTAATTCCAGTTTTATTTCAATTAAAATTGATTTTTAATCCATTAACATTAACGAAAAGACAAAACTGACTATCATCATTGGAATGCCAGGTGGAAATAGCAATATTCCTTATGAATATTGAAAAAAAATATTTCTGTACTTCAGGGAAGTGATCCAGAGAGTGGAGGCCACCACCACAAAAATCCTGGTTCTTGCCGCTACTAATCTCCCCTGATGAGATAGTGTTTCTCGTACAAGGATTTGATGACATCTGGATGTATGGATTAAAAAACATGAACAATAGAAAAAAGAGGGGGTTTGTGACTAACTTAGAATAAGTGGGACTCTAGAAATTATATATACTTGTTGCAGAGAAAATCGGAACTCAACTTATAATGTAATTTAGGGGTTTTTTTGTTTTCTTTTTTCCTTTTTTTTCCTCTTAATTTTATAGATATATATATTGTTAGTGTGTCATGTTTAGAATTGTGTGTTTTTTCTTATTCTCTGTGTTTATTGTTTATTATGTTATGGTGTATAGTTTATAGTTTAAATAAAGAAAATTCAAACCCCAAAAAGAGAGTGTTTCTCATAGAACTTGAATGAATGAAATCCTACCTTCAAGTCACAGCTGACTTATGGCGACCCCTACTGGGGTTTTCATGGCAGGAGACTAACATAGGTGGTTTGCCATTGCCTGCTTCTGCAACCATGGTCTTTATTGGACGTCTCCCATCCAATTACTAACCAAGGCTGATCCTGCTTAGCTTCTGAGATCTGACAAGATTAGGTTCTCCTGAGCTATCCAGGTTACCCATAAGACTTAATGACCTTTTAATTTCAAGGGGGAATCACATAGAAGTGGATCTTTGAATAGGTGGGTTCCAGGCCATGAAGGGCTTTATCTCTAGGGAGGTACACAAAACAACAGAGACATTTGCTTGGCAAACCCCATCCTCCAGTCCAAAACAGTGTATGTTATGGGTAACCCACCTGCTTATTTCATCTGCAGTCTTTTCTACCAGAATTTCACTTTGAGTAAAGCCTTGGATAAGCGATTGCCTTATTGTAGCCCCACATCACGGAAGCGGAAGGTTTCAGCGGAGATATCAAGAAATAAGACTGCCTTGGACAGAACCCTCCAGTTACTATAGGATGCACGAGCTCTTCCTCCTCCTCCTCTCCTCTTCCCAGTTTATGCATGATGCTAATGAGTAGCAAGAAAAGGGAACTCTGTACATGCTCAGGAACACATGCATGGTTCTTATTGCTTTGCCTTATACAGTTGCATACATCCTTCCATTAAAACAGGTTCAAGAAAGTTTGAATGAAACCTTGATGTCAATTGGGTCTGAAACCAAACTTCCAGCGTGCATCCCAATAAACACACATTGCCTCCTGATGAGTGTAAGTGTATAATGAGAAAAAAAATGAATGCATATAATTATGCACGGAATAGCATCTTACTAGCCCTGAACAGCTATCCAAGATTTTATTACATTCATGGTGTATGCTAATGCTTGGAATGTAATAGGGCAATAAGTTTTTTTCTGGATATATTTAAGCACACAGCGGATAGAAATTTCGAAGAGTGTGACTCATTCACCCTTATAAGGTGATAAATGCTGGAATACAGTCTGACCAGGGATCTCTGTTCCTGGAAAATGAAGTAATTAAATCCTTAATTTTTGCATTTGTATTCAGAATGGATGTCAAATCAGGGAGTGAAGGACTATCAGGGCTGCCCTCCTTCCTAAGTAATCCATATTTATAAAGCGAAGCCCATGCCTCTGCGTTCTGATTTGGCAGTCAAGGCTTGGTAGCTAAACAAAAAGGGGCAAAGGTGGAGCTACCAACACAAGCAGCAGAATCACCTCGTGCAATTGTTCCTGGATTATATCAAGGGTATTTAAACACACAGTGCGTATTTAAATGCTCCCTCCTAAAACAGAAAACAAAAAACTTGTCTCACTGGACATAAAAAGCTAGCATACCTTGCTAGAATTTTTAGTCTGTCTCCTTGATAAGCTAGTTTTGCACTGCAAGAGGCTATTCTCATCCTCCTGCAAAAAATATAAATGTATGTCCAATTGTATCCTAACAATAGAGTGTTCCCTGCAAATAATAATAACTAATAATAAACTGTGCTTATATACCACTCTTGTAGACAGATTCATGCCCCACTTATGGCGAAATCTTAAGCACAGTTACTCCAGTCTAAGCCTATTGATTTCAATGAGCCTAGACTGGAGTAACTCTGTTTAGGGTTTCACTTTTAGAGTGGTGAACAAAGCCAGTGTTATTATTATCCCATAATACAGCTGGACAGCCAAGGCTGAGAGGAGGGGCTTACCCAAGGCCACCTGCTGAGCTCATGGCAGTAATGGAAGTCGAACAAGCAGAGTGCTGATTCACACAGGCCAGCCACTTAACCACTATGCTACAAGAGCTTTCATAATAATTGTGCTTATATACTGCCCTTCTAGACAGATTAGTGCCCCACTTGGACCGGTGAACAAAGTCAGTGTTGTCATTATTCCTACAATACAGCTGGGGAGCTGGGGCTGAGAAAAGCAGCTTACCCAAGGCCACATGCTGAGCTCATGGCAGTAATATACAGAACAAGCAAATTTTCACGTTCAGTGCCCATTTTCTCTTGTCCCACACTTTGTGCTGCAGGGTACCTTTTTCCACAGTACCATTTCTCAGAAACAAATCACCCCCATCAGCAGAAAAGATGTGTAAAGGGGAAATGTTTTCTGATTCCAAACACATAATATAATCAAGAAAATGAATGTATAGTAACAATGATAAAGAAAAGGCATTAACATGTTTAAAGCTAAAATGAACTGCTACCAATGGGTTCTGTTTGCATAGCCCCTATTAAGCAGCCTCAGTTCACTTCTTGTGCAAGCCCTGAATCATTTTCATAGATGTGTTGTTTCATTCACCCTCACACTGCATCAGAGGTTTGGTAGTCTTGAGGACTCTGCTTATTTCTTTACTCTTTAAGTTACGGAGTTATTTACACATTCGAGGTGCTAAAATAAGGGAGTCTTGCCTCATCTCTTTTCATCTCGGGATCACATCATTTGTATTCTGGGGAACCAGGTTCATTGAAAGGTGATCACAATAAGTAAATCAAGACTGGAAGACAATTTTCTCTAAAAGATGACTTGCCCCTCTATTACTCGCAGCAATTGGCAACCAGAAGAGAGTGTTCTGTATGTTCTAGATTACCCGCTCAGTTAACGGCAAGTCATTAGGTGGTTTTGTAAGCCTGACTAGTGCTTTGTGTGGACAGAACACCAAAGCCTATGCTCCAGCATCTTTTCCAAATGCATGGTGTTTTTGCCTGAGATGTTAAAGACTATCTCTGCAGACATCAATGTCAAAAGGCTTCTCAGAAGGTTGGGAGATTGGGATTGATATAAAGAATAGCAGGGCTTTTTTTCAGCTGGAATGTGGTGGAACAGAGTTCTGGAACCTCTTGAAAATGGTCACATGGCTGGTGACCCCGCCCCCTGATCTCCAGACAGAGGGGAGTTTAGATTGCCCTCCACGCCACTAAGCAGCGTGGAGGGCAATCTAACCCCCCCCCTCTGTCTGGAGATCGGGGCGGGGCCACCAGCCACATGACCATTTTCTCCGAGGGCAACCCACTGAGTTCCACCACCTCTTTTCCCAGAAAAAAAGCCCTGAAGACTAGTATGATTGTTAGATCTCGTGGCTGGAGTTCATAGTTCCCTAGTGGAACATAGTGACCTCCGATAAATGCCTTGTTAACAAATACCCCGGAATTCCTCACTTTGTACAGACAAGAGTTGTTATCTCAAGATAGCTACACTAGGATAACCGCCTCTGAATCTTGCTTTCACAATCCCTCCGATTCAACCTTTAGATGACTTCTGTTTATATCCCCCAAGCAACCGGCGCATGCAAACAGTACTACTGATGCAATGAGCACCTGTAATCTTGGCTGATTTCTGCAGGAAATAAAAAAAAAGCTCTTGTTTTGTTCAGCAGCAGTATCCTGCCTCCACCCTGACAATGGAGGAAAAGAAATTGGCATTCAATTGGTGAGAGAGAGTGAAAAAAACAAACAATACAGAGACAAGTAAACCAGGCTGCTGAGAGCTGTTGGTTATTTTTCTTTTCAGCACAATTTTAAAAGCTTCTATAGACTGCTGGCCCCAGAGGCCACTTGAATGAAGTAGGGAAAGCCTTGGTGGAAGAATTCCGCAAGAGAGAGGCTGAACCACTCTCTGTTGAGTCCTACGGAAAGACAGCCGTTGATGCAGGTTAGCTAAAGAAAAAATCTTGGACATACTGAATGCCATTCTGTTGCCCTGAAAACTCTAACCTTTAATATCAAGTTGGTGGACATGGCTATTTGGAAAAAGGACAGTGAAAAGCTTTCTGCACGTGCTCAGAGTCTCTGTACTACCATTCCACATGCCGCAAGATTCAGCCATAGAATCTGAATTCTGGAGTATGCTAAATCCCATCTGTTGAGACTATATTTCTGTATAGTTTTGTGTTATGTTGTTCAGTATCCCACTGTTCCTTTGGAAAGTTCTGTGTGGCTTGTATTATGCAGCCCAGGGCTTTTTTTTCAGGGGGAACGTGGGGGAACGGCACCTCTTGAAAATGGTCACATGGCCGGTGGCTGCGTCCCCTGATCTCCAGACAGAGGGGAGTTGAGATTGCCCTTCGCGCCGCCGAGCAGCGCGAAGGGCAATCTCAACTCCCCTCTGTCTGGAGATCAGGGGGCGGGCCACCGGCCATGTGACCATTTTCTCTGAGGGCAACCCACTGAGTTCCACCATCTCTTTTCCCAGAAAAAAGCCCTGATGCAGTCCATGGTCTCTCATTCAGACCCTGGTAAGGTCCATACCTAGTTAGCTTTGACAGTCCTGTACCACGAAGTAGATGTTCCCAAAGTGGATGCAGAATATGGCAGAGAAATACTAAATGTGAAACTTGGCTTTATTCCCCATTCCTTACACGGTAAATTTTGAATTATTCATCTAACCCCATGGAAGAGGATAAGAATTGCTTTCAGTTTCCGACAATCAGACAGGTTGACAAAGATCATAAGGAAGGCATATGATGATTGCCTTTCTCTGAACCTGGAATTTCTAGCACCTGATATGTATGGACATCCTTTCAACTTGGATGTTCCATTTAGCTAACTTGGCTAATATTAGTATACCCATTTTCTATGAATTTGTGTAATCCTTTGAACATCCATTTATGATTTCCATAAATTAACCGTGCATCTTATAAAGAAGTATTTTCCTTTTGTTTGTCCTAAATCTATGGCCATACAACTTTATTTGGTGACTAGTATTATGAGAGGGAGTGAAATTTTCATTCTGCCCTCTGCTGCATCGTTTATATTTCTATACACTCCATGATGTGGCTTATTTAAAGTCTCTTTCTTCTATTTCTACACAAGGCATCTGTTTGATTCATACTAAGAAGCCAGCATGAAAACTTTGGAGGTTCATTGGAGATTGGTGCTCAAAACTATGTTTCTGTTTTGCTTCTGAAAAGATCTGGGATAGTCAAAATCTTGTCTCCCTTTCGCACCTAGGAAGCTGGTCCAATAAAAGCTACCCTCCTAACAGCTTCCTGAACCAGTCGATTGCAGATTGTTCTTCCTCTCCATCTAGGGATTTTGGAAGGATAAATTCTCTCTAGTCCATTAAGTGTTTAGAGAGTTCAGGCTACTGAGGCCATGTAAGTATGTAAGATAGATAGTGGCAGACACTAAACTCATTTGGGGCTGCAATTTAGCTGCCATTGACACAGGCCGGGCTGGCACCTCTGGGTAATTTAGTGCCCCTCTCAAGCCAACCAGCACCCGCTTTCCCTATTCTCCGAGCAGCCCTTCATCAGGGCAAGAAATGCCTCATCCAACTACTTCTGTTTCACATCAAACCACTTTGCAGAGCCATTAAATATTTTATAGCTCATTTTCACTTTGAAGCAGCTCGGGCCTTCTATGGAAAGAAGATCAGGTAGAGACAGACGGAGGTGATTGAAAGAAAAGAGAAGGAACCTGGGTAGAGAGCTAAGCAGGTAACAATCAAAGGGAGAAAGCAGGAGTCGAAGGAGACATCAATCTGGTTCCATCTGTGCTGGAAGATACCGACGGATCGATCAATCTGCCGAAATGCGGGTTTCATCCTCCACTCCCCGTGGCTCTCCAAACAATAGCCTTATAAAGATTGCTTAGAGTTCCCTCGCTTCCTCTTTCCCCAAGTAAAGGTGATAAATCAAGGTGAGTAGCAGCTCCCCAGTCATTTTCTAATATACACCCGGACCCCCGGCCTGCAGGACAGGGCAGAGAAGATGGATAGGTTGGTCCTCTCAGAGTCCCTAGGAAAAGCGCATGTCAGGATGATGAATATTCCCAAGCCCTTTTTTTAACTGACTCGGAAGAAAATCCCACAAGCACAGCCAAGGGGTCAAGGAGAAGGATGGCGAGTGTTTTTGCAAGACGCAAACCAAATCCGGGCTTGGATGGTTCGTTCCCCAGCTCTTTAGTGATAAGGTGATCGGGGCTTGGGAATGGGATGCTGCACATTTTGTCATGAATGCATTTGACAGTCAAACTTATCCCATTCAGAGGCAGGGCTCGTTTCGAGGGGGAACGCACAGGAATGCAGTTCCAGCAGTTCCCCAAAGAGGTCACATGTCAGGTGACCCCACCCACCTGACTCTCGGCCATTTAGGGCCCGTTTTGGCCTGGATTGAGGCCGAAACAGCCCAGATCGGGCCTCTGACGGGTGGTGGATCACTCTCCTGGTCAGCAATGGCCCGATTCTGATCATTTTGGGCCCCTTTTCAGCCATGTTTGGCCCCTTTTTGCCATTTTGGGCCTAATTTCAGCCCTGAATGGCCAGGATTGGGTCCAAAACAGCCAGGATAGGTGATGCCAGGGGGTGTGGCATATGCAAATCAGTTATGCTAATGAGTTATGCTAATGAGGTCCTCCAGCTCTTTTTCTGTGAAATGATCCCTGTTCAGAGGTGTTCATGAGATGAGAGCCAAACACTCAACCTGTTCGGTTCATGCTGAAAAGCTGAGAATGCTTGCTTAGCCAAGCACTTTTGCATTATTTTATTTATTCATTTTTACTATATTTATAGTCCACCTTTCCCAGGGAGACCTGAAGTGGATTACATTGTGTAATTTGACACCATCAACAGGGTGAGACATTTAATAAGCAATGTGCTAGGACTAGTAAACCTGAAACAAGCATAGAAGATTAGCTATGATTCAGAAGGCACAAACAGTGCAGGAAAACTGTATCATATCGTTATACAATGCAGAAAAATGGTACCGGCAGAAAATAATGCCATGAGAGCAAGATAATATGCACAGCAAACAGACACAGTGGTATATCCTGACCTGGATAGCTCAGGTGAGCCTGATCTCATCAGATCTCAGAAGCTAAGCAGGGTTGGCCTTGGTTAGTAATTGGATGGGAGGCCTCCAAGGAAGACCAGGGCTGCAGAGGCAGATGTTGGGTAAATTTAGTTTGCAGAGTAGAGAATTTGCACAGCAGATAAAGAATCACAGACACGCGTGTTCAGCTTCTAAAATAAATGTTTACTACATATAGGGTAAAAATAATAAAGATTACATTGGAGATAAAATAAAGAAGAGCTAACTTAATTCCTACATCCTTACATCCCTGGAGATAACGGTCTAACTCACTGGAGAGCAATGGCGTCTTAAGTAAAAGGAAAGAATGTTAATTGCCCCCCAATAAACCTGGTCAGCCAATAATCAATCCTAGATCTGTTAATTAAGCATGCAACTCCCCTTTACCCTGGTGGGAAGAACAACTCAACATCTAACTGGCCTTATGCTAACTAGCTGCCTCTAACTAAACACAAACAGATTAACTCTTTCATGACAGATGAGAATGACACTTGTAAAATCCCAACAGGCAGGCAATGACAAACCTCCTCTGATTGTCTCTTGCCATGAAGACCCCACCAGGGGTCACCATAACTCAGCTATGAGTGGGAGCACTTTCCACCACCACCACACAGTGCTATAGTCCACAGTCCCTTTTACTATATAAGTCCCTTTTCTAATCATTCCTTTATAGTATAGCCCTTTTATAGAAAAGCCACCCTGAACAATCTCGTTGCACGTGCACAAATTCTCTGACCATTCAATTGGATTGACAGGTGTTAGTGTCGCTAAGGACTACTTAGACAAACATAGAAGGTAGGATTTTATTAAAACATAGCATTTATTTGCTTATCACTTATATATATATATGAACACATGAATGCACCTTACACTGAACCAGTCCATTGGTCCATTGAAGTCAGTATTATCTGCTGAGACAGGCAACGGCTCTTCGGGGTCTCAGGATGAGGTCTTTCACACCATCTGCTGCATGGTATTTTTAACTGGAGATGCCGGGAATTGAACATGAGACCTTCTACGATCCAAGCAGATGCCCTGCCACTGAGCCCCTGCCACTGAGCCCCTGCCACAGCCCTTCCCCAGTATGATTTTAGACAGGTCTATTTAAACAATTGCTTACTGAGCAGAGTAGATGCGTGGCACGGGCAGGGAGGTAATAGAACTCAGTCAGGCTATGTGAGAATACACTTGTGTGAAAAGTCAGCTCATGCTATACTGCACATTTAGAAAGGTATACAGTGAAGCAACCTGCTGAACAGCTGCAAACAGGTCAACAATATGCCAAAGTGATCATTGAAAAATCAGCTTCTCCTTTGCAAACAGCAAACCGGGTGTGAGCCGAACTGGTAATTGTTTGTGCCTCCTGATGTAATATTGGAAGGTTCAGAAACATGCACAGTAATGAAGCGACTGGAGCCCCTTGTTTGACGGGAAAGGCCAAAGCACTGGGGACTTTCCGTTTAGAAGAAGGTGACTATGAGGGGGAGGATACACCCACAGTTCATAAAACTGTGATCAGTGTGGAGAGAAGGCAATTTGTCTCCCCATTCTTCTAATACTAGAACTTGGATCATCCAATTAGACTGAGCAGCAGTACAATCAGGACAGACAAAGAATTGCATTTGTCACACAATATTCAATTGACAAAATATATGAAATTCTCTGCCACACAAACCAGTGATAGTCATTTGTTTAGTTGGCATGTAAAGGAGATTAGCAAATTCAAAGAGATGGATAAGGTTTTTCAATAGATACTTTGGATGGCTGAAGGAACCTCGCTAGAGAGGGTACCTTTGGAGACTGAACGTTTGAAGATGTTTGAGATGTGGGGTGCAATGTGAGCCTCCTTGGATGCTTTTAGTGCAGCATTTTAGGGTAGTGTTATGTGATTGCTACTAATGTTTTTATTTTATGCATTTATATGTTGTGAATCTGTTCTGAGCCTGCTTACAAGGAGAGAGGACTCTTGTCGAAGGCTTTCACGGCCGGAAAACGATGGTTGTTGTGGGTTTTCCGGGCTGTATTGCCGTGGTCTTGGCATTGTAGTTCCTGACGTTTCGCCAGCAGCTGTGGCTGGCATCTTCAGAGGTGTAGCACCAAAAGACAGAGATCTCTCAGTGTCACCATCTCTGTCTTTTGGTGCTACACCTCTGAAGATGCCAGCCACAGCTGCTGGCGAAACGTCAGGAACTACAATGCCAAGACCACGGCAATACAGCCCGGAAAACCCACAACAACCAGAGAGGACTCTTGATTGATTGATTAATCGATCAATTGTTTGATTAATTAACGAAAGAACGAAAGAAAAAGTTTGTGCAAACATCCAGGAAAGGTTGATACCTCTTTTTTTAACACTATGATTGGGGAAATTGGAGGGGGCCGCCATCTGAGATGCTGTTCCATATGTTTTGTGGTTTGGGGTTTTAAATGTATTTATATGTTTTTATACGCACTGAGCATTTTATTGTACCCCACCCTGAGCCCATTCACAGAGATGGCGGGCTAAAAACTGAATCAATAAATAAACAATAAAATAAAATGTCTTTCTTGAGGATGTTCCAGAAGCATTCCAGATGGTAATATTAGAAAATGGATGGGAATGAACCTATCTCAGTCTGATCTTATTCCCTAACATCACCCTTTGTTTCCCCCAAAAGTTCTCTACTTTGCAAGTAAAAACTGTATGTATGACAAGACAACAATATTTCTTTCTGAGCACAATTCACATGGAACCTCAGATAAATCTTCACCAATCTGCATGTGAGCGCATTTGTATAGTGAAACGTGTCATGCTGATCTTCATGTCCTCAAGGCACAGCAAGAGCAAGAGCTGGCATCTGCTTTTTCAGGAAAGTAATTTCCTAGGGCTGCTGTGATGAGCAAAAGGCCCCTCATTCAACTCCTAGGGGAGAGAGAAGGAAGTTGGACCTTGAAAAGTGCACTCTCGATTTAGTGGCAGAGTTCATGCTTTGCAGATTCAGTCTTCAGCATCTCCAGTTAAAGAATATAAACTAGCAGAGCTTGGGGAAGCTGCCTAAGATCTTGGGGTACAGGTGGGCTAACCTTCTTTGGAGGTGTTTAAGCAGAGGGCCATCTGACAGCAATGCTGATTCTGTGACCCTAGGCAGATCATGAGAGGGAAGGCAGGAAGCATTACATCAGGGCTTATTTCTCGTGGCCCCTTCTTACATGCCCAGGGTAAGGCCGATTGCCACTTCAGGAAGCAATTTTCCCCATGCCAGTTTCGCTAGGGGTCCTGATGGTGTTTTGCTATCTTCTGGGCATGGAGCAGGGGACACTGGGTTTGTGTGTGGGGGAGTAGTTGTGAATTTCCTGCATTGTGCAGGGGGTTGGACTAGATGACCAGGGAGGCACCTTCGAACTCTGATTCTATGATTCTATGAGAGACTCAGAGCCAAGCTACAAGTGACGCCTGACACAGGTTGGACACTTGTCAACTTCCCTCAAATTTTGATGGGAAATATAGGCATCCTGGTCTTGCGGCTTGGCTCTCTGACTGCTGTCCAATATACTTTTCAACTGTCACTTGTCCAACATTCCACCAAGCTCCCTACATTTCCCATCAAAACTTGAGTGAAGCTGACAAGTGTCCAACCTGTGTCAGACGTCACTTGTAGCTTGGCTCTCAGTGATCAGACTCAATACAAGGCAGCCACAGATAATGTCCAAGATGGTCCAATTGAGCGCCAGTCTGGTGTAGTAGTTAGAGGGATCTGGAAGAGCCAGGTTCAAATTCCCTTTCTGCCATGAAGCTGAGAGAACTGAGTGGCCTTAGACGAGTCAATGTTTCTCAGGCTGACCAATCCCCCATGATTGTTGTGGAGATAAAATGAGGAGGACCCAAGTGGGCTGTTGTTAGAAGAAGAGTGGGGCTAAACATGTCTAGATATATTTGGCCTATGGGGGCCTGAGTTCAAATCCACACCTAGCTATGCTGTTTACTGGGTTGATGACAAGAAGACACCATCTCTTACCTTGCAGGGCTTTTACACATATGAAGTAAGATGGTCCCATGAATGCCAGCTGGAGGATAGAAAAGTGATAAATGGCTAGATGGCAAAGGAGGGCAAGATCTGAGTCCAGTTGCACCTTAAAGACCATCTAGATATCCAGAGTGTGAGCTTGCGAGAGTAAAAGCTCCCTTCATCAGATACAAGGAGTGAAAAAAGGAGTCCTGATCCGGGCAAAGGGTGGGAGGGGTATTGTGAATTAAAGTTCAGGAAGCTAGCTATAATACGTGTTGTAGTTAGGTTGAAAGAGCCTGAGTGCAAAGTGCAAAAAATTAGCATCTGTAATGTGAAAAAAATTCTATGTCCTGATTCAACCTTGGGGGAGCCGTTGTTGTTGTTGTTGTTTGATTTATAGCCTGCCCTCCCCACGAGCAGGCTCAGGGCAAGTTAGAATAAAAAAGATAGAATATAGGAGTACAGTAAAATCACAGAACCCACAACACAACAATTTAAGAAATCCACCTGTTCACCACATATAAAAAGGGTGAAGGTCTGGATCAGTATCTTGTGGTGGTTCCAAATTTGCAAATTAACTCAAAGAATGCTTTGACTCCCGAAAGCTCGTATCCTGGAAATCTAGTTGGTCTTTAAGGTACTACTCATCTCGTATCTTCTCCTAAAAACTAGCACGGCTACACATCTGAAAACAGAAGGAATGGAACATACTAGTGGCTGTACTAGTTAGATTGTCAGGTTAGGAAATGGGAGACGCAGGTTCATCTCTCCACTTGGTCCAGGAAACTTGCAGGGTGACCTTGGGCCAGTCACATGCTTCCATCCCAACCTACCTCACAGGGTTGTTGTGACAAGAAAATGGAAAAGAAGAGAACAACTTAAGCCGCTTTGGTTGTCCTTTGGGGAGGAAGACAGGGTATAAATGAATAAAATAAACAAAAAAACAAAATAAGCATGTATTGTCGAAGGCTTTCACGGCCAGCAAACGATGGTTGTTGTGGGTTTTCCGGGCTGTATAGCCGTGGTCTTGGCATTGTAGTTCCTGACGTTTCACCAGCAGCTGTGGCTGGCATCTTCAGAGGTGTAGCACCAAAAGACAGAGATCTCTCAGTGTCACAGTGTGGAAAAGGTGTTGGCAGGTCGTTTATATCTACTCAGGAGGGGTGGGGTTGAGCTGAGTCATCCTGTAAGAGTTTCCCAGGGTGTGGAATGCTAATGGCGGGAGGCTTCACTGTATCCTGAGGAGGTTCTTTTGCATATGGATTGGTGCTTGGCAGGATGACTGAGCTCATGGTGCTTACAGGATGACTCAGCCCAAACCCACCTTCCTGAGTAGATATAAATTACCTGCCAACATCTTCTCCACACTGTGACATTGAGAGATCCCTGTCTTTTGGTGCTACACCTCTGAAGATGCCAATCACAGCTGCTGGCGAAACGTCAGGAACTACAATGCTAAGACCACAGCTATACAGCCCGGAAAATCCACAACAACCAACAAAATAAGCAGTTTGACTTCCTTCATTTAGCTTTTGAAACACTTTCAGGCATGCAAAATAAGCAGCACTAAAATAAACAGCATTGTAGGGGTTTTTATCTTCCCCCCATTGAGGGGGTCATGACAAGCTATATTTCCCCAGATAGCCGTGGTGTGCTTTTGGCAATCAGAGCTCTGATCGCTTTGCGTATTTCCCCCATTACAGCAGATGTTTTGTTGTTTGTTGTTCTCTGGCACCAATCAGGAAAAACTGGATACTCTAAATGACACCTTGATTATCACTCACATTTTCAAAAGCTGTCCAACAGCAGTGGCTGTCAGCTTTCATCACACAAGGCCACGAGTTCTCATCAAAACAGTTCGCAGCTCTCCCGAGAGAGGCACTGACATCTCTTCTGACCATTACGATGCTCTCCTTCCTTCCCTTAAGAGATTGGTTCCACTGGGGTTAGTTTCAGCTTGGCTCGCTATTTATTTTCCCCATTGAGGATGTAGCTTTGGGGTTATTTGCTTATTTTTCTATTTCCTGATTTAAAAGGGCTACAGGAGGTTGAGAGGCCCTTGTATGTACAGCTGAAACAAATCTGAGGAAAATTATTCTCAGGCAAATGCTTTGAGCCCAAATTAGCTTGCAAACATTTAAATTAATTGTCAGGTTTAGCTGTGCGAATTGGTGCAATTAAAAAAAAAATAATTGCACCCTCCAAAAATGGAAATAGCATCTAAGAAGAAGGGGAAGCCTATGTGTACAAACAGGATACAACATGTGAAGTGCGCTAAACATGCAGATATTTGGTGTCCAGGGCCCAGGGATAGGGGAAAGGGAAAAGGATTTTTTTTTACTGAGACACAGGGAGGTCTGGCTATGCCATGATTCATGAGAGAGTAGTAAAAAGTCCAGTAGGACCTTTAAGACTAACCAACTTTATTGAGGCATAAGCTCTTGAGAACCACAGCTCTCTTTGTCAGATGCAAGGTTCTCGAAAGCTTATCACTCACTAAAGTTGGTTAGTCTTAAAGGTGCTACTGGACTTTTTACTATTTTGCAACTACAGACTAACACGGCAAACTCTTCTGGATCTATGAGATAGCAGGAATAGGTCAAGGCTAAGAAGGAGGAGGGCATCGTTAAAGTTTGTACCAGGCCCAAAGAAATAATCTTGGACCTGCAGGGGTGAAGGAGGCAATTAACCAGGACAATGTCTCGAGGAGGCCCGCATGAAAAGATTACTCCCATTCCGTTCCATTCCTGTATCATAATTTATCTTCTGCTCCTCCTTAATCTCAGTTTAACTAGGAGAATTCCCATGGCTTTGAGAGCTATTGCTGCATACTAGTTAGATTGTCAGAATGGAATCTAGGGCAAGTATGCTAATTCTGATCTGTTTAATTTCACAGTTGTAGTATATGGTGATTTTAATTCCTGTTGGTAATGTGCATTTTTGTCATGATTTGTTGAGATATCTGTAATAGTTGGAGCGATACATCATACATACAACTAGAAGAATTCCTAAAATCAATTCCCGTATGGAATCATGTACCATTTGCAAATGTTTCTGTACAGAAGAATTCAATTAATGCAGGAGCTGAATTACTATTCACAGTAGTATTATGTAGAGAAATTCTCATAATTGCTTTTCACCCAATTTTCCCCTGGAATCCAACAATCCATTTCTTTCCCTCTTTAGGAATTTGGAGTCAGTTTTTAATCAATTCTATTTTGATTTAAAAGAAATCCCAAGAGAAGAAGAGCAGGAAAAGAGATTCTGCAGAACTTCAGATTTTCACTCTGTGGATGCTCAGAGATTGGCAACATCTTCCCAAATGTTCCTATCCTCTGGCTAGAGCACCACCCTGTGGTGTGTAACATAAAACAACTGCATAGGCTGAAATTACAAAAAGATAGGTGGATTTCTCACCCAAGAGACATGAAAAAGAAACCCCTCTTTTAAAAGAAGCTAAAAGGAATCAATGGCTACATCTTTAAAAGTGCATTTCGGACAAAGAAATTCTGTTCTGCGTAGCAAGGCTTGTTCATAGCCAGGAAGACAGCAAGCAACAGAAGTTCAGCACCCTGGACAGATCAGCACCCTGGCTCTAACAGAATCCTTTTATCCTCCCTCACCTTCTAACTTCTCATACACCCCCTCCCCAGAACCAAATCACCAGCTTACAGACTGACTTTCCAAGCTCTTGCTATAATAATAATAATAACACCATCAACAACAACAACAACAACAACAACAACAACATTCAATTTATATACCACCCTTCAGGATGACTTAATACCCACTCAGAGCGGTTTACAAAGTATGTTATTATTATCTCCACAACAACAATCACCCTGTGAGGTGAGTGGGGCTGAAAGAGCTCCGAGAGAGCTGTGACTGACCCAAGGTCACCCAGCTGGCTTCAAGTGGAGAGTGTGGAATCAAATCCGGTTCTCCAGATTAGAGTCCTGCTGCTCTTAACCACTATATCAAACTGGCTGGATTTCTGATATCCACCAGGATCAGAGAGGTGATTGCAAGAAGTAAACCTCTCAGGGGGATCAAGTTAAGGTGATTTCATCCCCGGTGGCCCAAGTTTGGTTGTATTTACTTTGAAAATTTCCTCACAGAGAAATGTAGAACTGGAAGGGAGCACAAGGGTCATCTAGTCCAACCCCCTGCACAATGCAGGATGTTCACAGTTATCTCCCCCCTACCCCACTCCATCTCACTGGTGTCCCCTTCTCTATGCCCAGAAGAAGGTTAAAAAAAAACCTTCAGGGTTCCCAGCCAATCTGACCTGGAGGAAAATTCCTTCCTGAACCCAAAATGGCGATAGTCATTACCCTGGGCATGTAAGAAAGGGTCACGAGAGCCAAGCACCGGCTCACCCCTTCGTGCCCCCCCTCTACTGATCTGGCACATTCATACTAAGTCATAAAATCATCATTGCTGTCAGGTGGCTGAGAGGTTTAGGCTGAGTGGCAGAATCAGGATACAGTGCTGATATTGTTGATGCTATCAGCCCCCTTGTGCTGCGTATTAATGCCGCGTGGGCTAGGGAGTCATTGTTGATCATTCAACACATGATGAGAACAAACCTCCAGATCCTTTCCCACCACTTTTGACCTCCCAAATTCCAGACCTGAATCTCCAAGTCAGAACCTTTGGCGATCTGGTGACCTGACCTGTGTTTGGGTGCAGAGATTTTAATCTCTTTCCAACTTGTGCTTTGCACAGAGATTCATTCGCTTATTTTATCTCCGTGTTTTATGTCCTGTATTCTCAGCCTAATAGGTTCCCAAAGCAGCTAAGGACAGGAAAAACTCACCCAATGATAAATTCACAAAACTATAAAGAGACAGAACAATCAACAATAGCGATTTACACAATAGAAGCTAATTAACACGAAATATAAAAGTACCAGTTTCATCCTCCAGGGACTCAAAGACTTTCTTACTAAATATAAGAATGTAAGAAGAATGCTTTTAAGTCTGCACCTTCTTTCCCACAATAGACAGACACTTTGGGAAACCTCCAAGAGGGGAAAGAGACAACAGCTCTCCTTTGTTGCTGCTTTTCTTGCAGCAACTTGTACTCAAAGGCAGACTGCCCCTGCACATGGAGGCTCCATCGTGGCTAGTAGCCATTGAAAGACATCTTCCAGGAATTTGACTGCTCCTTTTTAAGCTACTCTTCTAAAGATCATGATGGAGTCAGTTAGAAGAAACTGCCTCTGGAGGTAGTTTCAGAAACAGAAGATAAGGTTTCACGTCTCTCAGCCGCTATTCTCCAGATTCAAGAGTACAAAGTAGGGCTGTAATGGACAAGGAAGAGTTTGCTGCTTCTGGTTACAGCCAATCGCTTTTGAGAGGAGGTGGGATGAAGAGTAGAACATTACAGGGAAAAACAGTTTTAACTCAGGGGTCCCCAATGTGGAGATTGTGGGTGCCACGGCACCAGCCAACACCTTTCCCAGAACCCTCCAAGTGTTTTTGGAAAGCAGGCAGGGTGAGATGGGGATTTTGCCCAGCAAGATTTCTGATTTGCCATGTGAAGTTTGATTGGCTGATTGGCTGTGCAGACTTTTAAGAACACTGCTTTGGCAGCAGCTACCACCACCACACTGTTGGCGCAGCATGGTTTGAACTGTAGCTGAGCTATAAATAAGGCTTCCACACACTTATAGCATTCAAGTGTATGTACAGTTTATTTACAGTGACTTATATACAGAATCTTGTTCTCAGTGTCAAAGTGCTTCGCCAAGCACCTAGTGGAACAAGCTCCACTCCAGCACAAGACACTGCTGGCTTATATCCTCCCATGGCACCCCCCAGTGTCCAATCATAACACATCTGGTGAGGTGTCGTAGGTTGTTTCTCTGCTCTTGCATCATCCAAGGACCTGTCAAATAGATCTTTTACATCAGTAATGACATGACAGATACAAACAGCAAGACATAGACATGCTTCTTGGCTCACTATGTCAACAAACACAAGGATATTCACTACGGGACTGAAAGTAAGTGGCGGTGGCCATTTTGTGGCAGCCATTTTGTGGCTGCACTCACCATGCTGTACCAAAGGTGCCATCAGGCTCAAAAAGGTTGGGGATCCCTGGCTTAACTGCTGGCTAACATATAAATATTATACAAATAACCACTGAGGAAGGCCTTAGGGCTGAAACGCGTCTGGTCTGTTCTTGTGTTGGTCATCGAACTGTATCATCATCTGTGTAGGAGGAACATTTTAGCTATTCGTAGCATATTCCTGTAGCCTGCCATTCAGGCCTTATGTTTTAAACTTCTTTTTAACCTATATTTTGTGCACATTCATAATAAATACTTTATTGGAATATATTTTATGTTTTAGGTTGTAACTTGACCCCCCCTATCTTTTCCCCCTAACTTAGGAGTGGGCTAGAGAAATGGTTCTGAGGGAGAGGGGTTAGAAGGTACGCTGATTAGGCAGGGTGTCCAGTAAGGATGTTAGTGAATCAGTAGATCGGCAGGATTTGGGCAGCATTCCTCTCAAAAACTACTCTAAGGAAAAAGCAAAAAAAAAAAAAGTGTATATACTGTGGGGTTCATGACCATAAACCTATCAAAGATTTCAAACTGCAAATGTGTACACTCTTCAAACACAGCTCGCAGTTACTTTGTTATACTGACCAGTGAAATAAACTTGTTATTTTGTTTCATTCTCTGTGTCTCCAGTGAATAATATAAGCAATAAATAAAGTGCAAGAGTAATAGATAAAGAAAGGATAAACTGTCTTGGTAAATAATAAATCTGTCCCATGAAGAGGCATCTATTCAAAGCATATAACTTTTGCTTTATATCTGAACACTCTGGTACAGGTACAGGGAAAGGCATGGATGGAGAAGCGCAACACCCCCATTTGGCCTGAGGGACTTTATTATATAAGAAAAATAAAGGTTGGAATAAAAAAAGGAGGCTGTTATGATAAGCACCTCTGCTGATCAGCACCGCTCATTATGTCAGTGTGAGATGGAGAATATAAGAGAAGTTCCCAACCATTCGTTACTGCCACCTCTTTCCCAGAGAAAAGATGTACCTTTTGCTTTGAAGTAGGAATCAATCACTCCACCTCCATATGGAATAAGTCTTTATTCCACCTCTGTGAATGGCAAGGCCCCAAAGGTTATTGTTAAAGCATTGTCAGCCCAAAGGTGGTTGCTCAGAACATGAAGAAGGGATGCAACTCAGCGGGAGAACACCTGCTTTGCATACCAAAAGTCCCTGACTTTGCCAGGTGGAAGTGACATGAAAGACTTCTTCCTGAGATCCTGGCGGACCGCTGCCTGTCAGAACAGTCAGTACTGGTCCAGATGGAGTGGACCAGTGGTCCAGCTTCCACCACGGAGAGTGACCCAAAAATTTCATAAAGGATGCAAAAGCCGATCTCATGGTGTGGAGGGACCCAGAGTGCTTATTTATGTGAAGAAAGAAGGGTGTTGCCTGCTTACTTGGCCTGTTTATATTGTAGGGAGGGGGGTCTCAAATGCTTCGCTAATGAGTTAGGGACCATAGACTTCACTACTATGTTGCCTTACATATTATCTGTTGCTCAAATATGTACTCCTATACTTAGGGTTGCGAGGCCCCCTCAACCTCCCAGTGGGGGATTGAGCCTGGCACTTAACCTCGGTGGCTCAAAATGGGCCCGATCAGCACCAAAACAGGCCTGAAACAAGTCCAATCTGGGCTGAAACAGGCATGTTTTGGGCTACTGTGGAGGGCAGGAGTGCTCCTGTGCTCTGCAACGGCCCCAATCTGGGCCTGATCTGGGCCAAAATGGGCCCATTCCAGGCAGCTGCAGTGCACGGGAGCACGCAGCGCCACAGGGGAGCATGCACGGAAGGTGTGCTCCACCCCGCTGGCCAGGTAAGCAGGCAGGGTGTGGGGGGGGGGGGGCGGGGATCTCGCATCCCTACTTATACTTCCTGTGTTTCATGTTATCTAATGTCAGTCTCAGAATTGATTATGTTCTGTTTTAGCAATTCTTCAACTCTGTATTGGATCCTTGCTAATGCTGTGTCTTTGTAAAATCCTATGACATTGTTGTGGAAATGTCCTTGACACTGTATGGAAATGTCCCCAATACTGATTGTACTATTCTCACACTATGTAATCTGCCTTGAGTCTCAGTGAGAAAGGCGTACTATAAATGACATAAATAAAATAATAAATAAATTAGCTGAAAAATGGTTATCCGCCTCCAGAAAAATACGCACTGCAATGGAAGTGTGGGTTAAAATTTCCTCCTTGTGCCAATTTAACAGAGCCCAGAGAAGTCTCCTGGTCAGACACTTGTATCTCCACATCTTTACTACCCTTTCAATCCTGCCTCTTCCCTCTGTGCCTTGTTCCCCACCTCCTCAAGCAAAAGAAAAGCCCGGTCATCTTTTACCAAATCCGTTCGAACATCTGCAGTTTGTAGAAACAAACTGAAGCATCTTCATTTTTAAGAGAAATGATGCGTTGAGCCAGCCAGCTGCCCCTTCCTCGATTGTGTGGTTGTGCGTGCACACACACGTTCTGACAGATGGCAATGCTTTGAGTGACTGCTTCAATTTTTATTCTTCCTTATAATCCATGGCTTGAGTTCCAAATACTTTAAAACCATTACACTATGTAATCTGCCTTGAGTCTCAGTGAGAAAGGCGTACTATAAATGACATAAATAAAATAATAAATAAATTAGCTGAAAAATGGTTATCCGCCTCCAGAAAAATACGCACTGCAATGGAAGTGTGGGTTAAAATTTCCTCCTTGTGCCAATTTAACAGAGCCCAGAGAAGTCTCCTGGTCAGACACTTGTATCTCCACATCTTTACTACCCTTTCAATCCTGCCTCTTCCCTCTGTGCCTTGTTCCCCACCTCCTCAAGCAAAAGAAAAGCCCGGTCATCTTTTACCAAATCCGTTCGAACATCTGCAGTTTGTAGAAACAAACTGAAGCATCTTCATTTTTAAGAGAAATGATGCGTTGAGCCAGCCAGCTGCCCCTTCCTCGATTGTGTGGTTGTGCGTGCACACACACGTTCTGACAGATGGCAATGCTTTGAGTGACTGCTTCAATTTTTATTCTTCCTTATAATCCATGGCTTGAGTTCCAAATACTTTAAAACCATTACCGGCCCATAGATCACCCCAAAGTGCTAAAAGTCCAGGGCAGTTAATAACCCCTAGGAAAGTACTATCCATCAGTAGAGGGAAAACACCTAACAGCAAACGGTTTAGTGCCTAAGATACCTGCTTTTGTCAGAGATTAATGGGGCCGCAGTGTTTTGCAGAGGTTTGTAGAAGCTGGCTTTTTCCTCTCTGCTCTCTGGTGCTCTTTCCATGAACTAGAGAACAATCTATTGAAACCTAGACTGCACCACAGCTTTGATTTGCCAGTCAAAAACTGTTGTTCCCAATGAGGTACAAGTATTTCCTGAAAAAAAAGCTCTGTGCAAATGTTCACCCTTTCCCCATTTTGTGTTTGGTAGCTGGCTCTGGCGCCTTATTCCATCCAGTTGATCACATGGGCTCACACAGTGAATGGTATGATGTCAGATGATATGCAGCCAATCAAACTTGGTTACCAAGTGCCTGGCTGTTCAAATCAAGGCATCGGCTGCTCCAGCATCTATTTCCCTAAAGTGGCCAGGATCGTAGAAGGTCCACAAGTGGGATATAGAGTCCCTGGTCTCCCATTGGACCACGGAAAATTTGATCAGAAGCTCAACAAGGCATTCAAGATAAGGTGCAAAATGACGGGTGAGAGAGAAAAGAATCACCAACCACAATGAAAATAAAATGGACCAAAAGCAACGGGCAACTTATTTTATTTATGCCCAGTCTTTTGCCTCAATGGGAGCTCAAAATAGCTTACATCATCACCCTGTCCTTACAACAACCCTGTGAGGTAGGTAAAGCTGACTGTGTGTGACTGGCCCAAGGTCACCCAGAAAGCTACCACAGCAGAAGGGGGGATTTGAATCTGAGTCTCCGAGATCCTTGTACAATACTCTAACCACTACACCACACTAGCTCTCCCAAACTTACAAATCAAAAGGAAATGAAAATGGCCATATTGGCTCATCCCTAAGTGATGATGAAATTAAGGGGCAGTGAAGGCAATTGAAGTCAGCAAAGAAAATGAATACCCCGGACATTATTGCAAGGCATAAAAAAAACCTGGGGAAAGCAGGGGGGGTTATATATACTGCCAACATATTCACAAAATACTGTGGGATTGAGAGACAAATCAAATTAGGGGAATGTTCATGAGCTTATCTGCAAGGAAATTCAAGCTGGGAGCGTTTGCTTGAGAATCCCTCTTCTCAAAAGTGTTTCTTCTTCTCTAACTTGCAGTTCAGTGATGGCGCTAAGAATTGATTCCAGATTCATCACAGCGAAGACGTGACAGCGAAGACCCCTCTATGCACCGCCTTTGCTCCTCCCTTCCTTTCCCCTGTCCTGTCTGTTTGACTAGCCCACCCTTGCTCTCAAGAAATGGGCCAGAGGTGCACGATTCTAACAACCTCTTGGAGAATGCATCTTTTTCTTATCCTTGCCGAAGTGTCTGAGTGGCATCAGGCCAGATGGAGAACATGTGAAAACAGCAGCTTGGATCTGAATGTGCTTGACTGATGAAGCATCTAGCAGATTGTGGTGGGAAGTGAAATACTAGCCAGGTGACCACAATGGTGACAACCTGTCACCCGTTTTAGCTCAAACAGATGTCTCCCATTCTGAGCCTGTCTTGCACTTTTCTGATTGACACTTCTGTCATCTAGGCATGAAAGAACATTCTGCATGACTGTCAGAAAATGTAGAGTTCAGCAGAAGAGTAAGTCCGAGACCATCTTGGGAGAATCGGGCCTCTGGCTCATTGAACCAGCCTACCAACATGCAGACAGATGAGTTTTCTTTTCTGGGGAGAGGAGCATTCTCAAGCAAATAACACAACATTTTCTAACTATATTCCCAAGAGGCCTTTGAACTTATCTCTTGAGGAGGTGCAAAGTATTTTCCCTAACATGCTTACCGTGCCATTCTAAGCAAAGATACACTCTTCAAGGTCTATTGGAGTCAACAAGCTTAGAAGGGTATAATTCTGCTAAGTATGATACTGTTAATACAATTCCAAGACTGAACTACCGGATCATACCGGGAGGACCTATCTCATATATTTAAGAATGTGTGGGTCTCTCTTGAGGAATGTTGCTGTTCTTCTCAAAAGTCTTTTTGCTCCTCTCAAAATTGCATGGGAGTTCACCCCAAATAAGAGCTTCCATGTCCACCAGTGATAGTACGGTTGGCCCAATGAATGAAAAAATTGGCTCAATTCATGAAAAAATGTATGTGTTTTTCATAAGAGTCCAAACAGGCAGCTATGTATGCAGAACCCCCATGAGAATTTGTTTTACTGGTTTCCCCCTCAAGTTCCTAAGATATTTTGTCTCAGTAAATATCTATGAACCATCTTTCAATTCTTGCTTTAGATGAGATTCAGTGGCAATTCTAGATGTCCCTTTTGTTAAGAATAGAAGGCATGTGCAATCACAGTCAGATGGCCCTGAAGCATGCCTGCTTTCAGCTCGGTCTAGGTAAATCACCAAATGATGGGTAACTCAATCTCCTACCCCGTTAAATTGAAATACTCGGCTTTACTGTAATTCAGTCCCATTGATTGGGCTGTTGATCACTGTGTATTCCTTCTCCCTCCTCGGTGTTGACCTGCTCTTTGACTGGTGGGATGTATTGCTCATCCATCTTCTAACAAAGGCCTTCTTCTCTGCAGTGACTCGGTACTCAAGTCTGGCTACATTCAAGTTATACGAACCTCGATCAATGAGTGCAGCATGAGTAACTCCACAGTGTAACCACTTAATTAAGAGCTGTCTGGTCTCAGTGGTAGCTGAGAAGGCTCAGGGAGCATGAGTCAGGGGTTGTGGGCAATGCCTTGTGATCTAAGGCCAGAAATTGTGGAACATCTTGTGAGCCACTTTGGTTGGTTGCAAAGGGGTCATTGTGATAGTCTTTCATAGCAAAATAAAACAAAAATCCTGTGACACCTTTAAGATAAACAACATTTATTTCAATAAACAATGCAATAGGACTTGGATTGTAATTAGCTGGAAACAACCAAAATTGTATGTATGTATGTATTTATGTATGTATGTATGTATATATGGATGGATGGATGGATGGATGGATGGATGGATGGATGGATGGATGGATGGATGGATGGATGGATGGATGGATGTCATTTATAATCCGCCTTTCTCACTGAGACTCAAGGTGGATCACATAGTGTGAGATTAGTACAATCAGTAGCAAGGACATTTCCATACAGTGTTAAGGACATTTCCATAAACAATTTCATAGGATTTTATAAAGATATAGCATTAGGAAGGATCCAATACAAAGCTGAAGAATTGCTGAAACAGAACATAATCAATTCTAGGACTGACATTAGATAACATGAAGCACAGGTAGTACATAGGAGTACATATTTAAAGCAACAGGTAATATGCAAGGCAACATATCGGTGAAGTCTATGGTCCCTAACTCATTAGAGAAGCATCTGAGACCCCCTCCCTACAATACTTCCCTCCTATCTGAGTAAAAAGCCTTCTTGAATAATTTGGTTTTGCATTGTTTGCAGAAAGCCAGGAGAGTGGGGGCTCTCCTGACCTCCTCAGGCAGGTCATTCCACCACAGAGAAAGCCCACATACAGGCTGCTGTTGATTTCGCCCAAGTGCAGCCTGGCACATGCAGGAGACCCTGTTCAGATGAGTGAAGCTGCAGTAGAGGGACATAGGGAGGGAGGCAGTCCCGTAGGTATGCCGGACCAAAGCTGTAAAGAGCTTTGTATGTAATAACCAATACTTTGAATTGAGCATGGTAAAGGATAGGTAGCCAATGGAGTGATTGTAGGATGGGAGTGATGTTCAAGCTCCTGCTTGCTCCTGCTAACAGTTGAGCTGCAGCATTTTGCACCAATTGGAGCCTCCTAGTTAACTTAGATGGGACCAATGTATAGTGCATTACAATAGTCGAGTTTTGATGTTACCATAGCATAGATCCTGGTGGCCAGAAATCTGAAAACAGAAGCAAAGCATGGCATTAAATGATGGAAAAATTACATAGCAGGATCCTACTTTCAGCAACAAGCATATTGTTTACACTGTTAAGGTACCATTGGACTACTCCTTTATTTTGGTTGGCTCAGTTCTCATTGATTGATCTCATGTTCCCACACAACTATCAATACACCTCAATCTACTTGTCAGCATGAACATCAAAGTGCAGTTGGCCAAGCATTGTTGGGTTGATTTCTTTTGGCACCATCGGTGGGACCGGGCACCCGTCAGTTTGGAACAGGGACTGCGAGATTCATGTCAAGAGCGAGTCCCTTGGCTGTTTCTTTTTTGCCTTGTTTGGACAAGAGTCTTAACTATTGACCAGCTGAATCCTAAATAGCAGCTTGGGATATCCTGACAAGTCTGTGGTGCCTGCGTGGTGTAGTAGTTAGGATGCCAGGTAAGGAGCGGGCAGACCGAAATTATAATCCCCGCTCTGCCATAAAGTTCAGTAGGTAACCTTAGGTCAGTCATGGTCTTTCATCTTGACCTACTGCACCAGATCATTGTGAGGGCAAAACAGGTCGGGGAGAAACATGCATGTAACCTGAGCTCCCTGGAGGAGGGGTGGAACTAAAGTTATCCAGCCACTTGAGAGATGAATGAGAATTTTGGGAACTCTTTCAAATTGGTTGGGAAAAGCATTCTTTTCCACCTGCTTTACGGGGCCAGTTTTTGACTGAGGCCATGCTCTGCTTAACTTGCAGAAGGTTCAGTCTTTGGAATCTCCAGTTCAAAGGACAAGATATTAGGTGGTGTGAAAGGTCTCAACCTGAGATCCCGGAGGGCCGCTGCCAGCCTGAGAAGATAAACCTGACCTGGACAGATTGATGGTTTGATTCGGTATAGCAGTACAGACACTATAGTGCCCCTGTGTATATCAGTTAAGACAATGATGCTAATATACAAGACAAAAATATTGTTACAACAATGCTGGGGTTACAGCAACCGACAGTACCAGTAATTAATGCATTCCATATCCAAAGCTTATACATTGAGTCCGGAAAAATAAACATAATGGATTTTCCAGATTTTTTTCCTCATTTCGTGTGTCTTTGTTAGATTAGACTTTTCATAATAAACAGAAGTTCTAAAAATATATTGACTGAAAGAAACCCCCCAGTTCAGTAATCGGTTTAGCTCCGGCACCAGCACTTTGATGAATGGAACACATATACAGTGGCGCTGCAGTGTCTGTATTGTTATTGGTTTATTACTGTGTCCCTGTAGTTTAGTATTGTTCTGATTTGGTATAAGGCAGACTCATGTTTTCATGTGTTAAGGGAGTTACTGTTAAATAGGTCAGGTTTTAGGTCTGATTAGGGCATAAATTAGGTCAGCTGGCAAAGTGTGCTGAGAGACGAGTCCTTAGCCAAGTACCCTGAGCCACCTTAGGATGAGGGTGAGGTCCCCTGAAGGAGCCTCTCTTGGCTGACCAGTCCAAGGGGGTTGAGGAACAAAACCCATAGGGTGTGGAACTCCATCAATAAAAATCCTCAAGTTGCCCAACATAGAGGGAAAGATGATGGAGGAATGGTACCTCTCAACATAGCTGCATTGGCTTAGTCCCCCAGGGGCCAGGGACAAGAGTGCATAGACCAGTCACAACCAGGGAGTAAAGAATAAACAAAGTCCATTCCAAGGGTCAGAGCTCCAGAGAAGCCACAAGTCAGGTCCAGTCCATAGGTCAGCATTCCAGAGTTTGAGCAGTAGCCAAGCCAGTGAAGCAGCTGTAAAATGTACTAGTTGCTTCCACAAACTGCTGCTCCTTCCAGCCATTTTTATGGCAAAGTCTTAATGAGCTAAACTGTCAGACACTTACTAGGCAGACATCCTGACCTTACTCATTCATCCTGGACATTGGACAGTTGCTGCTGACTCATGAGTAGAGATGGGCATGAACAGCAATACGAACTAAAAAAAGCCACGAACAGCCCACAGTTCGTGAACAAGCTGTTCGTGAGGTCCATTCTAAACGAACATTAAACTAACAGGTAGGGGTGTGCAAGCCAAAAATTTTCGGCTATAGCCGAAAGTAGAAAGCCGAAAGAAGATTCTCTATCGTTAAAGCCGAAAGCCGAAACAAGAATCTCTTTCGGCTTTCAGCTTTCGGGATTCTTTCGGCATTATTTCGGCATTCTTTCGGCTTTTTTCTATGGGAAAATGCCTCCGTCTTCCAGGACGCCTGGAGGAGGCATTTTCCCACCGAATAAGCCCAAAATTGGTGGGGACCTTCCTCTAACCCTTCTCTAACAACCACCCAAGTTTCAGACAGATTGGACTTTGGGGGGCCATGTTATGGCCCCCCAAAGCAGGTCCCCCCATCCTCCCATAAGAAAGCGAAGGAGCAGCATATTGTTAGCATGCTGCTGCTCATCTTTCTTCATTATTTCCTATGGGGAAAAAATGAAGAGGCAGGCTTCCTTTGCCAGGGGTGGCATTTTGCATGCAAAATGCCCCCTTACCCTCAGAGGCCCTTCTCCCACCCCTCCTCCCACCCCCCACCAAGGCTCAGCCTGCTCCCACTTGGGGGGGCCATTTCATGGCCTCCCCAAGTAGGTGCTCTGCTCTCATCTCTACCACTGACAGCTGGGGGAGGCTTGTGTTGCCAGGGGTGGCATTTTGCATGCAAAATGCCCCCCAACCCTCTGGGGCCCTTCTCCCACCCCTCCTCCCACCCCCCACCAAGGCTCAGCCTGCTCCCACTTGGGGGGGGCATTTCATGGCCTCCCCAAGTAGGTGCTCTGCTCTCATCTCTACCACTGACAGCTGGGGGAGGCTTGTGTTGCCAGGGGTGGCATTTTGCATGCAAAATGCCCCCCAGCCCTCTGGGGCCCTTCTCCCACCCTTCCTCCCACGCCCCACCAAGGCTCAGACTGCTCCCACTTGGGGGGGGCATTTCATGGCCTCCCCAAGTAGGTCCTCTCAGCCCCTAAAGTCCACCCCTTACAGCCCCACACAAACCCAATTCCCCCCCAGCTGCCACACACAGACCCAAATCCCCACATTAGCCCCTCACAGACCCAAATCCACCCCCACCTGCCCCACACCCATAACCCCAGGAACAGGCTGGCAAAGGCCAGCCCTCTCCCTTTGTTCCCTGTGCTGGGAACTTCTAAACTCTCTTTCCCTGGGCAATTCTGCACAGCCCAGGGGTGCCACAATGGTGGGCACACTTCTGAGTGCCAGCTGGTCCCTGTGAAAGAGCACCTGAACCACAGACACCCTCCCTCAAATTCCCCCACCACCTACAGAGATGGCTGGCCAGCCAGCCCCATTGTTCCCTATGATGGGAACCAACTGCACAACAAAGAATAAAACAAGAACAACACAAAATAAAGTTTTAAAAAAATTATATTCTCCCTTCCAAAGTACAAGTAGGCAAAGCATTATGACACATTACACCAGCAGTCCCCCACACAGAAAAATTAAAACAAAACTCACTTAACATCAGAGAATCACAAAGCATGATTCCTGTCAAAAACACTTTATTTCTTGAACAGCTTTAGGTTACAAGGGCAGGGGGGAACACCAAAGGGCATGGCAGCACTATCTTACACAAAAATAACACAACTCACTTCACATTAAAGAATCACCCCAAAAAATTGCTGTCAAAAGCACTTTATTTCTGTAACTGCTTTAGGTTACACAGTAGGAAGGCACCACAGAGCAGGAAAGCAGTGTACTACACAAAAATAACACAACTCACTTCACATCAGAGAATCACACAAACACAATTGCTGTCAAAAACGGTGAAGTGGGTTGTATTATTTTTTGTAGTACATTGCTATCATGCCCTGTTGTGCCCTCCTACTGTGTAACCTAAAGCTGTTCAAGAAATAAAGTGTTTTTGCCAGGAATTGTGTTTTTGTGATTCTCTGATGTTAAGTGAGTTGTGTTATTTTTGTGTAAGATAGTGCTGCCATGCCCTTTGGTGTTCCCCCCTGCTGTGTAACCTAAAGCTGTTCAAGAAATAAAGTGTTTTTGACAGGAATCGTGCTTTGTGATTCTCTGATGTTAAGTGAGTTGTGTTATTTTTGTGTAAGATAGTGCTGCCATGCCCTTTGGTGTTCCCCCCTGCTGTGTAACCTAAAGCTGTTCAAGAAATAAAGTGTTTTTGACAGGAATCATGCTTTGTGATTCTCTGATGTTAAGTGAGTTTTGTTTTAATTTTTCTGTGTGGGGGACTGCTGGTGTAATGTGTCATAATGCTTTGCCTACTTGTACTTTGGAAGGGAGAATATAATTTTTTTAAAACTTTATTTTGTGTTGTTCTTGTTTTATTCTTTGTTGTGCAGTTGGTTCCCATCATAGGGAACAATGGGGCTGGCTGGCCAGCCATCTCTGTAGGTGGTGGGGGAATTTGAGGGAGGGTGTCTGTGGTTCAGGTGCTCTTTCACAGGGACCAGCTGGCACTCAGAAGTGTGCCCACCATTGTGGCACCCCTGGGCTGTGCAGAATTGCCCAGGGAAAGAGAGTTTAGAAGTTCCCAGCACAGGGAACAAAGGGAGAGGGCTGGCCTTTGCCAGCCTGTTCCTGGGGTTATGGGTGTGGGGCAGGTGGGGGTGGATTTGGGTCTGTGAGGGGCTAATGTGGGGATTTGGGCCTGTGTGTGGCAGCTGGGGGGGAATTGGGTTTGTGTGGGGCTGTAAGGGGTGGACTTTAGGGGCGGAGAGGACCTACTTGGGGAGGCCATGAAATGCCCCCCCCAAGTGGGAGCAGTCTGAGCCTTGGTGGGGCGTGGGAGGAAGGGTGGGAGAAGGGCCCCAGACGGCTGGGGGGCATTTTGCATGCAAAATGCCACCCCTGGCAACACAAGCCTCCCCCAGCTGTCAGTGGTAGAGATGAGAGCAGAGCACCTACTTGGGGAGGCCATGAAATGCCCCCCCCCCCAAGTGGGAGCAGGCTGAGCCTTGGTGGGGGGTGGGAGGAGGGGTGGGAGAAGGGCCCCAGAGGGTTGGGGGGCATTTTGCATGCAAAATGCCACCCCTGGCAACACAAGCCTCCCCCAGCTGTCAGTGGTAGAGATTAGAGCACCTACTTGGGGAGGCCATGAAATGGCCCCCCCAAGTGGGAGCAGGCTGAGCCTTGGTGGGGGGTGGGAGGAGGGGTGGGAGAAGGGCCCCTGAGGGCTGGGGGGCATTTTGCATGCAAAATGCCACCCCTGGCAAAGGAAGCCTGCCTCTTCATTTTTTCCCCATAGGAAATAATGAAGAAAGATCAGCAGCAGCATGCTAACAATATGCTGCTCCTTCGCTTTCTTATGGGAGGATGGGGGGACCTGCTTTGGGGGGCCATAACATGGCCCCCCAAAGTCCAATCTGTCTGAAACTTGGGTGGTTGTTAGAGAAGGGTTAGAGGAAGGTCCCCACCAATTTTGGGCTTATTCGGTGGGAAAATGCCTCCTCCAGGCGTCCTGGAAGACGGAGGCATTTTCCCATAGAAAAGCCGAAAGAAAGCCGAAAGAATCCCGAAACGTTTCGGCTTTTTTCTTTCGGCTACCCGAAACGTTTCGGCATTCCCCGAAACGTTTCGGCATTCCCCGAAAGAAGCCGAAACACTTTTGTTTCGGCATTCTTTCGGCATTCTGAATGCCGAAACGCACATCCCTACTAACAGGTGTTCATTGTGAGCCTCCTTCGTTGCTTTCATCCTCCCTTCGGCAAGCCAGACAGTCTGGCACCTGCAATCAATTCCGTTGGCAACTGGAGGCAAGGGCTGCCTGAACTCTGTCTGAACTCCTGCTGTTGCAATTTAGCTTGATTTCTTCCTTTCAAGTGTGGAGCTCCAAATTTGTTACAAGGAAGCAAAGAGCAGGGGGGAGGGGGGATCCCAGCTCTGGTTTGCAGACAGTGAGGGAGAGACAGTTGCTGTTGGCATTTTGAGAGAGAGACAGGGACAGTGCATTGGAGCTGGAATTTTCTTTGTGTGTGGTGGGATAGGGATCTACCTCTTCAAGTTCCAGGGCTGCTGCTAGGCTCTGGGGCCAAGCTATTATTTATTATTGGTACATTTCCTGCTGCCTGTTCAGGTAGGGTTTCTGGGAGTGGTGTGGTATGGATCTTGATGGCTGGAGGAGAGCCTGCTGGCCCCCACGAACAATGAACAATGAACATGTTCGTGAACAGGTCATGTTTGTCAGGGTTCTTTTTTCATTGTTCATTGTTCATGGATGCCCATGTCTACTCATGAATCGCATGCTCCTCCTGCGTTCTTGCAGCTCTACTCGTCTCTGACAGCGCCAGCGCAGCAAGGGTGTCAGTGAAGAGGGAGAGGAGGAGTGGGTGTCTGCAGCCTTGTTGGCTACATAAGAGTTTCCTGACAACGGGTCTGTTACAGCTGAAGGCTGTGCTGATTGATTAGCCGGCAATTGCTGTTCATCAGACTCAAGGTCAGCTGCAGCTGGGTCAGTGGGAAGGGGGTGAACTGCAGGCAGCTCTTCGTCTGATGACTCTTCACTGAGCACAGGGCAAGGCTGACTCACGAGTCACGACCAGGGCTTTTTTTCAGCTGGAACGTGGTGGAATGGAGTTCTGGCACCTTTGAAAATGGTCACATGGCTGGTGCCCCCGCCCCCTGATCTCCATGTAGAGAGGAGTTTAGATTGCTGAGCGGCGTGGAGGGCAATCTAAACTCCCCTCTGTCTGGAGATTGGGGGCAGAGCCACCAGCCATGTGACTATTTCTGCCGAGGGCGATTTAAACTTTAAAAAATTCCCCCTTGTTCCAGCTGACCCAAAGTGATGTCATTTTGTGGTCCTGGGAGCGTGCGCGCACTTTGCACACGCACATGTGGTACCAGGGGCACTGCCTCCCACCAAGAGCTGCCCCCTGTGCTGTCAACCCGCTGAGTTCCACCACCTCTTTTCCCAGAAAAAAAAGCCCTGCTCACAACAATAGCATTGGTACACAGGCCAGGAGAAACAAGTGGTAGATAAAAGTCTGCCATGCATTCAGAGGCAGAATGTGGTTGCCAGCAATACTAGTATGCCTTTGGAAGTTCACTTGTACTATGTGGTTGGGAATTTAAATAAGGGTTTATCAGTTGAACCCAGTTAAATCCAACATATGTGTGTGTGTGGGGGGGATCTTCCTTGTTGGGATGAGGGCGAAATCTGTTGCTGTCTCTGGTAAACTTTAGGCGTCGTGCAGCTAAACAGTGAAAAACAATCAAGATCTAAACAGAAAGATCTGCACAAGAAGGTTAAGCTGCACAGATAAGTACCCTCTTTATCACATCTTGCCTTTTATCCCATGCTGTTCTTATTCAACTCCAGCTCTGCCTCTTCCTTGTCTTGTCTGCCAGGTTGTCTGACAAGTGTCTTACCTCTCTTGGATGATTGTCCCACTACACCTGGTACAGTTCCCTTTGAGCCAGACAAAATTTCCCAGATGTTTTGCCCACAATACCTCCTTCCCAAATAATCAAATTTCTCATTTATCAAAGTGTCACAGGCAAGCTTCCCACAAAGCATGCCTCTACGTTGCAAAAGTACTAGAGAGACAGGCGTTGCGCCACACTGTCTCCATTGGGCCCATGACTCTTGAGGAGGGCATGGGGTGAACTGAAATGGACAACAGCAAGCCCTCAACCTTCTGCCATAAGCTATTCTTTGTAATGCCTGTTGATTGAGTTAAAAGCTTTTGTACGTCTCCGTTAATGCCCTGCTTCTGGGTGCATGAAAAGCTTTTGCCACAAAGACGACTGAGTTCCGTGTTTAGCAAAAGCTCACCAATTTGATTGCTCCTTTGTCTTCACTGCCACCATGACAATGTCACCATTCTGTTAATGCACTTTCCCATGTTGTTATGAAGCATCCATAAATAAAGAGGGATAATACAAACGGGCCCCCCTTTTCTGCTTTTGAAGTGGTGATAGGAGCTTCTTGGCAAATTACCTTTATTGTTGTTACTTTTTTTTTTTTTAGCTTTTACAAAAAAGAAAAATGCTTTTGGTATTTCTCATAGTCTAATAAACTACCACTTTACCCTCATTTGCAGCCCTTTGTAGACATGGTAATAAGTGCATTTTATCGCTGTCTCATAACAAAAGGCAAATGAACAGCGATATTGAGCCTCTTTATAATTTTACTGGCATAAAACCAGAAAGCTTATGTTGTGTAGGTGGAAGAAGGAGGAAGAGGAGGGGAGGACCTCGCTGACAGCCCGAGCAGCTGCTGACGGTTGCTTAATTCTGCTTCTCTGGCTCTCCAAACAGTGAAAATTAGGCCCAAGCTCATCTAATAAATAAAAATGGGTGCAAAGATGCTGCTTTGGTATGAGTAAACTCCGTATTAATGCTGCTCCTAAATTCAATCCTATTAATTTTTCATAAGAAACTTTGTGATCTCAAGTATTAAATAATCCTCTGAAAATTCTCGTCTTATTTCAACTGCTGTTGCTTTTCTATCATATCTTGTGGTACTGAATTCCATAAATTAATTATGCACAATGTGAAAGAGAATTTCCTTTTATCTATCCTGAACCCACGTCAGATCAGTTTGGTTGAAGTGAGACTTCATTTTCCAGGACTGTAAAAGAAGAAGAAGAATTTCTATCCTCCAAGCATTGTTAGGGGACAGGGGACAGAGGATTTGGGGGGGGGGGCATTTCCAAACACACCCATATATGTATGTGACAGGATTTAACTATAAGCTTTCCAAAAGAGGGGGGAAAGAGGAGAAGTTCAACAGCACCTAAAAGACTAACAAAATTTGTAGTAGGGTATGAGCTTTCGTGAGTCACAGCTCACTTCTTCAGATACCTGAAGGAAGTCTTCAAAAGGCATCTGAAGAAGTGAGCTATGACTCACAAAGCTCATACCCTACCACAAATTTTGTTAGTCCTATAGATGCTACTGAACTCTTGCCCTTTTCTACTGCTACAGACAGATTAACATGGATACCCATCTTGATCTATCTCCAAAAGAGGAGCTATATCAAATGATTTTTGATAACAACAGTTGTCTAATACAATGGACTCTTCCAGGTGCCTATAAATCAGGGCTGCTGCAAAATGTACATGCTCTGAAAAGCAGGAACTGCTCATTGTTATACAGTTAAATCTGATTGGCTATACCATGCTCATTACATGATCCCTGATTAGCTAGGTTTTTGTAAACTGAGACAAGAGCAGTGCGGCCTAAGGAGCTGTAGATGGAGAAAAACAGAAGCTGCAAACAGCCATTAAGAAGTGAAAAAGTTACATCGGGGCATCTTGTTCACGCCGCAAATTTTCACCTGCGATCGTGGAATGGGTATTATCATTACTAATTGGTGTAGCAAATCCAATGTCCTCCTCTCCAATGGAGAATTACCTGCTTCCAGGTTGCCTCTTTCCTGACTCCATTTTTCTCCTGGTAGAACAGAGTACGAAGCAATTCCATCACAGCAAAGGTTACATTCTTGCCTAAATGGAAATGTGTTTATGAGCTGAGAAAAATTATTCTTGACACTTGGGCTCAAGGTAAAAAAGGAGATAAAAAGATCAGGTGAGAAGCCTGAGTTGGACTGTAATAAAGGTCTGTAGGAAGCACAATCAATAAGGAGAAAGGTCACGCTCATTCCTTCTCACCTGGCTCACTCTGGTGGGTTATTTATATGAGTACCCCACTTATGTCTTGGGAGGATGAGAGTTG
The DNA here is from genome assembly GCF_028583425.1 of Eublepharis macularius. Classification (NCBI taxonomy): domain Eukaryota; kingdom Metazoa; phylum Chordata; class Lepidosauria; order Squamata; family Eublepharidae; genus Eublepharis; species Eublepharis macularius. The sequence goes on from NC_072803.1 coordinate 6,955,110, forward strand.
TAAGGGTCTCCAACCTGGCTGTCAAAGAGGAGCTGAGATTAGATTTCTTACTTGCTAAATACAGCCAGGCAACTATCACACGAGCAGCAGGAACTGAGCATCAAGGTTTGCCCAGTCTCAGCTAGACATGAACTGCTGAATTTCTACCAGGCCCTTGAGGGTCTCTGAGATCAACTATAGGTGCTTTGACTTATTCCACCTCTCTCCACTGTGATCTGTCATGGACCCTTCTTGTTCATAAACAGCTTCCCCTTCTAGACAGCAGGGAATCAGGGATCTTTGGTCTGACTTGCCAATTTCCATTGCACCTCCTCATGTCGCAAGCCTTTTCTTGGATCCTCTCCTCCCTCTCACTCATTGCCCCTCCCTCCCTGCATACTGTCACTATTTGCATCACTTTCTGGGAATCCAAGCCTCGTGCAGTCCTTGCGGCTTTCTGAAAGATGGCGCTCTCGACCTTCTTCCTGCTGTGCTTGAGCACCACCACTTCAGCTGGTCAGAAGGCGGTACTGCAGCTATTAGTCCAACAATTGTCAGGTGACACAAGGAGCCAATCAGGATCTGCCTGGGTTTGTAAATCCTTGGATCCTTGGCTTGGATCCTCAGGAAAAGTCATTTGTTGCTTGAGTAAGAATTTGCTTACCTGCCTAATGCATGCTTTACCTGCAGAATGCCAGCCTAGTGCCCTCATCCTGATGACGTCCTGATGACAATTTCCAGGAGTCCTTGGTGGGAGGGAGAGGCTATTGAACCAGCTTTGGTTGTGTTAATTTCAGCGTTTTTACTAGAAAAGCAAGTTAAGGTAGCCATAAAAATGCTTTCTACAACCTCACTCTAGCCTGGAAGAAGGCTTCTTACCTCGACCAGGCTGACCTGGCCACCTGTTAACATCAAGACTTGACTAATGTAATGCACTATACATAGGTCTCCCATCTAAGTTAACTAGGAGGCTCCAATTGGTGCAAAACTCTGCGGTTTAACTATTATCGGGAGCGAGCAGAAGCACGAACATCACTCCCTTCCTGCAGTCACTCCATTGGTTACCTCTCTGTTACCATGCTCAGCTCAAGGTATTGGTTATCACATACAAAGCTCTTCATGGCCTTGGTCTGGCATACCTATGGGACCACTTCCCTCTCTATGTTCCTCCACAGCAGCTTGTTCATCCAAACAGGGTTTCCTGCAGGTGCCACCCTGCACATCCGTGGAATCAGTAGCAGCCTGTACATGGGCTTTCTCTGTGGTGGCCCCTACCCTGAGAATGTTAGGAGAGCCCCCACTCTCCTAGCTTTCCACAAACAATGCAAAACCAAATTATTCCAAAAGGCTTTTGTATTGTAGGGAGGCGATCTCAGATGCTTCGCTAATGAGTTAAGGACCATAGACTTCACCACTATGTTGCCTTACATACTACCCATTTACTTTAAACATGTGCTTCTATGTGTGCTTTAAATATGTGCTCCTATGTGCTCCCTGTGCTTCATGCTGTCTAATGTCAGTCCTAGACTTGATTATGTTCTGTTTTAGAATTTCTTCAATTGTGTATTAGATTCTTGCTGAGGCTATGTCTTTGTAAACTTGTATTTATTTACCCGATGGCATTGTTTATGGAAATGTCCTTGATATTAACTGTACTGATTTTGCACTGTGCAATCCATCTTGAGCCTCAGAGAAAGACGAACTATAAATGACATACATTTTAAAAAAATTAAAAATGAAAACATTTGCAAATGAATACATTTGCAATGAGATCATAACATGTGAGACTTTCTTTTATAGTGTTGCACAAAATAGGATACTTACAAGGCCATCTTAAGCCAAGGACACAACATTGCAAGCCTATTGACTTCAATGATCTTAGTGAATGTAGAGAAAGGTGAGCATGTGGAGGCTGCCAGGAGGAGGCAAAAAGGAAAGAGCATCCTATAACACAATTGAGTAAGCATGTTCCAAACAACTCACCTCTAGGGATGTGCGTTTCGGCATTCAGAATGCCGAAAGAATGCCGAAACAAAAGTGTTTCGGCATTCTTCAAGAATCCCGAAACGTTTCGGGGAATGCCGAAACGTTTCGGGATTGCCGAAAGAAAAACCCGAAACGTTTCGGGATTCTTTCGGCATTCTTTCGGCATTCGAGAATCGCCATTTTGATTTTGCTAGCCGTTTGCCTTAGCAAGCGGCTAGCAAAATCCTGCTGGAAGCAAAGGCTTCCTGCAGGCTCTTAGCAGAGGGGAGGGGGGGAGAAGGAGTGAATCACTCACTCCTTCTGTCACCCCCCACCCCTCTTGCAAAGGAGGATAGGGAATCCTGCTTTGCCTTGCAAATGCAAGGTGCAAGCATTGCATTGCACTTTGCATTTGCAAAGCAGCAGAGATTCCCGCCAAAACTAACAGGTAGGGGAGGGGGAGCAGGAGGAGGGTGGCTCTTGGAGTGTGGGTGGGGAAAGGCAGGGGACTGGGGACTTTAGGAGTCACCAATCCCACTGCTGCATTCTCATGCCAGCCAATAGATTTAAATCTTTGGCTGAGGCTGCAGCAGGGGATTTAAATTTGGAGCAAGACTGTCTGGAACACTTCTGTTGCTGCTGCTGCTGAGCTGTGACCGAGAGAGGAGAAGAAGAGAGACTGCACCTGGAGCCTGGAGGACATCTGCCTGGAGGATCAACTGTGCTGGACATCCTGAGAGGACACCTGGTAGGCCTTTTTAAAATTTTTGTAAATTTTTTTGATGCTGGGCAATGTGCTGCTGTGGCCTGCCTCTGCAAAAAGGTGTTGCAGTTTATTCTTGGCATGGCCTGGGGGACAGGTTGGGCAGACAATGTTTGATGGTGGGGTGGGGGTTTCAGCATTGGTTGTTGTGCTTGCCTTCTTAAAGCTTGATCCACTGTTTTAAGATTAAAACAAGAGTGTGCCAGCTTTGGGCCTACACAGGCCAGAAGCCTTTCTTCTGGCTGGCTCTCACAGTTGTGCTCCACAATCTGGAATGGTGTGGCTTGCTTTTCTGTGTCTGGTCCCCTGCTTGCAAGGATTCCCAACAGGCTCCGTCCTGATCAACTGTGCCAGCCTGTGGGCCACACACAGGTATGGCCTGGGGGACAGGTTGGGCAGACAATGTTTGATGGTGGGGGGGGGGGGTTCAGCATTGGTTGTTGTGCTTGCCTTCTTTAAGCTTGATCCACTGTTTTAAGATTAAAACAAGAGTGTGCCAGCTTTGGGCCTACACAGGCCAGAAGCCTTTCTTCTGGCTGGCTCTCACAGTTGTGCTTCACAATCTGGAATGGTGTGGCTTGCTTTTCTGTGTCTGGTCCCCTGCTTGCAAGGATTCCCAACAGGCTCCGTCCTGATCAACTGTGCCAGCCTGTGGGCCACACACAGGTATGGCCTGGGGGACAGGTTGGGCAGACAATGTTTGATGGTGGGGGGGGGGGGTTCAGCATTGGTTGTTGTGCTTGCCTTCTTTAAGCTTGATCCACTGTTTTAAGATTAAAACAAGAGTGTGCCAGCTTTGGGCCTACACAGGCCAGAAGCCTTTCTTCTGGCTGGCTCTCACAGTTGTGCTTCACGATCTGGAATGGTGTGGCTTGCCTTTCTGTGTCTGGTCCCCTGCTTGCAAGGATTCCCAACAGGCTCCGTCCTGATCAACTGTGCCAGCCTGTGGGCCACACACAGGTATGGCCTGGGGGACAGGTTGGGCAGACAATGTTTGATGGTGGGGGGGGGGGGGTTCAGCATTGGTTGTTGTGCTTGCCTTCTTTAAGCTTGATCCACTGTTTTAAGATTAAAACAAGAGTGTGCCAGCTTTGGGCCTACACAGGCCAGAAGCCTTTCTTCTGGCTGGCTCTCACAGTTGTGCTTCACGATCTGGAATGGTGTGGCTTGCCTTTCTGTGTCTGGTCCCCTGCTTGCAAGGATTCCCAACAGGCTCCGTCCTGATCAACTGTGCCAGCCTGTGGGCCACACACAGGTATGCTGCTTTGGCCAAGGTAACCCTTTTTGGTTGCTGGCCTGGCACTCACAGTTGTGCTCCACAATCTGGAATGGTGTGGCTTGCCTTTCTGTGTCTGGTCCCCTGCTTGCAAGGATTCCCAACAGGCTCCGTCCTGATCAACTGTGCCAGCCTGTGGGCCACACACAGGTATGCTGCTTTGGCCAAGGTAACCCTTTTTGGTTGCTGGCCTGGCACTCACAGTTGTGCTCCACAATCTGGAATGGTGTGGCTTGCCTTTCTGTGTCTGGTCCCCTGCTTGCAAGGATTCCCAACAGGCTCCGTCCTGATCAACTGTGCCAGCCTGTGGGCCACACACAGGTATGGCCTGGGGGACAGGTTGGGCAGACAATGTTTGATGGTGGGGGGGGGGTTCAGCATTGGTTGTTGTGCTTGCCGTCTTTAAGCTTGATCCACTGTTTTAAGATTAAAACCAGAGTGTGCCAGCTTTGGGCCTACACAGGCCAGAAGCCTTTCTTCTGGCTGGCTCTCACAGTTGTGCTTCACAATCTGGAATGGTGTGGCTTGCTTTTCTGTGTCTGGTCCCCTGCTTGCAAGGATTCCCAACAGGCTCCGTCCTGATCAACTGTGCCAGCCTGTGGGCCACACACAGGTATGGCCTGGGGGACAGGTTGGGCAGACAATGTTTGATGGTGGGGGGGGGGGTTCAGCATTGGTTGTTGTGCTTGCCTTCTTTAAGCTTGATCCACTGTTTTAAGATTAAAACAAGAGTGTGCCAGCTTCGGGCCTACACAGGCCAGAAGCCTTTCTTCTGGCTGGCTCTCACAGTTGTGCTTCACGATCTGGAATGGTGTGGCTTGCTTTTCTGTGTCTGGTCCCCTGCTTGCAAGGATTCCCAACAGGCTCCGTCCTGATCAACTGTGCCAGCCTGTGGGCCACACACAGGTATGCTGCTTTGGCCAAGGTAACCCTTTTTGGTTGCTGGCCTGGCACTCACAGTTGTGCTCCACAATCTGGAATGGTGTGGCTTGCCTTTCTGTGTCTGGTCCCCTGCTTGCAAGGATTCCCAACAGGCTCCGTCCTGATCAACTGTGCCAGCCTTCGGCCCACACACAGGCCTGCTGCTCCGGCTTTGGTAACCCTTCCCGTTTGCTGGCCTGGCACTCACTGTTTTGCTTCACATTCAGGTTGTTTATCGTTGGTGGACCTCTTCTGGACTGGACTGCACTTGGTGGACATCGGCCTGCAGATCTCTGCGTGGAGGGTCAACATTGCTGGACATCTGCACTGGTGGACTGGTAGGGTTGTTGTTAAATTTGGTTTTTGAGCTTATGTCTGCTGCTGTGCCTACCTGCGAGCATATGCTTTGGCTCTGTCTTTATGGCTTGGGCCGGGGGGGGGGGCATTTTCTGGTTGGGCAAGAGGATATTGTTTGGGGGTTAGGGGGGCCAGCATTGATCGCAGTGCCTGCTTTCTTTCATGTTTCATTTTTCAAGTTTGAGTGTGGGGTGGGCATGAACTGCTGTTTCACAGGACTAAAAAATGAGTGTGCCAGCTTCTGGCCTGCACAGGCCAGAAGCTCTGCTGGGTGGATGTGTTTTGTTTTGCTGCTGGTTGGCCCTAGCCTTTAAGGGGGGGGGGGCTGACTTGGCTTGTGCAACGGGGCCTTGAATTTTGGGGTTGCGTGTGCGGCGTGTGGTGTTGACTCTGCTAACATTTCCAATTTTCTTGACAGCATCGTGGAGGAGAGGAGGACCAGCTGCAAGACCGCCTGAACATCGCTGGACTGCAGGACTGGTGTTACTGTGAGCGAGTCCGGGTTCACATTTGGGTGGCCTTGGGGGTGGGTTCTTGCTAGCTTGGGAGGGGGGAGGCTCATCTTCAAAACACCACATCCACACCCCACACCGACATACCACAGATACATCGGTCCCGCTAAATAGTGTCTCTTAGGTAGGTAGGCCAGTTGGTAGGTGATCAGTGGATAATTGCCCTCAACATAATTATTAGGGAAACCGAGCCTAGTTTTTTTAAAAAAACTAAATAGGGACTCAGCAGGGAAAGCATTAGTGAGTGAGTGTTAGGTTTGAATTCTATATATATATATATATATATATAAAAATTTGTAATAGCTGTCAATAGGCTTCCCATTAGTGCCCCCATAACTAGGGTTCCACTGCCCATCTCTGGCACCCGTGGTGGTGCCAGGCCGGCCCGGGCATACTAGTGTGTGAGTGTTTAAGGCTTTGTCACCTGTTATTGGGGTTTAGGGCCAGCTCAATTCCAGAGGAATTCAGCTGATTGGCAGGCTCAGGTTCCCTGACATAAATAGGGTTGCTTAAAAAGGCACTTGATTGTTCATCTCCAAGTCACAGAGCCACTAGAAACACAGATTTATAGCAGGTTAGTTAGGTCTTGAAAACAAAGTTGACCTTTGTTTTCTAAATCTTTTCTGATTAGTTAGGGTTGAATTTGGGAGGGGAAAGTATGTCAGAGAGGAAAGCAGAGAGGGGCCCCGGGGGAAAGGCTAGGGAGAAATCTAGAGGGGAGGAGGGGAGGGGGAGGGGGACTGCTGCGGCAGCCCCTCCATCTGAGCGGAGGAGGCCCTCCCCTGCGCTGCTGCCGTTCACCAGCCTGGCTTCTGGTGACAGGAAGAGGGTTCGCAAGACTCTCTTTCCTGAGGCAGCTGCTGGAGGGCCACCCCCAACCCGGGTGCGTGAGGCAGGGGCTGGCACTGGGCAGGGGCCTGCTGCTGAGGCTCCTCCTCCTCCAGTGGTTGCGAGCCAGCTGCTGGAGGAGGGGCAGCATGTGGTGTCTCCTGGGATGGGCGCGGAGCACATGACTTTCCCTGCGCTCCCGCTCACCCCAGGAACCCGGAGGATGTTGGAGGAACTGCCCGTGAGACCCCCCCTGGGGCGGTCCACCCCAGTTTCCTCTGAGGCCAGCAGCAGGCCTCTCGCGGCTGTGCAGGAGGAGAGGACGCGGGAGGAAGAGGCAGAGACTGTGGTGGAAGAGCCCACATCTCTGCCCCTTCAGCCTCGTCCATCCCCACCTGCCCGGCCGAGAGTGGGACACGGTGTGTCCGGCCAGAGCACCTCACAGGAGGTGCCGCAGGGTGGTCCCGAATGCGCTTCTCCTGGGAAGCGTGGGATGCCCTTTTCCTCCGAAATCTGGAAGCACTTCCAGACAACGGAGGATCCCCGAGCAGCCCTGTGCCTGCATTGTAGGCAGCGCGTCAGCCGTGGCAAAGATGTGTGGCATCTCTCCACGTCTGGGATGAGGTACCATATGAAGAGGCACCACCAGGCGGTGCTTCTTCGGGAGGAGGGTTCGAGTGGCGCCGCACGGCCGCCAGCTAGCCAGAAGGAGGCAGGCTCCTCTGGTGCTCTCCCCCCAAGGGTACCTGCAGGAAAGGGACGCCAAGCCTCTCTCCCGGAGATGCTTGGTATGCAGGGCGCTAGTGTGCCCAGAGAGGGGATCCGGAGGGCGAGCAGGCGCATCACGCGCCACATCGTCAACATGATAGCAGTGGATGGGCAACCGTATTCCGTAGTTGAAGACTTCGGCTTCTCAGGGCTGCTCCAAGATTGCTTTCCCTGGTACGCCGTCCCTGCTCGCACGTCGTTGAGCAGATCGGTGGTGCCCTCGTTTTACAGGGCTGCCAGGGATCATGTGAAGGCACAGCTGTCCCGGGTTGCCGGGAGAACTGTGCACTTCACATCGGACATCTGGACCTGCCCAAGTGTGCAGCAAGCGTACCTCTCGCTTACTGCTCACTGGTGGGAACCCGAGTCGGTTCTGGGTGGGGGCCGGGGGGAGGTGCCTAGCACAGCTAGACAGGGAAGGATGCGAGACCGCCAGGCCGGCTACTGCAAGGCCTTGCTTCACGCCGAGGTGCTCGACGTGTCCCACACGGCGGAGAACATCGCTGCCACCTTAAGGAGACAGTTGGACGAGTGGATAGGCCAGGGACCCGCCACCGTGGGATGCATGGTGACGGACGGTGGCAAGAACATGAGGGCAGCGGCGCATCTAGTGAGCCGAGAGAGCGTCTACTGTGCCGCTCACAAGCTTCACCTAGTGGTGAGAGATGCGCTGGGGTTGGGCTCCTCGAAGGAACCCGTGGATACCCGGACCCGTGAACTCCAGTTACTTGTCCAGAAATGTCGGAGGCTCACGGGTCACTTCTCGCGCAGCGTGAAGGCCACGCACGAACTGCGCCAGACACAGGTCAGGACAGGTGTGCCAGAGCACGCTCTGATCACTGACGTCAGCACTCGCTGGAACTCCACCTGCGCCATGCTTGAGCGCTTGGTGGAGCAGCAGGCCGCACTCCACGCGTGGCTCTCCGAGCACCGCGGTGCGAGTCAGGTGGGTGAGTTCAACCGGGAGGATTGGCTCACCATCACCCAGACAGTGGAGGTCCTGAAGCCCTTCAAGGACTTCACTGTGGCGGTCTCGTCAGACACGGCGACCCTCGGTCTGGTCATTCCCCTGGTGCACACGCTCCAGAGGAATCTGGCCACCCTTGCAGACCGGGTCGCGCCCCGTGCTGACCTTGTTCCAGCGGTGCGCGCATTAGTGAGAAGGCTGCAGCAGGGCATAGCTGCCAGGCTAACTCCTCTCACTAAGGAAGAGTCATACATGTTGGCGACCATGTGTGACCCGCGCATAAAGGGCACTTTCGCCGAGCGGGACGGGAACCTCACCCAAGCCAGAGACGGGCTCTGCTCTTGGGTGAGGCGCAGGCAGGCCAAGAGGGGACGCCTGTCGACAGGGGGGACGCAAGAGGGGCCCTGCCGTGCGGGTCCCTCTGACGCCCCCTCTGCGCAGGCCCCCCCCGAGGCCACCACCAGAGTGCCGATGGAGATGGAGATGCTCCGGTGGGCCCTCGTCCCCTCTGGGGTCGTGAGGACCGTGAGAGAGGATCCGGCGGAGGCGATGGTCAGGGACTACCTCGCGGAGCCCTGCGAGTCGCTCTCCACCGATCCGCTCAGCTACTGGGCCAGGAAGGAGTCGGTCTGGCCGGACCTCTCCCTCGAGGCGCAGCGGCTGCTCTCATGCCCTCCGACGAGCGTGGAGAGCGAGCGCGTCTTTTCACATGCGGGCGACATTGTCGGCCCACATCGCACTCGCCTTCTCCCATGGAGAGTCGAGCAGTTGACCTTCCTGAAGGTCAACTCTCGCCTCTTCGATTTCTCAGGACTGGACTTCCAGAGTGACTGAGGTGAGCCCAACTTGTGGCCTGCATCCTCTATGAGTCCAATCCTTTGGAATCGCGCTCTCCCCTGTATAAAACCCTGTATATACAGTTAAAACCGGCCAGTAGAGGGAGGGTGGTTAGGAACCAGTGGCAAAGGGAAAACACCCAGCAATTTGAAAGCCCCCCCCCAGGGTATTCAAAACATCTCCCATCACTGAGACATACCCTGTGGGACCAAATTTATTATGAGAAATAATGCCCCAGAAACATGGATTGCTACTGGAGGGAGAAACAGGTTAGATAGGGATTGCTTAGGTGTTTTTATCAGATGAACTCCTTGTAAAAAAAAATTGTAGAAGAATTGTTGTACTGTTTTTTGAAAGTTGATGTTCCGTTCATGTAAAAAAAAGGAAAAAAAACCAAAAAAAAATGTTGTGATTATGTTTTTTAAAAGTTGATGTTCTGTTCATGTAAAAAAAAGGAAAAAAAACCAAAAAAAAATGTTGTGATTATGTTTTTTAAAAGTTGATTGAATGTTCATGAAAAAAAAAAACCCAAAAAAATGTTGTGATTATGTTTTTTAAAAGTTGATGTTCTGTTCATGTAAAAAAAAGGAAAAAAAACCAAAAAAAAATGTTGTGATTATGTTTTTTAAAAGTTGATTGAATGTTCATGTTTAAAAAAAAAAAAATTTGATGTTAATGTTGGGTTTGCATGGTTGGGGGATGCGGGTAGAGTGGTGGATGGGCACCGGCCAATGATGATCTCTCACAGATGTTCCCAGGTAAATTCTGAGGCTGGTGTGGGGGTGGGGGGAGACCTCTGCAGAACTGCTCCAGAAATACCATTGTCCAGTGCCTGGGAAGTGCCCAGTTCAGCTTTGTGTGTCTGAACTGAAAGCACAGCCACAGGAAATGACATAGGTTCTGCTGGACCCTGTTGCAGTGGTTCCCCCACCCATTTAGTCATGTTATGGAGGGAGAGTTGTATTAGGCTGGTAGTTATGATCATCTTCTGTTTCCATGCCCTGTTGTGCCCGCTCACTATGTAACCTGCTGTAATGTTCAAAACTTTACTGTTTGTCCATTTCAAAAGAAAAATTGTGTTTAAGATTCTCTGATGTGTAGTTAATTGTGTTGTGTTGTGCTATGAGGGACAATAAGTGTAATATGTTGTGATTTGTTGACCACTTGTAATTTGAAAATGAGAAAATAAAGGTTTTTTAAACTTAATGATTGTGTGTCTGTGTTCCCTTCTTTGATGGGAGGTTGGTTCCCAGCATAGGGAACAATGGGGCAGGCTGGCCAGCCTGTTCCTGGGGTACTGGGTGTGGGGCAGCTGAGGGTGGTTTTGGTTCTGAGAGGGGCTGAGTGGAGGATTTGGGTCTGTGTGTGGCAGCTGGGGTGGGGGAACTGGGTTTGTGTGGGGCTGTAAGGAGTGGACTATGGGGGATGAGAGCACTGGTTGTCCCTTGTGCCCAAGTAGGCCCCTGCTACTGTCCTGGTGTGGGCTTCCATGCCTCTATCAGTTGCTGGCCCTCCTTTGCCATCTTTTTCTGAAATTTTCCTAGGGCTGCCAAACTCCTGGTTGGGCTTGAGTTCAGGTTAGAGAGAGTAGTTCCCTACAGAGAAACTGGCTGCTTCCAAGGGCAATCTCTTTAGAGGGCAAATGCGGACCATGGATTCTGGGGGAGATCCCTACTCAGATTTTCCTTTCCACAAGTCCCACCCCCAAATTGCCAGTAACTTCCAAGGCCAGAGTTTGCCACCCCAGAGAGATCCCGTTCCCACCCTCTTAGCCTTGGCATGAAAGTTGTAGCCCCCATGGAACGCTTCCAGGTTCCTGATTCCAAGCCCAATGACACCAATGTAAGACAATCCAGACCTCCATCAAAAATGGATTTTAAGTAGCAGTGGGATTGGGCTGCATTTCAGTCATTCACATATCTGGTTGTGTTCCCAAACATTTAGCTTATGTTTTTTTAAATCAGCGTATGGCACTTAAGGACACTTTTAAATGGTTCTAAAAACATTTTTTTATTATGAAGTATTTAATGTGGCATTGATCAAGGGCAGGCCTTTTGGCCAAATGAGCAGTATCAGTACAGTAAAATTTAGACAAAGCTCATAGGAGGAAAAAGCATTCACACTGTGAAGTGGGAAGAAAGTTTCAATTTACATGTACCATGGACTCCGAAAAAGACATGTAAGTGGCATCCAGACCAAATCAGGCCTGCTTTCTCCCTTGAAGATATCAATTGATGATAGTGCTTATGTCACATCATGAGAAGACAAGGTTCACTAGAAAAGACAATAATGCTAAGAAAAATTGAAGGCAGTAGGGAAAAGAAGAATACCCTAGATGTGGTAGATTGACTTCGGTTTGCAATACATGGACAAGGTTTTTGGGATACTGTGGAGCTCAATATAATTCTAAAGTACACCACAAGTGATTTGAATGCATAAAACATACAGACACATACACATAAAATGTATATACCCCCTCCCCACCAAATTAAAGGTTTATCTTATGCCCCGGTTTTCTCCCCCATGGGAACCTAGAGTGGTTTACACATTGCTGTTCTCCCTTGATTTGTTTCACCCTCATCACAACCAGGCTAACAATAGACAGCTGCTCCATGCCTCACATTGGAGTGACTCCACCGATGGCCTTCTTAGTTGTTGGAGGGGGTGGAGGGGGGGGAGGAAGGAAACAACGCACTCCTGCCCACTCTATCTGGGGCCTAGGTGACCAAATTGCTTGGCCTTGGCAAGGAGCCAGTGGTGGGGCGGCACTGGTTCTGGGGCCCCGTCCAGAACATTTGTCCAGGGCCCCAAAATCACGTAGACTGCCTCTGGAAAACACAACACAATTGTTTACTTAGGCTGAGCCAAGAACATCCATCAAGCCTACAAGGCACAGAATCAGAGTCTGCCAGATTCTAGACCAACTCTCTAGCCATTGCACTACAGTGGATATCTAAAAATTGTTCATACCCCCACCAGCAACTTGAACATTTTTCTCCAAAAGGCACAACTTGGCTGGGTCTCAAAAAGGACTATGATGCATGGGCCTGTCAATGCATACTGGTACTAAGGCTCTGGCCGGGGGGAGGGGGGCATTGTGCCAATGCCACCCTGGCTTTGGAAGGGGACAGTAAAATAGAAGAAATAATCTAGCTTCAGTGCCTCCCCCCCTTCTCTGTCTCTCTCTCTCTCTATAATGTGAGTGAAAACATTACTATACCATCACTGAAGCCTACAGGATACTTAGGGTCTGTTCACACACGCATGATCATTTAATGGCAATGCTCTGGCATGATGATGTCTGTTCTAGGAGGTGATGTGATCATCACACAAGGCTGGGGAGCACGCACAATTCACAGCAGGCAGATTTGGGCCACAAGGGATCCTGCTTTGGCCTGTAGGGCCCAAATCAGCCCACTGCAAAGCACAGGCATACTCTCAGGGCAGCCAGATGACATCAGTGACATCACGGCAGCAGCCCCTGGAGCGTACCTTGAAGGCTCATTCACTGACTTTCCCCCTTCGGGGTGATAGGTGAGAGTGGGGGATCCCCCACCAAGGGGAAACGGATCCCTAATTGTGTCTGAGGTTGTGGAAATCAAATGGGTCATTACCTCCATATTGCTTCTGTCTTTGAGGGACTTACATGCACATTATATTTAACTCCAGATTTCTTGATTGTCAAGGAATGCATGTGGTGGGGGGTGGGGGGAAGGGTGGGAGAAGGGCACCTGAGGGTGAGGGTGGCATTTGGCATGCAAAATGCCACCCCTGGCAAGACAAGCCTCTCCCAGCTGTCAGTGGTAGAGATGAGAGCAGAGCACCCACTTGGGGAGGCCATGAAATGGCCCCCCCAAGTGGGAGCAGGCTGAGCCTTGGTGGGGGGATGGGAGGAAGGGTGGGAGAAGGGCCCCAGAGGGTTGGGGGGGGGGATTTTGTTGCTGTGGTTCCCCCCCATTAAGTCATGTTATGGAGGGAGAGTTGTATTAGGCTGGTAGTTATTATGATCATCTTCTGTTTCCATGCCCTGTTGTGCCCGCTCACTATGTGACCTGTTGTAATGTTCAAAACTTTACTGTTTGTCCATTTCAAAAAAAAAATTGTGTTTAAGATTCTCTGATGTGTAGTTAATTGTGTTGTGTTGTGCTATGAGGGACAATAAGTGTAATATGTTGTGATTTGTTGACCACTTGTAATTTGAAAATGAGAAAATAAAGGTTTTTTAAACTTAATGATTGTGTGTCTGTGTTCCCTTCTTTGATGGGAGGTTGGTTCCCAGCATAGGGAACAATGGGGCAGGCTGGCCAGCCTTCTCTGCGGGTGGTGGGGGGGTCAGGGGGGTGGTTGTCTGTGTGCCAGGGCAGGTGCTCTTTCCCAGGGACGATTTGGCACTGCCACCATTGTGGCACCCCTTGTCTGTGCAGAACTGCCCTGGGAAAGAGAGTTTAGGGGTTCCCAAAAGGGGAGGGCAGGCCAGCCTGTTCCTGGGGTTATGGTGGGTGTGGGGCAGGTGGGGGTGGATTTGGGTCTGTGAGGGGCTACTGGGGGGATTTGGGTCTGTGTGTGGCAGCTGGGGTGGGGGAACTGGGTTTGTGTGGGGCTGTGAGGGGTGGACTTTAGGGGCTGAGAGCACCTACTTGGGGAGGCCATGAAATGGCCCCCCCAAGTGGGAGCAGGCTGAGCCTTGGTGGGGGGTGGGAGGAGGGGTGGGAGAAGGGCCCCAGAGGGTTGGGGGGCATTTTGCATGCAAAATGCCACCCCTGGCAACACAAGCCTCCCCCAGCTGTCAGTGGTAGAGATTAGAGCACCTACTTGGGGAGGCCATGAAATGGCCCCCCCAAGTGGGAGCAGGCTGAGCCTTGGTGGGGGGTGGGAGGAGGGGTGGTAGAAGGGCCCCTGAGGGCTGGGGGGCATTTTGCATGCAAAATGCCACCCCTGGCAAAGGAAGCCTGCCTCTTCATTTTTTCCCCATAGGAAATAATGAAGAGAGATCAGCAGCAGCATGCTAACAATATGCTGCTCCTTTGCTTTCTTATGGGGAGGATGGGGGGACCTGCTTTGGGGGGCCATAACATGGCCCCCCAAAGTCCAATCTGTCTGAAACTTGGGTAGTTGTTAGAGAAGGGTTAGAAGAAGGTCCCCACCAATTTTGGGCTTATTTGGTGGGAAAATGCCTCCTCCAGGCGTCCTGAAAGACGGAGGCATTTTCCCAGCAAAAAAACCCGAAAGAATCCCGAAAGAATGCCGAAATAATGCCGAATCCCGAATCCCGAAAGAGATTCTTGTTTCGGCTTTCGGCTAATGACGGTAGAGAATCTTGTTTCGGGTAATCCCGAAACAAGAAAGCCGAAAGTTTTTTCCTTGCACACCCCTACTCACCTCGATTCCACTGTGCAGGCACAGTAGCGTGCCCC